>NW_012118821.1:7070545-7140136 GCF_000951035.1 Colobus angolensis palliatus
AAAAAAAAAAAAACAGAAACAAAAACAAACAAAACGAAACGAAACAAAATTATAAAATCTAGAAGAAATGGATACATTCCTAGAGACACACAACCTGCCAAGATTAATATGTGAAGAAATCCAGAACTTGAACAAACCAGTAACAATTAATGAGAGTAATAAAACTGTAATAAAGAGTTTTCTAGCAATGAAAAGCCGAGAAACCAATGACTTCATTTTTTAATTTTTCCAAAGATATAAAGAAGGACTAACACCAATCCAACTCAAACTAGTGTGAAAAATAAAATTGGAGGCAATACTTCCAAACTTATTCTACGAAGCTAAGTTTCTTTTGTTTTGTTTTGTTTTTTGTTTGTTTTTTGTTTTGAGGCAGAGTTTTATTCTTGTTGCACAGGCTGGAGTGCGATGGCACGATCTCAGCTCACCACGACCTCTGCCTCCTGGGTTCAAGCGATTCTCCTGCCTCAGCCCCCTGAGTGGCTGGGATTATAGGCATGCACCACCATGCCCGGCTAATTTTGTATTTTTAGTAGAGATGGGGTTTCTCCATGTTGGTAAGGCTGTTCTCGAACTCCTGACCTCAGGTGATCCGCTTGCCTCGGCTCCCCAAAGTGCTGGGATTACAGGCGTGAGCCACCCAGTTGAGGCTAATATTATCCTGATACTAAAACCAGAAAAGGACACAACAAAAATAGAAAACTACAGCTCCATAGCCCTGATGAACACTGATGCAAAAATCCTAAACAAAATACTAAAACATTGAATTCAACAACATATTAAGAAGATTATGCATCATGACCAAGTGGGATTCATCCCAGGGTTGCAGGGATGGTTTAACGTATGCATATCAATCAATGTGATACATCATATAAACAGAATAAAGGAATAAAAACATATGATTATTTCAATTGATACTGAAAAAGCATTTGATAAAATTCAACATCCCTTCACGATAAAAATCCTCAAAAAACTGGGCATAGAAGGAGCATACCTCAGCACAACAAAAGCCGTATATGGCAAACCACAGCTGGTATCATAATGCAAGAGGAGGACCTGAAATCATTTTCTCTAAACTCTGCAACAGGACAAGGATGTCCACTTTCACCACTGCTATTCAACGTAGTCCTAGCTAAAGCAATCAGGGAAAGAAATAAATGGTATCCACATTGAAAAAGAAGAAGTCAAATCCTCTTTTTGGTGGAGTCTTTATTTTTTTTTCAAATGTAAGATGAAATGTTATGATTTTACATTTGGAAAAAAATAAAAATAAAAGACCCCACCAAAAACTATTAAAATCGATAAATTCAATAGAGTTGCAGGATAATGAACATACAAACATCAGCAGCACTTCTAGATGCCAACAGCAAACAATCTGAAAAAGAAATCAAGAAAGTCACCCCATTTACAAAAGCTACAAATAAAATAAGATACCTAGGAATAAACTTAGCCAGAAGTGAAAGATCTCTATGATAAAAACTATAAAATATTGATGCAAGAACTTCAACAGGATACAACAAAGTGGATAGAATTTCATGCTCTTTGATTGAAAGAAACAAAATTGTTAAAATGTCTATACTACTCAAAGCATTCTACAGATTCAACACAACGTCTATCAAAACACCAATGAAATTCTTTGTAAAAATAAGAAAAAATCCAAAATGTTACATGGAATCACAAAATAAAACAAAACAACAACAACAACAAAATATAAAAGCCAAAGCTATCCCGAAAAAAAGAAAAAAAAAAAAAAACTAGAGAAATTACATTACTTGACTTCAAATTATACTACAGAGTTAGACATATGGACCAATGGAACAGAATGGAGAATCTAGAATTAAATTCATACATCCCCAGTGAACTCGTTTTTGACAAAGATGTCAAGAACATAAATTGGGGAAAGGAAATTCTCTTTAATAAATGGTGTTGGGAAAACTGGATATCCATATGCAGAACAATGAAACTAGACTCATTTCTGTTGTCATGTACAAAAATCAAATCAAAACGAATTAAAGACTTAACTCTAAGACTATAAGACTCCTGAAACAAAACATTGGAGAATCTCTCCAGGACATTTTTCTGGGTAAAGATTTCTTGAGTAGGACCCGCAAAGCACCACCAAAGCAACAATGGACAAAGGGGATCACATCAAGTTAAAAAGTTTCTGCACAGTAAAGGAAACTAACAAAAAAGTGAAGAGACAACCCACGAAATGGGAGAAAGTATTTGCAAACTATGCATCTGGCAAGGAATTAATAATCAGAATATATAAAAACTTAATTCAATAAGAGAAAAGTCTAATAATTTGATTAAATCAGCCAACAATATTTATTGTACATATAAAAGTAACTAAAAGAGTATATTTGGAGTGTTTGTAACATAAAGAAATAATAATTTTTGAGGGAATGGATACCTCATTTACCCTGGTGTGATTTATGCATTATATGCCTGTATCAAAATATTTCAGGAACCCCATAAATATATATACCTACTACGTACTCATAAAAATTTAGAAACAATTTAAAGTAGAAATAATTCCAGTCTTACACAATGCCTTTCAGAAAATAAAGAGGAAGAGAAATCTCACTCCAGTTCATTTTATGCAGGCAGTGTAAATCTGACACAAACATTTTGAAAATGACTTTTCAAGAAAAGATATTTAATGACCAATATCTACTGAAAACATATATAAAAAACCCTCAATTAAATATTAGCAAACAGATAAGTACAATTTATTCCACAAATGCAAGAAGGTAAAACATTCAAAAATTAATAATTGCAATTTACTACTTCATTTGAGAAAATCAAATTATCATTTTAATAAGTACAGAAAATGTATGTGAAAATAATTCTACTACTATTCATGATAAAACCTTTCAGCCTACTAGGAACTCCCTCCACCTGACAATAGACATCTACCACAGATATAAAGCTAACATTATACTTACCGGTGAAACGTTAAATGTGTTTTCCTTTCTGCTGTGATTAAGTTTCCTGAGGCCTCTCCAGCCATGCTGAACTGTAAGTCAATTAAACCTCTTTCTTTTATAAATTGCTCACTCTCAGGTATGTCTATTAGCAGCATGAGAATGGAATAATACAATGGAGTTTTGCCATGTAGGCCAGGCAGGTCTCAAGCTCCTGGCCTCAAGAGATCTGCCCACCTTGGCTTCCCAAAGTGCTGGGATTACAAGTGTGAGCCCCCTACCTTCTTTTCTAAACCACCACAGTTACTTTTTTTTTTTTTTCACTATACCATATAATTGACTTTTAAATATTATGTATCTTACTCATTGTCCATCTCCCCCTTGCCTCCCACTGTCAGAATACAATTTCCATGAGGCTGGGTGCTGCTTTGATTGTCTGGTTCAGTAATACATCCCCAAAGCCTGGAATAGTGTCTGGAACACAGTAGTCTCTCAATACGTTTTTTTTGATTGAATGCATTTGTGAATGACTGGGTTAGACTTGAGCAGTAACGCATCCCCTCCCTATCTCATGAAGAGGCAAAATCACTATAGCTTTGTTCAAAAGGAAGTTGAAATGCCCACTTTTGATTATAGCCTATGATGAAATATACAAGTTTGATTACAGCCCTACAATAGATTTGCACTGACCCAGATTGGGAAGCCTGAGTTGATTAAACACTTGGGGAAAATAGATCCATTGGAAGACCTGTCCGTATTCTCTGCTATTTTGTCCTTGGCTTCCATTTGCCAATTCAATTTGATGAGAGGGAGAAGAATCATATCATTGGAGAGTATCTTGGGACCCGGAGTTGCAGCCTGTGTTTTCACTCAGCAGAATTTTTAATCCACCACTTCTAGGAGCAGTAGTAACCCCGCTGAGCTGCATTAACCTAACAGGCATAAACAAGCCCTGGTATAAAGATATTCATGAGGTGATTGGCTCCAGCACCCAGCAGCGTACCACATTTCTCCTTAGGCCTGCAAAAGCTTGAAAGCCTGGGACACCATCAAGAATACCAAAGGGCCAGCCAGCTACTTTGTCCCAGAAAGGCAGCCCGTAGGAACAAAGGGACCTTTCAAGCTGTCCTGGTTTTGGAGGTAGGGAGATTTTTTTCATGAACAAGGCTGGCAAGACTGAGAAGGTGACTGTGAAGCTGGGCACCTGTCTTGAACCGTAGCATCGGTGACTTCATGAAGACTTTGGGTAGGGGTGGGCTCTGTGGGTAATTAACACACTGGGCCCCTGGCAGTCAGACACTAGCTCATTAACTCTTAGAGCTACACTTTCCAAAGGCTGCAGTGGCACTCTTTTATATTCATATATTCTTTCTCCTGCTGTTCTGAGAATACCCAAGCTGCAAGCTCTTGCAAAGGACGCTTGTATTAAAGCATTATTTTTGTTCCTACTCCCTGGAGCTTCCTTTATGATTTAGGGTTTGGAGCTTTTGTCGTGGCTGCTCAAAAGGAGTTGTGTTCAGAGAAAAGACCCCAGAAGCATCTTCAGTCTGACATGACAATGCTGAGTTGCTATCTAAAGGCCTGTTCCTATGTATGCTGCCAAATATGACATGGATAAAGAAAATATGGATTGTTCAGGCAGGTGCAGGATTAATTCACAGACCTCTGCGACCTGGACACAGAATTTCCCATGCAGCCTGGGGAATACAAAGCAGCAGAAGCATCAAGAAACTAGACTGGAGGGATGAAACCGAACTCTGCCCGATGGGACTAGGCTGAACTCATTATTTGACAACTGCTTCCTGGGTGCACTTCCACTTCAGGGCCTGGGCTGGGTGCTGGGGACAAATGGATATTGTCTCCTGAAGATGAATGGTTGCATTTTGTGCATTCCCTACCACCCAGTTTCATCCTATTCTCTGTGACTTCCCACAGTGAGTCATATGCCCTTGCCTCAGTCCCACGGCAGAAAGGTCTGGTATGTCTTATTACTCATGAGAGGTACAAGATGGTAGAGGTTAGTGTCGTGGATACTGGGATTGGACCTATCCTAGCTCTAGTTTGACTGTATGACCTTGGATATATTGCTTATCTTACTTATACCACAGTTTTCTCATCTGTAAAATGGAAACAATAACTGTCATCTATGGCTGTTGTACTATTCAACCTAATCTTCCTACAAGGTACTTCAGACTTTGTGTCATATGATAACCACTAAATAATGTCAACTAACATGTTCTGTTTTAACTACACACTTATTGCTATTGGAGCATAGAAATCTATAGCAGATTGATTAAAAGATTCAGCAGAAAGAGGAAAATTATCTTCTGTAACAAAAAATAAAAGAAAACTATATCTGGCCATACCTCCACATATTCAGGTCTATAGACACAGCCTGGTGGTTAACATTGACAGGAGGAAATGATGCCCTTCCTCTCTGGAGACACGTTCTCTTTTTGTAATGCTGTTGGAGGTAGATCCTAGAAAATTATTGGAATCAAGGACATGACATCCTCATTCAGGGTGGGTACAGCTGGAAGGATGAGTCCTAGGTTAAAAAGAAAGCTAGAAAAACACTAAGAAAAAGATAATGGAGAAATTGATGCCCCAAATCGTGTAGCCATTTGGAAAGAAGATAAAACAGATCTGTATTTCACACCATATATTTTGAAATTAGCTGGACCCAGCTCTACATCTTATGAGCCAGTTATAAGTGTAGTTGCTTTAACAGTAAAAATGGTAAAACATACTCATCACGTAAGGTAGTGAAAATTGCAGATAATAAATACCCAATGTTTAACCAAGTATACTGCTTCTGCAGAGCTTATGATCTGAGATGCACACAAAAAGCAAACAGTCACATGCATCTTAAGTGTTTGAAGGAAGAGGAGCCCTTTTTTGAGGTAGCATATTTACAAAAGAACTAGCCCAAATGAAGAGTCAGTTTGCCTGACTGATAGCTGAGCAAACTCACTTTCAGAAGGGGCATACCTGGCACCTACTATTTTGTTCCCTATTCTAGAGGCTGCAACCCTACCTAAAAAGAGAGTTTCAATTTACTCTACTGTTACATAGATCAACACCTTAATGAACACTTCAATATATATAAATCCCATCATGTACTTCTGAATATTTTTTTAGACTCCATTCCTAGAAAAGCAACTTTCTGTGCAAGGAGGAATACACTGCTCATGTTACTTTATTGAGCTCCTATGCTATTTTATCCCCAATAGCAGGTCATAGGAGTCATGTGTAAAGAAAAATTTATAGTTTTTTTTTTATAAGGCAATTGAGAACAAAAGCAACTGGAAAGACTTGCCCATATATCACATCCAGCAAGAGTTAATATTGCATTTTCCTATTTTAAAATAATTTAAAATTTATTCTTTGCTTAGATGAACATCAAGCAGCAATGATATGTATCAGAATTATTAGTTATATTTTCAATAACGTTTTCATCATAATAAGTTTACTCGGGCATACAATGGTTGGTAAGTAGAAGTGTGACTCATCATTGTCTTTTATGAACATTTACCTTTGGTCTCTCTGTGTAAAATATTTTAAATTTCTTTCAATGATGAACAAACAAATGAACAAAGACAAACAAGAAACCTCAGTCAATCAGCATTGATCCCAACTTATGTTAGACAATTGTGTGGATTTCTGTGATGTATCATTGCTTTCTCTTGATCTCAGACAGGTTATATGTTTGTTTAGTTTTCCAAGGGAAGCACACAAAGGCTTTTGAATCATTTAAAAACACACTTGGAATACACCATGATAGGGTACTATTAAGCACTGTGCCTTTCCATTAATAATTTTTAGTGTTTTACAATATATTAACAAAATAACATTTTCTCATGAAATTTTGGCAGCATTATCCAATTTATCTCTAAGGTATGTTACTTCATAAAACCTCTGGATTTGATAACCAATTGTAGCAATTAAATATTTTTCTCTTGCTGGTAAATTTAATAATAGGATGTCATTAAATAACTAATAGGGATAATTTGTCATTTTCTATTTTTTGAAGCTATATTTATTTCATTTTTGGGCAAAAATATAAAAGGGGATTCAGATTCTCTGAAGATGAACATAGACACAATTTTTTTCCTATTCCTCCTGCTTGGTAGAACTAAAATCCGTGGACATTATATGCAAAGCAAATGTAGGAAAACTGAAATGTGGAGAAAAGAATGGATACAAGATAGAGACCTCAGGACCCAAGAAACGACACAGTTTCGAGGTCCTGTTTTTTTTTTTGTTATTTATTTTGTTTTGTTTTTGTCTCATATGTCCTACATTTAGAGTTGAAAAAGCCAACAGGCTAGAAATACAAAGCACAGGTAGAAAAAGCTTCAACAAAAACTCACTCTCTAGCCAAAGGAGAAAACAAGGACAACACGGCAACATGGAAAACGTTTAAACAATAAGTGTTCTACTTTAGCAAACACCAGAAACACTGTGACCACACATTCAGCCATACCAGCAAAAGCTGAGTGGAGAGCCTAGACTTCCGTATTCACCGGGCTCTATGATCCCCAGTCACTGCCTCCAGGATGGTGTCAGAAAAAGCCAAATAGGGAGTAGGGACGCTCAGCCACCAGTAAGTAACTAAGTCCTCATCCTTCATCACGGTGTCAGTCAAGATTTCCGTGCCCATTCATTGGCAATGAGGTACCCCTCCCCAACTACTGGAATGATGTCATCGGAAGCCTAGTGGCCAGTCACCAGCTTAATGAGGTCATACCCTTCCCACTCACATAAGCAAAGGTCGTGTGGGAAGCAGTAACAGGGCAGTCCTAGCGTTCGTAACCATGGAGGCATCAGCAAAGGTACAGTGAGGAGTCATGACTTTCATCTGAAGCCAGCAGTAATGATGAGCCCGTCACCCCTTGGGTGTTGGTGGGGGCAGAGTGTGGCTCTCAAGTGGCGATAATGATCCCATTGTTCCCTTCCCTACTTCCGAGCCAGAGTGGTCTCAGAGTAAGCCAGCTAAAAGAAAAATTTTAAATAAGATCCAGAGTCTCATTATATATATCCAAAATGTCTAGATTTTGATAACGATTTTAAAAAATTCATCACACCAGGACCTAGAATACTTTAAATATAATGAAACAGGAAAAATAATAAATGTCAACATAGAGATGGCAGAGAAATTAGGATTGTCTGGTGAGTATTTTAAAGCCACTGTAATAAAAGTGTTGTGAATAGTAATTATGAACATGTTTGGAAGAAACTTAAAATTAGAAAATCTCAACAAGAGAATAGTAGATATAAAAAATGAAAAATTTAAAAGTAAAAATGCAATAATAATAGTAAAAAATATTTCAGTGCATAGGCTCAACAGCAGAATGGTTCAAGAAAAGAATCAGTAAACTTGGAGATAGAACAAGAGAGATCACCCAATCTAATCAGCAAAAGGAATATAAACTAAGAAAAAAATTAAAAAGTAAACCGAAGAGCTAATATTTATGTTATCAGAGATAGGAGAGATGGTGAGGTTGAAAATATATTTGAAGAAATAGTAGCTGAAAATTTCCTTAAATTTGACAAAAGATGAAAACTCATAAATGCAAGCAAGATGCTGAGTGAACCTCAAAGAGAAATCCATACCAAGACAAATTGTAATCAAATTCCTGAAAACAGAGATGGAGGAAATGATATTGAATAAGATGAGAGAGAAATGACATAGTACCTATAGGGAGAAATCAGTGTGAATGACAGCAGATTTCTCATCAGGAAACATGGAGGCTGAAAGGAAAAGGCACACTATTTTTCAAGTGCCGAAATTAAAGACGGTCAGGACAGAATTCTATATTCGGCCAAGATATTCTTCAGTTAAATAGGAGAAATAAAGACATTTCAGTTGAAGAATACTGAGAAGTATTTGCTCTTAGATAAAGGAAGCTTTGTAAATGGAGATGCATTTATAAATGAAATCATTTCAGAACCCTAAAAAAGAAAGAAAAACAACAAAAAAGAGTAAAAAATAGGAATAACTACATTTTTTTCCCATCTTCTTTAGTTTTCCAACTTTTGTTTGATGTTTGTGACAAAGAAGACAATACTACCAAGGTTTTAAATATGTGGAGAGGATGATTACAGTTTTATAATTCGAAATCAGGAAGTAAAATGTCACTAACTTTGTTCTTTCTCAAGATTGTTTCAGCTATTTGAGGTCTTCCGTGTTTCCATACACTTTGTAGAATTGCTTTTTCTGTGTTTGTCAACAATGCCATTGGGATTTTCATAGGGATTGTGTTGAATCCACCCTGTGGGTAGTATGGCCATTTTAATCATATTAATTTTTCCAATCCATAACTATGAATATCTCTCCATTTATTTGTGTTTTCTCCGATTGTTTTTATCAATGTTTGATAGTTTTCGGTGTAGAGAATTTTTGCCCTTGATTAAATTTATACCTAAATGTTTTATTATTTTTGATACTATTATAAATGGAATTATTTTCTCGATTTCCTTTTCAGATACAATAAATCCTGACCACTTAACACCATTGCTAGGTTTTTGGAAACTATAACTTCAAGCAAAAACATATACAGTAGGTTCTTAAATAACACTGATTCCTTCAACATGAATTAGTTGTAACACTGGTAACCAAAAAAGTGCTTAACTATGAATCGTTTTGCTCAAAGTTGCAGTTTCCGGTAACCTATTGACAATACTGAGGATTGACTGTAGTTTATTGTTAGTGCACAAAAATCTATTGACTTTTGTATGTTGATTTTTTTATCCTGCAACTTTACTGAATTTGTTGTAAGTTTTTCTGTAGCACCTTAGAGTATTTTACATATAAGATCATGTCATCTGTAAACACATAATTTTGCTTTTTTTTATGACTTTTATTTCTTTTCTTGTCTAATTTATCTGGCTACTACTTTCAGTGCTATGTTGGAAAGAAGTAGCAAGAGTGGCTATTCATGTCTTGTACCAGGTCTTAGAGTAAAAAGCTTTCAGTTGTTTCCTATTGATTATGATGTTAGTTGTGGAACTTTCATAAATGGCCCTTATTGTGTGGAGAAAGCTTTCTTCTATATTTTTATTACCAAAGGTGTTGAATTTTGTCGAATAATTTTATTTTACATGTATTATGGTCATGCGATCCTTATATTTCATTCTTTGGATGCAGTGTATCACACTGATTGTTTGGGTATGTCAAGCCAATCTTGTATCCCACAAATAAATCTCACTTGGTCATAGTGTATAATCTACGAATTGAATTTACTTTGCAAGCATTTTGTTAAGCATTTTTGCATCTATGTTCATGAGAGATATTAGCCTGTGGTTTCCTTTTATTCTGGTGTCTTTGTGTGGCTTTTATATCAGAGTGATGTCAGCCTCATAACATGAGTTTGGAAGCATTCCCTCTATTTCTGTTTTATGGAGAAGTTTCAGACAGATTAATATTAATTTTTCTTTGAATATTTGGTAGAATTCAGCAGCAAGCCATCAAATCTTGGGCTTTCTTTGTAACAAGGTTTTTTATTACTACTTCAATTTCTCTATTATTGGTCTTTCAGTTTTTTTTTTTAATTCTTTTTGGTTCAGTCTTAGTAGGTTGTTTGTTTCAAAAAATGTATCAATTCCTTCTAGGTTGTCCAATTTGCTAACATGTAATTGTTCATCATAGTCCTTTATGCACGTTTTTATTTCTGAGGCATCTGTTGTAATGTCTCCTCTTTTATTTCTGATTTTGAGTCCTGTCTTTCTTTTCCTTTGGTAGTATTACTAAGGGTTTGTCAATTTAAAAAAACTTCTTAGTTTTGTTTATTTTTCTATAATTTTTCTATTCTCCAATGCTTAGGGAAATTAATGTAACTGAGGTTATCTTGTTGGTAAGAGAAGAGCTAGCATTCCACATGTTACTTCCAAATATCCTGCTTTTGTCCTATTTTCTCCTCTTACTGCAATATGACATTGACAACTATAAGGAAAAATGGTGCCAACACGTTAGGAGGGTAGAGAGGCAAATAGGATATTGCAGAAGTAAAAAGATTTTCTTGAATTTATTTAATACTAGGTAGTATCTAGGAACACAGAGTCACACAGGAGTTTCACTTTCCCCAAACACACATACTCATAAACACCCGCACAGATGCAGCAATGGACAAAGGGACAAGTTTTGTGTTTCTTTGGTAATAAAACAGAGCACTTGTGTCCTTTCTTCCTTCTTTCGTTTTCTTGTTCTTTCCTTCTCATATTTTTGCTGTTATTTTTCTTCAAAGAGGCACTGAGACATAAAAACAGTGCATTTGGTTAGTATTTTCTAAAGCACAGATTAGTAGATGAATACCTCATGCCTGCATACAACTGCTGAAGTTATAATTAGCCACAGGTGGGGTTTATGCTGTTGGCTGTTTAATACTAGAGAAACTGGGGTGAGCAGCCTACTTCCACATGGCACCACAGCTTCTGGTCCCAGCATGACCATCATCAAATGTCTTTATTTTTTACCTGGGGCTGGGTGGCCAGGAAACATGTTCTCCTTGTCTTGTCCTTGAGAGCTTATGCGATCACCGGGTGGCCCTGGGATGGCAAGGCGCCAGAATTTTGACATCATTTTTGGCACAAAATTAATGACAAAGGAATTTCTCTAAATCTTAAAGGTTTCAAAATATAAGACTAAAATAATGTCACACCCTTTATTGGAAAGCATGCTCTTCCTTTTGTCTCAATTGATTTTTTCGTAATTGTGTGAGAATTATGAATTCTTTCCTCTTTAGTTTTGTATGTTCTCCCTCAATTATAACAATACACAGCAAAATTTTATTATGTGAATTGTTGTTATAAACTATACTTCAAATACATATTTTTGTCCAGAAATAGTACAATCTCTTCTCCAAAAACTCTGAAAGGCCTGCTCTGACCATATTTAACCAAAAAGTAATTCAGATTGAAGAGCTGGACAGTTGACTGAATTCCAGGGAGGGCAGACTATTAAAAATCTATTTGAACAGAAATAAAACAACAATTAAAAAGTTAATTTATTTTGCCCCAAACATTTTTAAAAGAGACCAAAAGACTATGGTAGCAGCATTACCTAATAATGAAATTTGTTTTGACATAATTTCTAAGTTTAATCTTTAAAATTCGAGTTCTCTTGACATTTATGGTTGAAGAGTTAGGGTAAGAGCATAGAATGGAGAACAAATCAGCATAAATAGCTCCCGGCTTTATCAGTAGTTTTTGATAGAGAACCAAATAAGCCTACCATGCAGGTTGTGCCAATGTAGCCATATAAGGTTGCTTGAAAGAGATTGCAAGGAGATTTGGTGCTCTAGTCATTACAATATGCTCAGCAAGCTAAGTTTCAGCTAGCAGATTTAACCCCAGAATTTCCCGATTACGATTCCTTTTATTCTCACTTGATTATTTGGTGGGCATACACAAGCCAATGTCAATCTAATGAGAGTCCTCTGAACCTTCCACCAGCAAGACCTGTGCTCATTTTCCCCAAAGATTTCCTCTTTGAAATATTCTTTTTCTATTCAACTGCATCTTAGAATAATAAGACTTTTATTATCTTATGTTTTATTCATCAATAACTGTAAAACTGTCAATCGAGGCTTCTGATCAACACAAGATTCTCAATGCTACCAATATAAGGTTGTACAGCAATAAGGTATGAACTGGAGCTTTTCTTACATGGCTTGATATATTGGGGTTTAAATGCCAGTCACTTATCTTTGGGCAGTTGGCAATTTATTTAAATGCTCGTCTCTCTTTCTCATTTGTAAGATGTAAACACTGATATGTTGACCTTGCAAGATCGTTACAAGGGTTACAGAGGAAACCACTGTAGTCTGTAGGTTCTGTGAAATGGAATAAACAGTTACGAGAAGAGGGAAAACCCGCGAATGAACTGTCAGTGGGTAGAACAGCTCACCGACACCACGCTCTCCTAGTTGTCCTGAAGTTAATATTCCACATGGCTTTTGGGAATAAACTGCCTCAGGGATGTGGAGGCTGCACCTGGGATGCCACATGCCAAGTGGTCACAGCACCAAGATGAAAGCATAGGGAATTAACTTCCTCCTAGGGTGTTAGATGCTGTGCGGGGCCATCTAGTGACCCTTACACCCCATTCGTTGATTTCAGAGTTAGGCTGAGGATCACATACAGCCTGTGGTGATGTAACCTGAATGTAGTCCTGGACTTGACAAAAGTTCTTGTTGCAGACATATACCATTATTAATACAAAGAAATAAGTGAAGAAGCCTATTGTAGCATGTCTATTTGTGACATAAGCTAGGGAAGTCAACAGCCACTATTTATTATACCCCTGTTACGTTCCAGGTCTTCTTCTAAGTGCTTTATGTACATTATCTAATTAGGTACATTAGGCTCACAAAAATTTTACTTTTCAAGTAGGAAATGGGGGCTCACTAAGATTAAGTGATTATTTTCCCAAATATGCATAGTCAGAAGTGGTCAAGTTGGGAATTAACACTAGGTGTTTTGATGCTATAGCTTCCAATCTTCCAGAAGATTGTGTAATAAATGACATGGGGTAAACCTCCCTTATACTAAAAAAATAAATTTGTATTTGGTGCTGACCACAGCTTCGCAGAAAACATTTGATCTTGGAGCACTCGTACAGAGCTACTGTGTCTCAGGCAGGTGAAAGGGAATGGAGTTTGAGTTACTTCTTTCCATCTGCTGCCTCTCATTGCCCATGCAACTTTACCTTTCTTGTGCATCTCAGTTGCGGTGTCTTACTTGTCTGGCAACCTACTGAGACACCAGAGCACCCATGGGTCTCAGGAAAGGGACATGGCAGAGACAGGCAGGTCCACATGCTCATTAACTTGCATCTACTAGTCCTGCTGGTCTCCAAGAAAAGTCCCATTTCCCAGTCTCATGGGGAAGTAATTCCTCCCTTATGTTTTCATGGCACACCAATTACACATAAATTTTCACATCTATGATCTATTATCTCCTTTTCACTGTGAAGCCACTAAGACCCCCAAAATTAAATTATGCAGTCAAATGGCTCTTAAGAAGGGAAAAAGGGAGGGACTTGAACCCAAGCTCTCTGAGGCCAGATGATATGTGCCTTTCTCTATATGACATGGCTGCCAAAGGAAACAGTTATCCCTTCAGACTTGGGTGGGGACTGGATGTGTTTATATAATTGGTAAGAAAAAGTTTCACAGGCCAGGTATAGTGGCTCATGTCTGTAGTTCCAGCTCCTCAGGAAGTTGAGGCAGGAGGATCTCTTGAGCCCAGGAGATTAAGACTGCAGTGAGCTATGATAACACCACTGTACTGTAGCCTGGGCAATAGAGTGAGACCCCGACTCTAAAAAAATAAGAAGGAAAACATTTCACAGAGAGGATGCGTTCGAATTGTCCCAGAAGGTACACATGGGATTTTATTAGCAAAGAAATAGCAAAGGAAGATATATAAGGAAGGTGCTTCCAACACAACACTTCCTTTGAACCAAACATTCTATATGGAAATAACCCTTTTGTATTGATGTCGTGAAAATGCCCACACCTGATATTGTTATAATGAGGTTCTTTCAATATTTAAGCAATGCGGGGTTTTGGATAGTTTTCAAAATGGCTGTGATTTGCATTTTTTCCATGCCAATTATGAAGAGAAGGGTCTAACACAATGAGTGTGCCTCAGGTAAGAGTTTCCCCATGCTCTTTCTGACATGTAGAGCCAGGCTGCCGACATGTTTCCACAGACGAGCCTCCAGGCAGGGAAAAGTGAATTTTAATCCTGACCAGCGTGAGTGTCAGCGTAGGATTCTGTGGAACTACGGAGTGAATGAAAATTGTCAGATTCAAAACTTTTGAGTACTTATATTTTACCATGTTCAATTACAGATTTGCATATCCTTTTATATTCTCACGTTTTCTTTAATATAAAAATATATTTCTAATTATCATAGATTAAATTAGTCACTGTGTCTGCTCACACCGTGGGAATGTATACAGGGAGTGACCCCCCCATTCCAGTTGGAGAAGCCCTGTTGTGCCCACTGTTACTGTCCTGTCCTCATTATCTGACACGTCCACCCCAGAGCACGACCCTGTGCGAGTGTGACTTATCACTCTTTGGATAGAACATAAAATTTGTGTGTTTTTCTGGTAGATGAGAAATTTCAGCAGAAAAAATGAAAAAGCCAAATGGCATTGTAATGACACAGTTCTGGTGTGCATTTTAATAAACAGTAGAAACAATCCAACATACACCTGCCAAGACCTTTCCATTGGTAACTGTTACAGAACTTCTGAGAATCAAGTTGATTTCTAGTCTATGACACCAAATCTCTTCAAAAGCTCTACCTCTTTCCAGCTGGTGGCTGAGACACGTTTTTAGGGCTTGAAGCTAATCCCAATTTTCAAGGGCCTTCATTTTAAAAGGCTTCCTTTAAAGGAAGCTATCCACAGTTCTCTTTGTTGGCCTGGAGGCTGCCTGGCTTCCATGAGTGTGAAGAGAGGACACTGAGCATGCCTAGAGAATACCCTGAGACTCCCAGGTGGGGCCGCACTCTCTAGATGATGGAAAACCTGTGTGAAGGATACTTGGCGAACACGGAGCCCTCTGTCTCTGCCCTCCAACACCTCCATTGCAGGCTGAAATCCCAGCTGTGTGTCCCAAGAAACTAGTATGTCTCAAGAAGAGCATTTGATTAGTGACTTTTGTTTTCAACTCTTATGTCTATCAGGTAGTATGTTCTCTGAGGAACACTGAAGGTCGTATTTATTAATTGTGTCAGTGAATTTTGTTCAACAACCTTGAGGTGCAGCAAATGAACAGAAGGTAATTGCCCTCTGCAAAAAATGAAGGCATGATGTTTGGAAAACATGCATTAGGAATGCAACAACAACAGTGCAACTGACACCAGGAGAGCTGGATGGGTGTAGAGTGTATTGGTGGAGCATCTAGAACTTTGGACGTGGCCCTTCAGAGAAAGAATGGGAGCTGCCCCTCTACACCTAATGCCAGGCGGCAGCAGGAACCAGCACATGGCCGGCTCACTCGCCTTGCTTTGTAGTGAGTTTCATTAGATCCTTGTCCTTATCCAAAGTGAAGTTTGGGAGATAAATTCTTTGTCTTTGTTGTCAATGTTCTTCTGCACGGTTTGATTTAGGAAAGAAGTCTAGGGTAAACATGCAGACCAAGATAACAGAGATGAAATTAAATGCACCTGCCCCAACAGAAACCATGAGTTCGAGCAGAAGCCATAAATTCTTCTCGAATTTATGCCCTTTGTAAATAGAGGCACGGAGCTGTCCAGGGCTGGGGTGTTTGAGAAGGTTGACCAGTTTAACAAAGAATGTCAACATTTCTTTGGTTTAAGACAATGAGGTCATTTCCCACAACACCTCTCAACTGGAGTTGTCAGGAGAATTGTACCTTACACAGTCAGAAATACTATTCCCAGCTCTTCTTATCTTGTGACTTTGCCTCTTCAAAGCTCTGACATGGTTACATCACATTCATTAGCATTTTATTGCCAGCACTGCCAAGTGTGGCTGTAGCTAACTGTGACAGAGACTGGGAAATGGGACTTTTCCGGGAGACCAGCAGGACTAGTAGATTCAAGTTGATGAACACGTGGACCTGCCTGTCTCTGCCATATCCCTTTCCTGAGACCCATGGGTGCTCTGGTGTCCCAGTAGGTTGCCAGACAAGTAAGACACCACAACTGAGATGCACAAGAAAGTTAAAGTTGCATGGGCAATGAGAGACAGCAGATGGAAAGGAGTAACTCAAACTCCATTCCCTTCCTCCAGCACACCGGCCTGAGACACAGTAGCTCTGTGTGAGTGCTCCAAGATCAAATGTTTTCTGCAAAGTTCTGTTCAGCACCAAGTAGAAATTTATTTTTTTAGTATAAGACACTCCATATTGGACCAGAGAAAGTCTCCTCCGTCTTGTCATGTGCGGGTATCTCACACTGCTGCTCCACACTGTTGCGTGTTGAGTTTGTTTTGTTCCAGAGCAGATTAGAAAAATCCAGGGGTCAGGTGGATTCGGTGGAAGATATTAAGGGGTCCAACTTGCAAGAGCAAATGTCCCTTTTACCCGCAGTTTATTGGCCAGACTTAGTACTAGTCACAGACTACTGCACAGAAGAGTGAAGGACAGGAAATCTACCTGTGCACACAGGAGGCTCCGTGCACATACGAGGCTGCCAGTACTGGAGACTGTTAGACGCAGAGCCCTCTCTTCTACTCATACCCAGCTCAGCATTGCCACACTTCCCCATGGAACTGTCTGGTCTTTATTTTGCTGAATATTTTCAGGGATACTTTATTATTAAAATAATTTTGAATAAATGTCAGAGTACGTTGTGGAGCTACGTTTCTGATGATCTATTTGCCTCAGATATTTTATTGTCAACAACATGACCACAGACTATATAATATTTCAGTACTTAACAAGATGACAAAAATAATTTCTATAATTTTTGAGACCACAATGAAGCAGTTATACAAACAGAATTCATAAGAAAGGTATTTTGATAAAGCTGGATACACACTTCAAAAATTAATTGAGTCATGAAATCCGCCTCTGTAAGTTAGACAACGGCAATGTAGCTTAATTGTACTGGCAACAATGGTCAGCGCTTACTGAGCCTATGCTACATGGTAGGCGTGTGTAAAACACTCACTTATTCTCAAGATAATGCTGGATTCTATTGTTATTTCAGCTTTATAGATGAAATTGAATTTGAGACAGGTGAAATTTCTGGCCCAAATTCTGACTGCCAGCTTGTACTATTCAAAACTGCTCCACATTGTCCCATGTTGTTAAAGAAAGACACTAGACCTTTCTATGATTTGGGTTAATTCAGTGTAAGGTCAGCCTAGACAAACATAAAGATATGCACATGTTTTTCTCAGACTCGATGATATTGCAAGTAAAGGAGATTCTTAATGACTTCATTTTCCAATATATCCTACAACCTGGAAAAGGTCCTGTGAATTCAGATTCATGCTGTTAAATTCTTCCTGGTTCTTTGTTAAATTCTTTGTCTTTTCAGTGTTTAGTAAGCCTTTAAAACATGGGAGTTGCTCGTCATCTTGTAAATGCTCTGTCCCTCCCTCAGTCAGGTCATGCATTGACTGCAATTTCTTATAATATTTCCTCCTCACACTGCTGTCCGCCACCTCAGCTCTGGGACAGTGGGAAAATACTTCCCTCGTCGTGGTCTTGGTCTTGGCTTCTGTAAAATCCAGAACATTTTGCTATAGAGTTTTTGAAATGCCCCTTAGATGTGGAAATCTCTAAAGTGCAGGGCTTAGCATAAACACACACACACACACACACACACACACACACACACACATATACACACCTATATACACATATGTATCGTATATATAATATATACATATATGCACACACACAGAAACACAAACATAGATGGATGGATGGATAGATAGATAATCGATAGATAGATAGACAGATAGACGAATAGATATTGATAGCTGCCATGGAAAGTCATGGCAAAAACTTCAATTACTTCTGCACCAACATGACAGCTAGAGAGATGATAGACAAATCCTGGTCATAGCCTCTCTCCACTTACTGCTTTGGAAATGCTTACTTCTTAGAGTTATAGTGAGAGTGAAAACAAGCAATTCCTGTGTGTGGTCTAAGGCAGATGCTTTCCAAATGTGATTTATTTATTTCCCTCTCTCTGACTTCTCTTCCCTTCCTAATGAGCTTTTTATATCACAGTTCATTCACATGTTTTGGTATTCAAAGCTCTTCTTGGTAGCAAAGAGTTAAGCTAAATACTATTATTCCATTGTCCTGGAACAAACCCCTTTCCCTTCAGATAGTCATTTGAGTATACATCTTCTTTAAAACAAATTACATTTTCATTTTGGGAAAAGATGCAGTTAAAAGTCGTGCTATTAGAAATACCTCAAGATACTTTGAGGTGATGAAATAGCAGATTAGTAAATCCATGCTCTAGTTCTTACAGTTAAGAACGAACAGCCTCTTAATACACTAATAGGGGCAGGAAAATACATCCTATTCTTCCTGTGCCTCCAGCTCCCTCACCCCCAGGTCCCTCGCCTTCTCTCAAGCATGACTTTCTTCCCATGGGGCAAAAACATGAGATAAGACACTGTTCCTCCTGATATTCACTAGAGGAAGGTAGCAATGGCGAGCTGACAAATGGCCCCAGGAATTTTGAGCATGCCTATGCCAGGGTGCCTCCACCCCACCCCATCTTTTTAGGGAAAGGCAAAAAGGCATTTTTACAAAAGAATTGGTGAGACCTTGATGTGCCTCCTTTCGAATTCTGCAGTAAAGCTAAGTCAAGATACCTCCTCAGGTCACTGGTGTCCTTGGTGGGGAGAAGAAGAGTAACACACATGCACTTCTCTTATAGCTATGGTAATTACTTGACAGCAGAATGGACACTGAGTCTGAAATTCCAAGACACTAAACAGGCTTCCTCATCAGAACTGATTAACCTGCTGTCAACCCCCTGGTAAGGAGCGATTCTTCACCTTGTCCTACAGTTAATGGCGTTTGAATTTGCCATAATGATAAAGACACATTTATTTAATCAGTGAATAACTTGCAGTGGGTCTGATATTTTAACACAGGAGCCCAGGAACATAGGAACACTTCCCCTGCTAGGCAGTCTCTTTATGTTAAATAATAATTCAAAGTTTCTCTTTCATTTTTGTGATCAAACATACCTATTAAGTCATAATTCCTGAATAGGATATGTTCACAAACCGTGTCAAATAGATATTCTCTTAGTAAAGAATATGAAATAAAGCAAACCAACAAAATGCTGTTTATTTATTTGTTGCATGTAAGCATTTTTGAGTCATATTCAAATGGCTTTTGGAAATAGTGGAAATAGGTCTCTTATTTTTGCAACTGTTCCACGTTGAAACTCAGGTTGTCTGCTTTCAAGAAGAATTGAGATCCTGCTAGAAAAAGGTCACCTTCAAGATTTAAGGAAAAAAGAAGTCCTGGGATGGGCGTTTATTGTTCTGCTTTGCTACCTGTACCTGAAGCTTTCCCATGTTTGTGAATTTGCCACCTTATGCATCTTGATGAAAAGCAGAGCTGATCCTGCTAATAATGACACAGAAAATGCCAGGCCAGGCCACCTTGCCCAGGACCCCTTGAGGCAGGGGCATTGGCCTGGATTGAGGCTCTGGGCATGAGACGCACCCACAAAGGAGAGAGTTGTGTATGGGTGTGGGACCCAAGACGCTGGGACCACGGACAGTTCTCTTTGGGGCAGTTTTAGCAAAATTGCATTCTAGATGCAATCGTGGAGCTGTAAAGAGTACACTTGCAGCTTGCTGGTGGGGCTTCCTCTGTTTCCTCAGCAGTCTAGTTTCTGCATTAGAGTTTTGACATGATGGCCATTGTATAAATATTCAACAGAGTAAGAACCAGACTTACCCAGAGCCTAATTCTCTTGCTCACCCAATGCCTTCTACTAAATTCCTCTGACTAAATCATTCAGGGTAGGGCTTCTACTGTTTGCAGCAAAGATCTGTGACTAAGCACATAACCCAAGTTAGGACAATGGGACTGGCCTAAGAAGAAAAATATTCTACACTTATAACTTGGTCTTTAGCCCCATGTCCTTCTGGCTTAGCCATTTCAACTGGTGACTAAGTCTAAAAGAAAGATTTTTAGTTAAATCCTGAGTAAATATTAGTTTTTTCCCTGTGGAATCTGGTGGTTGGATGATGTTAAATTCTTCTATATCTTTGTTGATTTTCGGTCTAGTTGTTCCATCAATTGCTTACAGAGGAGTGTTAAAGATTGCAACTATTGTTGTGGATTTTTTTTTTCTCCTTTTAGCTCTATCATGTTTTGGTTCATATCTTTTGCAGCCTTGTTGTTTGATGCATAGACATTTGGGACCACTGCCTTTTCAGTACATTGATCCTTTTATCATTACATAATGTACTTTTTGTCTCTGGTAATTTTCCTTGCTTTGAAATCTACTGCATCTGATATTAATGTAGCCACATCTGCATTTTTTGACTAATGTTTGCATGATTTTTAAAATCTGTTTAACTTTTACCTGCCTATATCATTATATCTAAAGTGAGTTTACTATAAACATCATGCATTAGGATCATTTTAAAATCCTGTGTGTCAATCTCTTTATTTTTACTGGTGCATTTAGACCATTTACATTAAATGGAATTAGTGATATGTTATGGCTTAGGCTACCATTGTTTTATTTTATATACAGACACATGCATGTATATATACACACACACACACACACACACATACACACACATATACACAACTTGCATATATACATATATACATGCTGTGTGAGAACACAGTATAACACAGTGTGTGGAAAGAAGTCTGACTTGAAGCCTTCTAGCTTTCACACTAATTATTTCCATGATTTTGGCAAATTTACTTATAGTTAACTCTGGCAAATTTACTATATATTTGATGAATGATTATTAACATTTCTACAACAATTAAGAGTAGGCTCCTATAAATTACTTATTACTCAAACAGTCCTATAAGACAAGAAAGGAGAGTTGGTAAAAGTGCAGCTTCTCTGGTGTGATTGCAAGGCCACTGAATTGGAATGCCTGAGGTTGGAACTCTGTTATTTCCGTCTGTCACAGTCATCCCAGATGATAACTGTGCTCAGTGAAGTTGTGGGTCTGACACAGCTGCTCTTCAGTAGTTTATGGGATATCCTCACGGTTTTCACAGCAGCCCTTAGGGAGCCACGGCTTTCTTTGTCTGTCTGTGTGGTCTAGAGATGTGTCACTCTTCTCCAGGCCGGGCATATTTGAGCTCCTGGATCCAGCTATATTTGAAGTCTATGTATCCTTAGATTTTCTGTGAGTACACAGATTACCCTATAATTCTATGAATGATCAAATTAACATTTTTGCTTAATTGAGTTAGTGTCTAAGGCAGCTTAAAGAATCTGGCTATTACAAGACAAAATGTGTTCCAGTATTGGGAGGCCCGTCATGTCCTGTGTCTACCCAGAAATCCATAAAAGCATATAAAGTTATTTCTCTCTTCATTTGGAGAACTTTCTTCCGATCCTTTCTGGTTCTGCTGCCTTGACCTACGCACACACGTGCAATCCATCTCCTATATGACAGCCCGTTAGGTATCTGAACACCTTGTCATGCCTTCTCTAACTTTTCTTTTTTCCAGGCTAAAAATTCAAAGGAGTTCAGAAAAGAACATTAATATGTATTTATGTATTTTATGTGTTTAATGTTGAAATCTACCTCTGAATGTATCTTACATGTTGAATTACCAATAAGAGAAACAGATTTATTCTTATTAATCTCTTTATTTCAGTCCTCCTTTTTGGCTTCTCTTGCCTGAGACAAAAAATATATATAAAATTGTGCTTGGCACAGTGGCTCACACCTGTAATCCCAGCACTTTGGGAGGCCAAGGCAGGCAGATCACTTGAGTCCAGGGCTTTAAACTAGCCTGGGAATCATAGGGAGACTCTGTCTCTATAAAAAATACAGAAATTAGCCTGGTGTGGCGGTGCATGCCTGTAGTCCCAGATCCTCAGGAGGCTGAGGTAGGAGAATAGCTTGAACCTGGAGTTGGAAGCTGCAGTGAGTGAGCCGTGATTGCACCACTGCACTCCAGCATGGGCAGCAGAGTGAGACCTTGTCTAAAAGAAATGTATATAACTTAGGAAAGTTTCAGAGAGAGAAATCATATATCCATCACAGAAATCTGGGGTGTGGCAAAGCTTTGGCTCTACAAAAAGTCATTGGTCCTTTTTGGCACATATGCTTATTAAGGAATAGAGGTATCCAGTTCCCCAACAAAATAAAAATGCATTTTATTCTTTGTTTCCTCAAGGAGAAAGCACATGTTCCATTTTATTTTGAGATTTCTACTGAAGATGGTTAGTGGACGGCCAGGGCTACGTTATAATGAACTTCTCCATTTAAATCTGTCAGTTACCTTCATTGGGTTATTAGATGGTTTTACCAACTTGGGGAAATACATCTGTTATAATGTACAGTGCCTTGGTCAGAGTCTTTTGCAGTTAATGTGTATTTTTATAGGGTATCTCTGCATTCTTATTCAGACATAAAACTAGTAACAAGGAAAATGATTACAAAGATGCAAGAAAATTAAGTCTTACAACGACAAGGACTCACCATGTAGTGGGAAACCCGCCAAGCACATTGGGTACATCGTTTGATTTAGAAAATGTAATAACCCTGTGGGCAGCTGTTATTATCCTCAATACACAGATGAGGGCACAGAGGATTCCAGAGCTAGAGTCAAGTGGCAAAAACAGTCCTTCAGCAGGCAGATGGAAGAGCCAGCGTTCAAATCCAAGTTTTCTCACACCCACACTCTCACGTCCCACCCTGCATTCCTCCCATTGTGGGGTTATTGAACCGTTTTTCAATTTTTTCCTTCTGACTTCAGCATATAGGGTGGAAAATCTCTCTCACTCCATTTTTTATCCTACTTCTATCCTCTTTACATCTGATTTAAAAAATTAGCAGTAATTTGGGATTACTGTCTCCTATTTTCACCTCATATCCAAGCTCAACTCACTTTCATCTGTCAGTCTAAAGTGTCAGTGTCCACTGAGGTCATCAACAACTCCCCGAAGGTCTCAATTCAAGCTCTTTTCCTGGGCCTCGTTTTCCATCTCTTGGCCTGAACTTAAAAAAAAAAAAAAAATGAAGCTCTTCAAGGGCTCCTTGGTGTATTATGAAGTTTCCTGTGGCCGCTGTAACACATTTCCTCAAACTTCGTGGCTAAAAACAAGATAAATTTATATCTCAGGGTTCTGGAGATGAGAAGTCCAAAGTTAAGGTGCTAGGGAGGCTGCACTCCCTCTGGTGGTTCTGAGGAAGAACCCGTTTCCTTCTTCTTCAAACTTCTACAGGGGTCAGCATTCCTTGGCTCATGGTGGCATCTCACTTGGCTCTGTCTCTGTGCATCTGTCTCAACACTTCCTCTGCCTGTCTCTTATAGGACAGGTGAAATGACATTTAGGGCCTACCTTGATAATCTAGGATGAATGAAGTCCTCCTTTCAAGACCCTAAGTCAAATCATATCATTTGCCTACAAGTAACATTCACAGGTTCTGGGGACCAGGACATGGATGCAGTTGGGGGTGGGTGGGTGTTGCACCATGTAGCCCCTTACACCTGGTTTCTGTTCTTAGTCATATCCTCCTATCTCCCTACTCTTTGTAATTATTCTAGTTATTTCACCCATATCCAGAGCCTCAGCTATTCCCTATGTCTTGAACATTCTCAAATTTATACTTTAGCAGAACTCTTCTGAGCTTACAACAATTCTTTTGTGTATACACACATAGTTAATTATAGGTTTACAATTTTAAAAAAAGTCTCTGATCTTTTTTCTCAGCAGAATCATAGTTCTACTCTTATTTTCTAACTTCCTGTTATAGAACTTAGGAGTTTTGTATCCTCATCCCCATTTCCCCTTTCATTAGCCTAATATGCCACATTTTTTAAAATCAATAATTTCTATGCTACTTTACTATTTAAACATTATTCACAGGTTGGACATTAAGTGTATTAAAATATTATTTTCTTTCTTACACAATATATTTTTTCTTACTGGAAGCCAGTGATCATTTTGTTTATTTAGTTAGATTTTTGTTTAGGTGTTTTTGTTGTTGTTAGCTATTATTTAATGTAACCACAAATTGAGTGCCAGAACTATAAATCTTCTCTTACTATGCTCAAATGCATCAAATGTGCCACTGACCTCATGTTAGCCTTAAGACAGCTTCCCATAGGTCTGCTGAACTGCTGTGGTCTATGGATTTGTCTCCACTGTCAACTACGGTTTGCATCTTTGTTCTCCTAAAACTCATGTTGAAATTTGATTCCCAGTGTTTGAGGAGTTTAATGGGAGGTGTTTCGGTCATGGGCAGCTTCCTTGTAGTGCTGGCTGTCTTCGCTGTAGTGAGTGCGTTCTCACTCTGTTACTTCCCATAAAGCTGATTGTTCAAAAGGGCCTGCTCCTCCCCTCTGCTCTCTTGCTCTTCTTTAGCTGAGTAGTGTCTGCCTACACCAGCTCCCCTTCGCTTTCTGCTATGAGTGGAAGCAGCCTGAGGCCCACCCTCATCAGATGCAGATATCCAGTCTTCCAGCCTGCACAACCCCAAGTCAAGTAAATCTCTTTTCTTGAAAAATTACCCAGCCTGTCATTCCTTTATGGCAACATTAAATGGAATAGAACACTAGCAATTTGGGGTTCTATCTTCTTTTCTAGGCAATATCTGTATTTTGTGTTATATTATCTAATTTATCTCATGTGTCTCTTGGGTATATTTTCTCATTTTGGTGGAGTATATCTTCTTTCAGCATAAAACATACAGTTCTTGAAAGGCTATGAATCTGAAAAAAAATTCTTAATTTTCATATTTCATTAGTATTTTGAATGGGATAAAAGTGTAGATTGAAAATCATTATTTCTCATGCTTTTTGAAAGCAATACCTAACTTTTAGTGGTGGTGTTGTGGAAGCCTGAAGCTATTCTCATCCAAAATCCTCTCTCTTCTGTTTTCCTTTACTATCAGGGAGAATTTAAGATCTGGTACATTTTCCCCTGGGGTTCTGAAATTTCATGGTGATGTCCCTTCCTTGGCTATGTGATCTTTTCCGTCAGCTGTGCTGAAAAATAAGGGGGAGCTGTCAATCTGAAAATTTTTGCTCTTCATTTTTGTAAAATTTTATTTTTATTTTTCTCTTATTTATTCCCTTTCATATTTCTTTTATCTTCTTCTCTCTCATCCTTTGAATACCCTGAACTAATGTTTTAATTTTATTATGTTATTTTTTCTATTGCTTATAATGATATGCTTTCTAGGAGATGTTATCAATTTTATCATCCATTCTTTCTATTGATATTTTATTTCACCATTTCGTTTTTAATGTCTGAGAGGTATTTTCTGTTATCTATAGCGAAAAAAGCTCTCAGCTCTTTTTACATGGATGCAGTAACCACTTTTATATTTCTAAGTGTGTGTACACACATACATACACATACACACCAATACTCAGAGCAACTGCCATCCAGCGGATGGCTGAGACAGGACCATAAGGTCTGGAGCCCTTGTCTCATCATCGGACAAATTCTGCAGGGCCATCTTAACTCCAGTGCTCCCTGTAGGACATTTTTGGAAGGCCATCATCACATTTTTGGAAGATCCACTCCTACTTTCGTCACTCCCTCCTCTGCCGGTGCGGATCCCAAGTGCACCCACGGTAAGCTTCTTGCACGCACAAGTCTGTCTCAGAGTTGGCTTCCCTGGGAAGGGACCTGTGCACTGAAGAGCAGCAACTCCCTGCAGCTGCAAACTCTGAGACCAGGTGCGATGTTTCCCGTTTTCTCACCCCAGCTGGTTCACACATTCCAACGTCAAATGACCCTCTTCCTTCTGTCAGATGACCTCCTGCTGCTCATTTCTCATAGCCAAATCTTAATCTCCATGGATTGTTGAAATAAATTGCTTCCCTACCTTAGTTTCTTCCTTCTATGGTTTATCTCCCTTCTATGGGTAGTCACTTTTGTTGTTAGCTAAACATGTATGATGCCATTAGGTAAACATGTATGATACTGTGATTTATCTGCTGAGGTGCCCTGGGGCTTCACACTGCTTTGTTTGATATAATCTCAGCAATTTAAATAACGTCAAGAACCATCACAATCTAGTTTATACCCTTTTGCCTTTTACAAGGCCATCTGGGGACACATCCTCATTTGTTCTACATTTTCTACATATTTAATATTTCTTAAAATGTTGTAAATCTATCATTGCCACTTTCAGTTATTTGGCTTCACTCAGATGACATTCTCTTTCCCCTTCTCTCTACTGGAAAAAGTCGTGCCCTTCCTTCAACATTCTGCTTCAACACCACCTTTACCCTGGAGTGTTCACTCCCTTCTTTTGATCCAGTGAGCGGTCCCATCTTTGGTGTATCTGTGGCCTTTTCTAGGTACATGCCCCTCTCAGAGGGATTTTCTAGGTACACATCAGTCTTATATGCCAGTCTGGATTAGTAGTTATTTATATTTATCTGGCTGCTCTACTTGACTCAGATATTTGCAATGGTTAACACTATTTTTTCTTTAAATAAGCCCCTCACTAATAAGATGCCTGGTACAGATTTGGTGACCAATGGATGTTGACATGATAAGGAAATAAGTGAATCAGTGTTGTGATTCCAAGTTCATTTGTTGTTAACTTGAGTGCATTTATACAACATTTAATAAAATAGTAATTAAGATACCATTTTTAGAATTATTTACACATTTAATAAAAAAACTTTCAGAGATTTCAGGCTCTGGTTAATATGACTGAATGTGAAAGTGAGGAAAGGTCCTGCTTCTAAGAACAGCCACGGATTTAATTATTACCTTGCTGGATGAATACGAGCAGTTAAATTGCATGATCTATCTACTCCCTCCTTTCTTTTATTTTCTTTTTCTGTTATTCTGGGATAAAACTTTGATATTTGTCCTGCTCATGTACCTCTTCAGCTAGACTGAATCTAGTGATTTTCATACTATCTCTTATTTCCTTGACTGAAATCAAAATTCCTAGAGAAATGTTCTCTTAAGTGGGGTACTTTGACCCATTGTCATGTAGAGGAAAATATTATAACTTTCATTTTTATGCATTCACTTATTAATTTTTTCATTTCATAAAAACATATACTATTGAATAGTTGAAGTCTTCAAAGAAATATGTGTAGCATGGCTGGGCATGGTGGCTCATACCTGTAATCCCAGCACTGGGAGGCTGAGCAGGGCAGATCACAAGGTCAGGAGATCGAGACCATCCTGGCTAACATGGTGAAACCCCGTCTCTACTAAAAATACAAAAATTAGCCATGCATGGTGGCGGTGGCCTGTAGTCCCAGCTACTCAGGAAGCTGAGGCAGGAGAATGGCGTGAACCCGGGAGGTGGAGCTTGCAGTGAGATGAGATTGTGCCACTGCACACTAGCCTGGGTGACAGAGCGAGGCTCTATCAAAAAAAAAAAAAAAAGAAATTTGTGTAGCATATATCTATAATTTATAATGTGCATTAATAAGATGAATACTCCTGACCTTACCAACCCAGCTAAGACCTAGAAGACAGCCAGTAGCACCAAGGGGGCCTCTTACATCTGTCTCTTCGCCCGCTTTCTCCTGCAAAACTTGACTAGCCTCAATTTTATGTTAATCATTCTTTTGTCTTATAAAAATAGTTGTGCTACATATTCATATTCATTCGTATTTTATTAAATAATATCTTGCTCCTTTCTACTTGTTTTCGAACGTTAAAAAGTGTTATGATGCTATATGGACTATTCCACAATTTGTTTTTTCCCACCCGATATGAGGATTCTAAGATTCAATATTTTTGCTACATATGGCTGTAATTCATTATTTTCATCTTTGTATAATACTTAATTTTGTAAATATATTATAATTTATTACTTCTCTTTTTATTAGACACGTAGTTGATGTTCAATTTTTTTACTAGAAATATTGCTTCTATGAACGTAAGAATCAACACATCTTCTAAGAAGTGTAATTATCTTTCAATTCAATAAATCTTTGAATTTTAATACATTGTTACATTTTCTCCACAAGTTTACTACATAGATTCTGTTAGAATTATTTTCAGGTTTCATGTATATTGCTATTACAAATGCCATTTTTAATCTTTAAATTTATTTTTCTGTCTGTTTCTTATAAGTAGAAATTCAGTTGAGTGTGTTAATTGTGTTTAATATTGTCCACTGATGCTCTTCTTCATCCCAAGCATTCTAGGTTATTGCAGAGACTAGAAAGTTAGATGCCTTGCCTCCCAGGATGCCTTGCCGGCTCACTGGCTTAGCCTCCGTGCCTGAGTGAGTCGTTTGAGTCTAAGGGAAGCAATGCATCACTTGCTTCCACAGAAGCCACAGGCAGTGCAGTCTTTATCTGTCAGCAGATGTGGGCATCTGGGTATCTACCGGAAATTCACCGGCTTTGATGCTTCATGTGGCCAAGATTATCAGCATCATTTTCTGGGTTCCATAAACTGCAGTGACTTCTCTATTCTCTATTCCCCGGCACTTGAAAGACTTCAGAAGCCTCTGTTGTTGGCTAAACTGTGTATCCAAAAAAGATATATTGAAGTCCTAATCCCTGATACCTGTGAACGAAACCTTCTTTGGATATAGGGTCTTTTCTGATGTGCTTAATTATGAATAGGTCATGCTGAAGCATGGGAGTGCACAGATCCACTATGACTGCTGTCTTTCTGAGAAGAAAAGAAGAAGTACAGTGACAGAGATAGGATGGAAAGAAGGCCTCGTGAGGACAGAGGTGGAGTGTGGAGTGACGCATCTACCTTCTGAGAAGAAGAGAAGAAATATAGTGATGGATGGAGACACACAGTACACAAGACCTTGTGAAGACAGAGCTGAAGGGCAGAAGGATGCAGCTACCTTCTGAGAAGAGAAGAAATATAGTATAGGATAGAGATACACAGGAAAGAAGTTCTTGTGAAGACAGAGGTGGAGGGTGGAGTGATGCAGCCAGAAGCCTTTGAGTTCCAAGACTGGCTGGTAACCACTGGACCCTGGAGTAGGCATGATGGGATTCTCTCATAGGCCTTGAGAGAGAATGTGGCTCTGCTGACACCTTGATTATGGACATACAGTCTCCAAACTGCAAGAGAATAAATATTAACTGTATGAAGCCACCTAGTTTGTCACAATTTTTTATAGCAGCAGCTGGACACTAACACAGCCTCCAATTTCTTGAATTAAACCATTTTCTGTTTTACATACCAGAGCAGATTCTCTTTCTCTGATTGAATCCTGTCTAACATAATACTGAATTTGTGACTTCTAATGTACTAAATCATTTTATTAAATTTAATAATTTGTGTGTGGTATCATTTTGGTTTTCTCTTTCAGAATATTATCTTCCTTATATTTTGACTTACTATTTTCTTGACTTACTGCATTGGTGAGACCCACCAGTGCAGTGTTGAATGGAAGCATGGTAATACATACACTCGCTTTGTTCCTGCTTTTGAGGTTAATTACTCTAATATTTCAGGATGAATAACAATGTCTATTATAGATTTTTGGTATCTACATTTTGCCAAGTTAATGATGTTGTCTTTATTCTTGATTTGCAAAGAATTAAAGTGAACTTAAATGGGTGTTTAAATTTACCAAATTTTTGTTCTGCAACTATTGAAATAATCAAATTTCTTTATTTTAATCATATCATATGAATTACTTTCATGGATACTTGAATGATAAGCCATCTTTATTGTCTGATATGTTTTGATTGTGTCCCCACCCAAATCTCATGTCAAATCGTAATCCCCACATATCATGGGTGGGACCTAGTGGAAGGTGATTGGATCACAGAGGTAGATTTCCTCTATTCTATACTCATGATAGTGAGTGAGAGTTCTCATGAGGCCTGGGGGTTTAAAACTGTGGCATTTCCCTCCTTATGCTATCTTCCCTGCAACCATGTAAGATGAGCCTTGCTTCCCCTTTACCTTCTGTCACAGTTGTAAGTTTTCTGAGGCCTCCCAAGATATGTGGAACTATCAGTCAATTAAATCTCTTTTCTTTATAAATTACCCAGTCTCAGGTAGTTCTTTATTGCAGTGTGAAAATGGATTAATACAGAAAATTGGTACCAGGAAACTGGGGCATTCCTACAAAAATACCTGAAAATGTGGAAACTACTTTGGAAGTGGGTAACAGGCAGAGGTTGGAAGAGTTTGGAGGGCTCAGAAGAAGACAGGAAGATGTGGAAAATTTGGTACTTCCTAGAGACTTAGAGAAATTTCTAACCAGCAAAGCATTCAAGAATCAGCCTGGTTGCTCCTAACAGTGTACAGTCATATGCATTCACAAAGCAATGGTTTAAAATTAGAACTTTTGTTTAAAAGGAAAGCAGAGCATAAAAGTTCAGAACATTTGCAGCCTGACCATGTGGTAGAAAAGGAAAACCTATTTTCTGGGGAGAAATTCAAACCTTTATAGAAATTTGCATAAGTGAAGAGAAGTGAAATGTTAATAGCCAAGACAATGGGGAAAATGTATCCAGGGCATGTCAGAGACCTTCACAGCAAATCCTCCCATCACAGGCCTGGAGGCCTGGAAGTAAAAAAAGGCTTCATGGACCAGACTCAGGGCCTCATTGCTCTGTACAGCCTCAGGACATGGCACCCTGTATCCCAGCTTCTCCAGTTCCAGCCAGGGCCAAATGGGGCCAAGGTATAGCTCCAGGCCATGGCTTTGGAAGGTGCAAGCCCCAGGCTTTGGCAGCTTCCATGTGGTGTTGGGTCTGTGGGTATGCAGAAGTCAATAATTGAGGTTTGGGAACCTCCATCTAGATTTCAGAGGATGCATGGAAACCCCTGGATATCCAGGGAGAAGTTTGCTGGAGGGGTGGAGCCCTCATGAAGAACCTCTACTAGGGCATTGCAGTGGGAAATCTAAGATTGGAGCTCCCACACAGTGTCCACCCAGTGTCCCCAACTGGGACATTGCCTAGTGAAGCTATGAGAAGAGAGCCACCATCCTCCAGACCCCAAAATGTTAGATTCACCAACAGCTAGCACCATGTGGCTAGAAAAGCTGCAGGAACTCAACACCAGCCTGTGAAAGCAGGTGGAGGGGCTATATCCTGCAGAGTCACAGGGACAGAGCTGCCCAAGGCCTTGAGAGCCCACCTCTTGCATCAGTGTGCCCTGGATGTGAGACATGGAGTCAAAGAAGATAATTTTGGAGCTTTACATTTTAATGACTGCCTTGCTGGGTTTTGGACTTGCATGGGGCTTGGTTTTGGTCAATTGGCCCTTGATTTTGGCTAATTTCTCCCTTTTGCAATGGGATCATTTACCCAATGCCTGTACCCCCATTGCATCTTGGAAGTAACTGATATGTTTTTTATTTTACAGGCTCATAGGTGGAAGAATTTTTATTTTACAGAATTTTTATTTTATTTTATAAAATAAAAATTGAGTCTCATAGTCTCAGATGAGACTTTGAACTTGGACTTTTGAGTTAATGAGGGAATGAGTTAAATCTTTGGAGAACTGTTGGGAAGGCGTGATTGGTCTTGAAATTTGAGAAGGACATGAGATATGGGAGGTTCCAGGGATGGAATGAAATGGCTTCACTTTGTGCTCCCACCCTAATCTCATGTCAAATTGTAACCCCCGGGTCAGGGGAGGGACCTGGTGGGAAGTAATTGGATCATGGAGGCAGATTACCCCATGCTGTTCTCATTATAATGAATGTGTTCTCAAGAGATCTGATGGTTTAAAAGTGTGGTACTTCCCCTACTTGCCCTTTCTCTCTCCTGCCACCATGTAAGACTTGCCTTGCTTTCCGTTTGCCTTCTGCCATGATGGTAAGTTTCCTGAGGCTTCCCCAATCATGTGGGACTGTGTGTTAATTAAACCTCTTTTCTTTATAAATTACCCAGTTACAGGTACTTTTTTTACAGCAGTGTGAAAATCGACAAATACAGTAACTATATAACACAGACGTGTTTATACCCATGTGTGTCTTGAGACACCTCCTTCTTCACCATATTTTTCCTTTCTAGTGAGCCTCAGGTCAAGACTGTGAGTTCTACAGCTACATTCAAAGGTTCCATTCCTCAATTTGCCACATACTAGCTTGTGCTTTAGCTTTCTAATCTGTAAAATGGCAATAATAGTCAGACCGTTCTAGGATTATTGTGAGAATTAAATTAGTTTATATATTTTAAGTCTTTGAAGAAGTTCTTGACTCTGGATAAGTATGCCTTGAAAATTCTCTCTCTTCTCAGTAGTTGATGCTACTGAATGTGGCCCCAGGCTGATGACAAATGCAAAGTGACCTGGGAACAAAAGTACAGTGATGGCACTTTGATAGGTTCTGATTTTTGAGATGATCCCAAAAATATTTTTATTATTTTTGAGAGTACTATTAAAACAAAAACATGAAATTAAGAAGTATATTTTCTTGAGATTCATTAAATCACTGAGACTTATGCTTGGCCTTCTCAGACCACAGACACCATTCAGGACAGTATTTGTCTTGAGGACAGGAACCACACAGAGGTATCTACCCAGCACCCAGTACTATGCCTTCATAGACAATAGCATGTGTGGAAAGAGTCCTTGCAATTGACCTATGTTGTACTCAAAGTGTGTTCTAGTAGACCAGAAATTAGTAGGTCTTCAGCTCCTCTGAATCCCTTGAATGCTTTCTGTTAATTTCATAAAACTGTTGGCTGATTTTGTTGATCTGGATAGAAAGATAACATGTTAAATAAATTTGTAATTTGGCACAATGAAATAAAGGCACCTGATAAATTTTTGAAGTTGATCTTTCATCTGAGAACACTAAGTGGGGTCACTAGTTAACAACCCCACACACTGTTAAATATCTGTGCATTTTGTCCTCTTCACAAATGCAGACTCTTGAGGGCCAGCTTCCTTCCTCTCTGGTTTTGCATACCCATGGTTCACTGAAAGATGCCTGGCAAATAGGAAGCCCTTAGAAAACTCTTTTGAGTAAGTCAATGAATGATGAAATGTCTTGTTTGTACAACACTGTCCAATTTGGATGTCAATAGGTCCAAATGCAGTTTTACTACCTGGGAAGTAAATAAACATTAGAATCACTCTATCATTTCAATCCTGGATGCATTCATTCCACTGTTCAAACTTGGGCACGCTACACAACTTATCTGAGCCTCAGTTTCTCTTTCAAACTGGTTAGAGGAAATTAAATGAGGTAACACAAGAAAAATCATTAGCGTTGTATTACTTTATTTGCCTACTGAATGATGTAATCTCTCTCTATATATATGTATATGTGTGTGTGTGTGTGTGTGTGTGTATTTGTAAATGTTTGTCCTATTCCCTTTTTTGAGTATCAAGAATGAAACAATCTCTCGTTCTCTTTCTTTCTCTCTCCTGAAACAAATTTTTTGCTTCTTGCGTGTTAACAGAGCCCATGCTCTAAGCTCTTTAAATATTCAGGCTCAGATTGTGTGTTCCAAATTATTTGATATGTTCCAAATAGGTTAATATACTAATGCATTTGAAATATATCATGATGAGTGTAAAGAAAACATATTGACTAGCCCAGACTGCACAGCATTATACAAGCAAGACATTTTATCTTCACTGATTTAGCATTTTCTAGAGAATTACTGTTTGCCAAGCATCATTCAGTGCACCATGGGCAGGCAGAACTAGGAAGAAAGAAAGCTAGCCTTCAAAATCCTAAATTTGTGAAGAGGACAAAGTACACAGATATGAACCAACTTGTGAGTACTTTACTGAGTATACTCAGGTGAAATATCAGTGAAAATTTTGCAAGCTCCTAAATTTGTGTTGAGTTGAATAATTGTTCAAAGCAACTAACAAATTATGATTCCTAGGACTCAGCAGCTCTTTTGTCAGGTAGGTGAGGTGGGAATGACAAAACTGTGCAATCAATTCACCAAGAAGCCCAAAAGTGTCCCATTAGTAAAGGTCAGAGGTGAATATTTGACCTACATTTCCACACCAAACAGACCCGAGACTCAGCAAACAGAGGCGTTTCCTGCAGAAACAGCATAACAATGCATAATGCTTCGAGGCACTCCACAGACAGGCTCCCAATGCTGCCAGACACAGTACCCAGTGCTGCACATGTGTTTATTTGCATGTGAGAAGATTAGTCACATGTTTCCCAAATCACAGGTTTTAGTTTCCGAAGTGCGCTTAGTAGATTATATCCCTAAATTAGTATGGAAAGCAATGCTCTGTGAACACACCAGATGAGAGATTCAGAAATTCATAACTCTTTCATTCCCATTCAATTATCTCTGTGGTTTCTACACACTGTGCATGCCTCATGGATGGCTGTTCACCTTGTCAGGGATTCTTAAAATAATGTATAAGAATGTCACACCAATGAAGGAAAACACTTGAGTGTTATTTTTAGTGGTTGAAATCCATTGTTTTATACTTGATTGACTGCAAACAGCTAAAAATAATTTCTCCAGTCTGGAAAAGTAAATTTACTTTAAAAAAGGTATGGCGTATATAATTTCAACAATAAAGTGAATTCACTAAGGGAAAAGGATAAAGTCATAAAGAGGAGCACTTAGTAGTAGCAAAAATTGCTAGCTCAGCAGCAGGGCAGAGTGCGTTTGCTCACAAATTCACCTGGTATGGCAGGGATCAGTTTAGAAGAAAGAGACACCTGCGTTGAAGGGTTTTGGGAGGTATGTGCACTGGGACCAAAGCACTGGGAGTTTAAGACTGAGATCTGTATTCACATGAGAATAAAATAGACAAGTTCAGAGTTATGAAGAGCTCACAGGAGTCAAGTTTACATATTCAAACAGTTTAGTCTTTGGTTTTGTTTGCCTGGGTTTTAGTGACCTTGACACAGACCAAATGTGGAAAGATGGACAGCGGATTCTTCTGGGTTTTTCGACTGGACCAAGCATTAACTAAGATGAGGCCTTGAGCTAAGAGAGGCCAGTTCTCACTAACAGGTATTTCAGCAATAGGAAATTGAGTAACAGGGAGTCTGGAATTATGGAACAATTATTGTTAAGTGCAGGTTAGGGGAAGGGCTTGGTCAAGGAACACAAACAAAAAACTTGCTTCGAAGAGTAGAAGCAGCCACCAACCAAAGAGATTTGGTAGCGCCTCGGCTCTAAGATTTGGAAAAGAACATAAAGTTTTTCTAGATCAACTGCTCCTACCAAGTGCATAAACCTTCTCCATAGCATCCCTGGTAAGCGGTCAGCTAAAACCTGCATGAGCACCTGGGCAAACATTTCACCAGGGAGCCCACTCTCCTTTGGCTCCTTTGTGGTTAGAAATTGCCTTCCTCATCCTGGGCAGGATGCAGTGTTCTCCATCAGGCATCCTTGTTCCCTTCTCTGAGGTCCACAGTTGGATTTAGGCTCTGGAATAGGATAATTATTACAAATGTGAATTACACAGCCTGAAGGAGAAGTTTGGAGCTACCAAGCGGCAATGAACCAGGAAAACTTTTGTAAATGGCCTCATTTTTAGAGAAGAAGGAAATGCAGATCGAAAAGGATAAAAGAATGTGCGTGAGTTTATAGAGTATGAATTAGGATTAAAATTAAGATTTTCTCTAGCTTTCTGTTTTTTTTCTATCATCACACACCCCCAGGATCATCACAGGAGGGTGTTAGGCCTTAGGAACCACAAAAACTTGCTCTTCTATCATTCCAGACTGATGAAAGTAAACCCTAGGTAATAAATCCTAGGTGAAGCCTTCCTAAGCAGACATTCTATCACCCAGTTCCAATCACCCATCCCAAGTATGATAAACAGTTGACAGAGATATTTTGCTTATACCTCATGCTTACTCCTTACACTGTTCATTCTCTGGAATGTGACTCATGACCATTCTGCAGATGAAGGCATCAGATATTAGATCTAAGTTAACTGAGTCATTTCCTCTTTAAATGAAATGATGCTCCCTCAAAAACCCTGCTTGGCAAACCTCTCTGGGACACTCTTATATCACCACAAGGTTTATTTTATTGCTCTCTCTTTTTCTTTTCAGTCTGGTAATAATGCTCAACAGGCTTGTAAAGTATGTCTATCTTTCCATAAGTTGAATGACTCTTTAGTTGGTCTTAACTTCTAGACACAAGTTTATAAATATTCTCATATCCTTTTAAATAAAGTGTTTTGTTTCTCTCTTTCATCCACCCTCCCTTTTTATTTTTTTAAGAAAGTTGTATCTCTGTAAGGATTATAATATCTTTTAGCTGGTAATAGAGCCTTGGAAAAATTGGAATTCTTGGCTTTTTTTTTTTGCATTCTTATTTAAGCTTTTTGCCCTTAATTGATTGTTGGATAAGAGCAGTGGTCAGTAGGGATAGGCTTTACCACCTGCAAGAGTATGAGCAATCCAGAGTATCACATACAATGTAATCCATAGAAATTTTGCTATTAAGCATTAGTGCTAAATATTACTATGTTATTATCAGCACAATTAAAAGAAAAGGTACATCTATTTTTTATAAATTATAAAACATCTTTCCCACCCCTTCCCTGTCCTATCCTACCCCTTTTTCATCCTAATATCATAATATCATTATCTCCAGCACACACTGATTAGTTAGAACTACACAGGTAGAGGGAGGTGTGCAGTGACAAGCACGCAAAAGAAAAAGAAGGGCTTAGTGTTTCTAAATACATGGTTGTGCAAAGACATGACGTCTTTTACATTTTGTTTAGGCAGAGGAGTCACATGGGTCTCCCTTGCATTGTCAGGAGACATTTTATTCAAGCAAAAAAGCAGTGTGAATACTGGACAAACACGTGTTAAATACAGTTGGTCAATTAAGTTTAAATTTCAGATAAGCAATAAATTAATTGTATACAATTATTTCTAAATATGACATGGGAAATACTTATACTGAAAAATTACTCAATTATTGTACCTGAAATTCAAATTTACCTGAGCATCTTGTATTTTTTTCTTTTTTTTTGCTAACAAAGTTTCACTATATTGCCCAGGCAGGTCTTGAACTCCTGAGCTCAAGCTATCCTCCTGCCTCTGCCTCCCTGAAAGCTGGGATTACAGGCATGAACCACCACACCCAGCCTGTATTTTTATTTGCTAAATCATCTAACAATCTTAAAAATGAGCCAGCTGATACTAGAAAGTAAAAAAAAAAAAAAAAAGTGTCAGTGTCCCTGGAGAAAAAACATGTCCTTATGTACATCTGGTATTATCATCAGAATTTGATATTATAACCTAGATCTCAAAAGTTCTCTAAAAGCTTTTATAAACATTATCTATAAACAAGATAAATTAACTATTCCCATTTTGCAGATGAGGAGGCTGATGCTTATGGTGGTCCAGAGATTGGCCCAATGTAAAAATGATCCTAAAAGATGGAATTGAAACTAGTATCATGATCTTTTGATTCCCAATCCATATTTCCAGGTTGACATCAAAATAATTAATTGGGTTATAAATAATCCAATCCATCTAGTCATATTAGTCATAATCGCCAGCCCTGGGCAGTAATTATATGTCTTGGCAGTGGCTACTCTGCTTGGAATTGAAAAAATGATCAGGGGAGCATCCAAATCCAACTATGTCCAGGAAGCAATGTGAACTGCATTGGAAGCCCTGCGTTAATCTGCATAAACACAGTCTAGCTGCTGGTTGGTGATGTTGTCCCATTATTTCTTGGAAAATCTACAAATTTTAATACAGTTCATGTATTTCCATTTTTCTATACAAGTGGCAATATAATTTGGTGTCAAGGAACTACATGGTTGTTAAGAATAATTCATAGACTATTGGTTTTTTAGCCATGGAAGGATGAAAGTAATGTCATGACACTTCCATTCACAGATCTGAAGAGTAACTGAACAGGATTTTTTATTTGACTGCATTTGCGAGGATGGCACCCACAGAGACATAGATTTTTCATTTAAAATTCAGCCCTTCTGTGAGATGCTGAGTGATGTTCTTGGAACCAGACAAAATTGACCGGAATTTGTGAAAAGGTAATCAACTATTCCTTGCCTACTGAAACCAGTGAATATATGTACACACTGCTTTGAGAATCTGTTCTTTTTGTTACAGAACAGATGTCTGGGAGGTTTTTGGCAGGCCCCACTCTGTCAAACAGTCCGGTTTTGACAGCTACTTGCTTGAGGGATGGCTGAAATGCAAAGTATTTCTGATCAGAATATTATATTCATCTGGATGTTAATTACTGTGTCTGCCTTGGTATAAATAATTAATTATGCAAAACCCACACAGCTGCTGCTGGACAGAGTTAAGTGACTTGCTGTCAAAGTCTCACAGTTCTGGAAGGAAAGGAGGATTTAGTAAAACATGCACTGTAACAGAGAATATGGTATGAGGATTTTCTTGTCAGGATCCTTCTTTCGTTGAATAAAAGACCGTTATACCTCCGCATGGTGTGTGTGTGTGCGCGTGTGTGTGTGTGTGTGTTTTAAATAAAGAAATAGCTTCTAATTTACTCTAAGTTGGCCCTGAAAACAACTCTCTTTTCTAGTTATTAAGTAATTTTCTAGGAATCCACATACCACATTATTAGAGAACCATTACCAGTGAACTCCTAAATCTCTCCTGTTTTCATCACATTCATAAGTCTCAATAGCTCAAAATATCCCATGGAATTGGACGTGTAGGTCACACTGAAGTGGGTGAGCTTTTTGTTTGATTGCTTCAGAAAAGACACTGAGAGACCCAGCTCATTTGATTCACTTTCAGATTTATACGAGTATCACTGATCTGGTCACTTGTGAATATGAGAATGTCTAGACTGCTGAGAAATGATACTGCATCCATTAAAATAGTTAATCTCTACATTAATTAATCCAAGTGCAAATGAATTTTTTTAATGTCTAAATACACCTAGAAGTTCAATTGATGTAGGGTAGGTGCTAGTTCCATGTGACACTTTTTGGCAAAACAGCATTGCATGTAGCAGCAGTGATAGGAAAAGGGGAAAAAAGCTGCCTCTCAAACCAAGGCATTGGTAGATTTATCAGATGGTTTTGTTTTGTGCAAATATTGATATTACTGCAATGAAGCAAAGTGCTAGAGATTATAAATGATTTTGGTAGAGACAAGGAACAAAATATCTTTTTGAGGAGGCAGCTGCAGTGCAGTGGAAGGAGTGTGGTTTGTGAGAACGGAGGCCCAGGGTTCCAGGCTCTGTCATCTGTTAGCTGGTTGACCTAGGATCAATCACAGAATGTTTCTGAGTCTTTCCTCTGCACTTACCCAGCGCTGCTGACAGCATCCAATGATAATAATGCACATGAATACACTTTACCAACTGAAATATTATTTAAAAACATAAAATATCATTCCACATTCAGCAACTCATTGTTGAGTACATTAGTGCTTCTACGGAAATATCTACTGTTACAATTCTTCCTTTTCAATCTACCTCTTTATTTATTCACCCAGCCAGCTTCTATTCTTTCCTATCATCGCACCAGACACTGATTTAGGCGTGGGGAATTGCTGCGAATGAAACAACAGAAGTCCCGACCATCCTGGAGCTCACAGCCCAGCGAGAATAAACACATAAATGTATGTCAATAAAATAATTACAAATGCTGCTAAGGAGCAAACAAATTGAGATGGTGAAGTGAAGGAATGAATGTGTAATTTTAGAGGGGCGATTGGGAAAAGCCTCTTTGGGGAAACACACTTCATTCTTGCACAGATAGCTGAATGAAAAGATGAACCCAAACGTGGTAAAATCTGGGGGAAATAGCTTCACATTGGTACATCCTCTGCTTATTGAAGGGCTGAGGGAATATCAGTGGCTCATGAGGAGACAGGCGCAGAGATGCAGTTCAGCTCCCTCACCTTGAGGGAGGATCACCAAACTGAACCCAGCACACAGCAACTCTCTGATTTTCATTCACAGAAGACACACCACGTGGCTGTAATCAGTTTGATTTTCTTGACAGAACAATTATATTGTTCTTGCTTGAAAAAAATTAGGGTTGTACAGAAAAGTAAAAAAGAAAAAAAAAATCTCAGCACATGTGCCTTTAAGGAAATGCAAGTCTGTCATATTTTTAGTTTTCTTCCCTGTTGAACTTTGACTTCATGAATACTAAAGTCTTGTCACACATTATAGGACAACCCATCAAAGACACATGACAAGTAAAGAAAATTAGGATGCATTCTTTAAATCCGTATATATAACACATTTAACAAGATATCAAACAAAATGTCTTATTTCCCTACACTCTAGTACACTCTTTGCATTACATTAACTGGATAATTGTTTTCTGCTTTCCTGTGTGTTGATGGAGATGTTGCATACTTGTCCAGATGTGTGAACTCTGCGTAGACAACAGGGTACAGACCTCAGGATCAGGGGAGCCTCAGCACACTTTCCATTCCTTCCAACCTGCTCAGTATGAGTTATTCATTACATCACAGCCAGTCACCCATGGGTGTACTCAGGTGGACCCCCACTATTTATTGCACCATAGTTAATGCAGAGATTTTCCCTTGTATTTCAAACAATCCCATTTGGTTACAAAGGGCTACTGTAGCCTGAAAAATGGCTCAATATTGTAAATACATCACTGTCAACAGCATCTAGTAGCAGCAGTTAATAAGCTAAGGATGACAGATAAGTAACGAAAGAGTAGAGTCTAGAGCAAAATAATGGAACTTAGAGCCAATTTCCTATATTTTTATTTCCTTTATTTTTTCATGTTTTAAAGCAAAAAACATAAAAAAGTGTTAAATTCAATAGTAAATAACGCATACATTCTTGTAATGAAAAGAGACAATTCTCTACTCCGTCACTTCCAAATCTCACACTCTTCATATTTTATTTTAGTTCTGGTTATCTTTACAGAGTTAAATAACGTGCTTTTAATATTATTTTAGATGATGACTGTTAAATTCCAGCCATGAAAGATGGAACTTTAGCTCATTTCACTTATTCATTCAATTCTTCAACACTGAATGCCTCATACATTATTCAAAGTTCTGTGAATATAAAAGTGAAAAATAAATATCATGACTCTGCCCCTAGGGGAGTAGACAAAAAATACACAAATAGACATACAGTATAATTTTACACAGTGATCAGTTCTGTGAAGAACATTAAAGAAGGGCAAAGAAACAAAAAATTGAAAGAAGTTTCTACTTTAGATATGATGGTCAGGCAAAGCCTTTCTGATAAGGTAATATTCGCAACCTGAATGAGGAAGCAATTTGGGAGAAGCGCCTTCTTGAAAGAGAATTCTAAGGAGGGAGTTGCTTGCTTTGGATGTCCAAGGAGAAGCAAGGGCTTTGGGGTTGGAGTAGGGATGCAGGCAGTTTGGTCACTGCCTGGTATGTCAGTAATATGACTCTAGGTTGTATGAACTGAGACCTGCCAGGAGAGGCAATGCGGTCAATGGCTACCTGTTGAAAGTTATTCACAGTTTGAGGGGAAATATCAGGGAGTTGAGAGCAGAAGAGAGAAATAATTTATCTTATTTACAAAACTAAAACAAATGTACAAAACTGAGTATATGTCATAAGACTGTAGCTGTGTGGGTTTGCGTGAAGTGAATAATACCCAGATTGAGAAATCTAAAATTAATAGAAACATGAATCCCCTCTTGAGCTTTCTCCAAGTCAGGACTCACCATCTTCACAAAGATAAGCACAACCATGAATTCTGTCAACATAGATTAATTTTGCCTAATTTTGAACTTTTTGTAAAAGCAATCATTAATATGCACATATTTGTGTCTGACTACATTTATTCAATATTATATTTCTATTGAAATATAATGTCTAGAGATGTGTGGTAAAATTTCCAGTGTTGAGTGTGGATTTCTTATTATGTCCTTTTAATTTTATCAACTGTTGCTTTATGTATTTTGAAGCTGGGTTGGTAAGTGCATTTAGAGCCATTGTATCTTTCTATTGATTTCTATTATTATGTTGAAATGCCTTTCATATTTTCTAGTAGTTTTTTTTTTTTTTTTTTTTTGCCTATAAAGTCTACTTTGTCTTAAATTACGGTAGATATACCAGCTTTCTTTTGGTTATCTTTTTCCTTTCTTCAGTTTTTACATTTATCTCTGCTTATATTTAAATGTTCATCTTTTAAGCAGCATCTATTTTCTAATATTTTATTTTTAATTGGATTATTCACTGTGTTTTCATTAAATTTGATTACTATTTTGGGAGAGTTAAACCCCTATCTGTCTCATTTGGGGGTGTGAGTTAAAAGAGCATTTAGTTCACCATCATGAACCAGACATTCCTCCATTGGAATTTTTAATAAATATTAATTAGCCCATGTAACATAAAACACATCGCAGGCATATATACTTCATAGTTTCCTCATCTGCACAGTAAGGTAGGTAATATGACCTGTACACAAATTATTAAATATTTCCATATTTATCAAATTAGGGAATACATTTAGTGTAAAGCGTGTGGCAAATATTAGTTATTACATGCTAATGTGGAGTAAAAATATTTGGTGTGCATTTATCATGACTTCTATTAGATTTGCCTAATTGCATTTTCTTCACATGATGTATCATTGATTCATGGCATTAACAGATTTTTTAAATTACAAAACACAGTTGATCTCAGTATCTCTGGGGAAAAAAAGTCAGTGCAAAATGTACACACTATGAAAACAAAGCACTCTTACCCGAAGGGTGGAAAGTCCTATCGCTGTCATGCTCTTGAGTGCAAAAATGGGAGTTAGTTGTGTAGGAGCTGTGCACCCACTGGCAATTCTCTTGTAAGGCAATTAAAGAGTTTGGGGATATATTCACTTGGAGTCTTTTTTTTTTTTTGAGACAGAGTCTCGCTCTGTTGCCCAGGCTGGAGTGCAGTGGCTGGATCTCAGCTCACTGCAAGTTCCGCCTCCCAGGTTTATGCCATTCTCCTGCCTCAGCCTCCCGGGTAGCTGGGACTACAGGCGCCGCCACCTCGCCCGGCTAGTTTTTTTGTATTTTTTAGTAGAGACGGGGTTTCACCGTTTTAGCCAGGATGGTCTCAATCTCTTGACCCAGTGATCTGCCTGTCTAGGCCTCCCAAAGTGCTGGGATTACAGTCTTGAGCCACCACGCTTGGCCTGGAGTCTTAAACTGAACAAAAATATGGTTTTTAACCAGCCACTTCTGAGTTGTGATCAAAGAGAATATAAAAGAGCCAGGATCAAGAAAGCTATTTGTTGGCCAAAACAATATAAGCCAAATACGATGTAATTAAACTGGACTAGATGTTATGACCTGCATGTTAAACCAAGAAAACCAATTACAGAAATGGAGAACAAAGAATAGTTTCTTAGCATTAGATCATGCAAACAGATTTTAGGAGTTTTAGATGATCACATAAAAAATAACTATGTTTAAACCATAGACTCAAAAAAATAAAAATACCCAATGTGATCTGAAGCTGAATTACTCTGAGCCTTATTTGTAGAAGGAGGACATGGATGAGCTGCTGGGTGTGCAGTTTCCCAGAGAAAATGTCACTCTGTGTCTCTCAGTGACGTTCACAGAAGTATGCTCAGAGCACCATGGAAGAATTAAAATCATTTCATGAAAGAAATGGGTAGAGAAGTGTCTTCTCTGTCTTGGAGCTGAGTGAACAAAAGCTAAAGCAGTAGATGTCTTGGAGGAGCCAGTGACTTTCTAGGATCAACTGGGTGAGATGAGATAAAAAGAATAAATTACAAACTTCTCATCTTTCTTTTCAGTTGATGAATAGCTCAGAACAACGTTCAAATGTTAACTTCCATTAAGACTTTGCCAACTATCTGGTTTCCAGAAAACAGCACTCAAACCCAGTGTTTAAGAGACGTGGGTTTACACCCTGTTTATGTCTTACAACTTGATTGTTTTGTTACTCTGTGATTTATTTTCTCTGAACCTCAGTCTCCTCATCTGGAAAAATAAGGATAATATTTCTCACACTGCAAGGTTTTGGTAAGAAATAATTGAGTTAAGGCATGTGTAATGGAGATTATATTTCTGAAAGAATCGCCTTCCTTTTAAAGCTCAGCTATGGGGCAGGAGTGGGTCCAGTGGAGGATGGGACAGAGGGAAACTGTCAGGTAAATAAGGAAGGACAGGAGTGGAAGGTGATGAAAGCAGATTTTATTCAACCTATAGCAATAGGGGAGAGAGTCCTGGAAACCAAGCTCCTCTTAGGTTTTTGCAGGAGTGACTGATTATTTTAAAGGGAGAACTAGGGAGTAGGAAGGGAACTAGCCAGGACAGGAGCAGAGGCAGGGAGGTGGAAATCGACAAAAAGCAGGAAAGTGGAGATGTTGGCTGGTCAATGTGATTAGTTTTTTCTTAGGGAAGATAGGTCCCTGTCCTCCCACAGAGACTGGGAGACACGGTCCTGTCTTCAGGTATTGGCTGTATGAACGGCAAGTTTTTTTGGGAGCGCTGGGGTTTCCCAGGCAGGAATTTAAGAGGGGACTAGAGTTGTGGTCCTAGAGACGCGGCTTTGAGCTACTAGACACTGTGCTAGTGCTTTCAAGTCTCTTCATGTGTTGGCAGGTGAGAGGAGTGGACAAAAACATTTGTGTTGAGAGTCTGTAGTTCTTACAGGCTAAGTTTGAGGCTTGTTGAAGAGGGCTCAGAGGAGGCTGCGTTTGGTCAAAACTTACCCTTTTCTAGTGCCACAGAATGGAAGAAAAGGTAAATTGTGATAGTAAATATAGATTTTGTATCACAAATTAGGCATAAAATTAAATTAGAAAGTGAATTCTGAGAAAAATAAATAAGATTGCCCATTGTTCACACTTTAGCTGAAAAAGTACAGACTGTGGAAATAGATTCACCTGGACTTAATTTTCTTCTCTTCTATCCTTTTTTAAATTTGTGCAGTATTCCACAGGACACATTTTCTGATACTAAATTTCCTAATTTGAAAGAAGGAATATCAATATGAGCAAATAAAGTAAACCTATCACGATACAGTTCATATATAACGGAATTGGAGGTTGGCTTGGACCCTCTGCCTAGCTTCCCTGCTCTCAGACAGTGGTGGGTGGAAGTTATTTGACAACCTGGGAGAGGGAACAAGATGAGAGTGGTGGTGAGAGTAAGTTCTCGAGAAAATAACAGTCACCTCTAGGGAGGTGGAGAATTTACTGCTGCATCCTACTGTTAGGTTGCTGCAAAAGTAATTGTGGTTTTGCTATTAAAGGTAAAGGCAAAACATTACTATTCTAATGTTTTAGAATTAAAACATTAGAATAATATTTTGCACCAACCTAATAACAAAGTATTAGGTTGGTGTAAAAGTAATTACAGTTTTTGTCATTACCTTTACTTTTGCACCAACATTAATAATCACCTGATTTTGCAGAGGTGACTGCCAAATTTACCTCTCACCCATTGCAATAGGCTGAAGTATTAGCCATTCACAGGACCAAGAATCATTTGCATCTAGGCAATTTTTGCCTCACTCCAAGGCTGCATCCACATCCTCCTCTCTTGGATATTTCTATCACTCCTAGCCTAGATCTGGCTTCCTCATCTCATGACATCATTTTTGATATACTTCTTGCTGGTCTCCAGACTGGCTTATCTTCACTCTAGTCTTATTTTCCAGATGTCAGTTTCTCAGGGCTCCTCTTCCTTCCTCCATGGGGGTCCTGGAGGGGTTCTCTAATGACATATCATGTGACATCTAAATTCCTCAGCCTCCAGTAAAGTCCCTTGATAACTATAATAATGCCTGGATCTCCAACTTTATCTCTAGACCCCACTAATTGTCTCCCCTTCTACCTCATGAGTTGACAAACTTTTTCTAAAAAGGTCTTGATAATAAATATTTTCAGCTCTGGAAGCCATATGTTGGGACTGCTCAACTCGCCATTGTAATGCAAGTCAGCCACAGACAATGTAGAAACTGATGGGCCCCCTGTGTTCCAATAAGACTTTATATAAATCAGGTGGTGGATTGGATTTGGTCATCAGCCTGTGTTCGCCAATCCTTGTTCTTGTTAACCCCTCTAGGGTGGTTAGTTCTTGCTTTCTTACTTCACATCCACAAAGACAGACACCTGAGGACATAAATGCTTCCAACTGTGACCCTTTGAAATGGCCTCTCCCATCCTATGCCGTGGCTTGCCCCCTTCCCTGGGACAAATTCACATCATGATGCAGGGGTGTATCTTTCCTTATCACGAGTGCCAATCAGGTACATAGCTTGGTGATTAAGAAGCTAGATTCTAGAGCTAACTGCTTGGATTTGTTTCCTGGCTCTGCCACTTACAAATTATCTGGCATCAGTTGCCTTATCTGAGAAATAGGGGTTGTGTCGGTGAGCAGGTAGGCCCCTCAGCATTCCTGATGGTCTAGGGAGGCCTCTTCTGCTGTGTCTGAGGTCTCAGATGGACGATGGTTTGGCAAGGATGGCTCAAGCTCTCTCCAGGTGTTCTTTCTTTGCTCTGGAGGCAAGTCTAGGCTCTTTCACATGATGTTGGAAGGGTCCCAGAGGTAAGAACAGACAAGCTCTGACCTCCAAGGACTTTTCAAGCTTCTGCTTATATCACTTTTCCTGTTGTCTCATTGACCAAAGCCAACCTCAGAGGCAGTCTGAGGAAGCAAATGTAGGGTGTGCATACCATGGAGGGGATTACAATGCCCATGTTGCAAACGTATTACCAATGAGATATTAATGGGCACCTAATGGGATTATTTTGAGGATTAAATAAATTAATGTTAGTAAAGCACTTAAAGCAGTATCTTGAGTACTGTTAGTCATAGACAAGGGTTTGCCATTGTTATCAAGTCCTGAGGTCTCTCAGTTCTAAGATCTGTGACAGTCATGATTTTATCCCAGAGTGCTCATCCTCTGTCTTATTTCAGTTCTACCATAAATTAGTGGAGTGATTTTGAGCATGCAAGTAACTTCTTCGGTTCGCTATAGCTTCCTTAAAAAAACCTGTATACATTTTTAGTTATGCAGTAATATGCGAATACATGGTTATTATGGCAAAAATGAAAAATGTAAAGGAATATAGAATAAAAAAAGTACGACATCTATACCCTTAGCCTGCTCTTTCCTCATTCCCCATCTCTATTAAAAGTTTATTGTTTAACCTTCCCTAAAGTTACATATGTGTATGCATATTTACCCACATATATAATACATATACACATCTATTTCGTATGTATGTAAAATATGCATGATGTATAGATGTAAATTTCTCATACAAATTTTTGGGTTATCTAATTTATAAATTGCATCACACAACTCATTTTACCTAAATAAAGTCATATTCCATCTAGTATACAGTGAATTGGTTTTCTCAATTAATATATATTGCAGGCCTTATAATATATAATCTGAGACATTAAAAAACAACTCTATGCTGTTTTATAGTATGAATACACCTTACTTTATTCAAATATTCCCTATTACTAAGTATTCAGGTTATTTCTATTTTTTCTTGATTATAAACAGTACTCCACATATCTTTGCCCACATTATGAGGATGTAGATAGATATATTTCTAAGCAGACAACTTGCCAGGTTGAAGTTATGCATGTCTTAAATTTCAAGAGACCCTGCCAAATTTTCCTTCTCAAAAATCTATGTCAACTGTTCACAGTGGACTTATCTATCAAGTGGAAGCTTTGGGGTACATAATTTCTAAATTCTGTATCAGGTTTGTAACTCCTAGATTCTAGTAGAGACCTTGGCACCAGAAATACTATGACATTAAACACCCTGTATTTACCATCATAGATTCCACCAGTAATTTGAGGTCAGACTCAGAAACCTCAGTGAGTTGCTAGGCACAAATTGCAGAGAGCTCATTTCCTCTGTGCTTCAGTTTTTTCATTTTATAACATCTTCATCTTCTGGATTGCGTGGGCGGTAACTTCCCTGAGCTGCAAGAATCCCAGGTTTGTCACTGTCCCTCTGTGTGCTTGTGTAGGTCACAAGTGTATGCACGTCCAGATGTGGCATGACCATGCACTTGTCCCTGAGTGCCAGCAAGGAAGCCTCACATGTCCTGCTCCACTGGTGTCCTCCCAGGAGCCTAAGCCAAGTCATTTGGGTAGTTTTCATTAGGTGGTATGTGAGAAAGCATGACTGACAGAAATAATAAGTTAACATTTATGAGAGAATTCTCAGTCCTGGAGCAGTAGTAGGCAGACAGCCAACAGAAATTGTATTGAGGATGAAATATTTCCTAAAAATAGTTCTCCCAGCTCAGCCTAATGCAATTAAAGTTAGTGATGTACATAATATGAAAACTGGGAGCTCTTCCTGCTAATAACCACTGTGGAACCAAGGCAATCCATTTCATTAATTTAATATACACTTTCATAGTCCCCTGGTAATAGAAGTATAATTAAAATGATATGCTTTGATAGGTTTTTCTTTCTGAAATGAAATTTTGCAAGTGTAGGTTTTGAAACATATGAAATATATATATATACACACACACACAAACACACTGTAATTATTACTCATTGTACATTTATTTTGTATTCTTCCTCTTTCACCTTCTTTCTCTAAAACATTTCCTTAAAATTGAATCCTCCTTAAATGCTATAGATACATTTTCTGATACAAGAATCTGGGAAAAGGAGAGCTATAGATAACATAAGAATTAATAGCTGAAAGCAGAAAGTGAAAAAGGTTTTGGATTGATTTTGAATTTATTTGAGATTTCTCCTCTACCTCTTTGCAGACAGACTCAGTTCAACTTATCAATTTAAAAAACACAAGACTTTAAAATCAAAAGGAGGATTGTTTTGAATTTAACATTTAAACTCTATCTACTTATAGATAGACTCAGTTCAGCTTATCAATTTAAAAAATGCAAGACTTTAAAATCAAAAGGATCAAAAATAATTACAACAGGGAGACTGTAAGAAAATGAACTTCAATTTAGTGAACAATTGGATAAGTTACACTTTCCTGTAATTTTCTATGTGACTTTTCAGAAATTTGTTAGACTTGATGTCGTATAGATTATTTTAATAAAAAGTAACTGTTCTGTTTGGAATTTATTGGGAAATAAATTAAGGGTTATTACTTCTTTAACTCTATTTTAAGGTACATGAAGTTAGTCTTTCTATGTCCCCATGAATATGAATGATTTTTAATCAACTCATAAAAAGAAACCCAGAAATTATGTCCCATTTTGTTTTTCAAAAGTGCTAACAAAAAAGACATTTTCAAAGAGAAAGAATACTGATGTGTTGTTAAGTTTGAACTAAGGTATATAATCTGATGGGAGGTCAGAATATTGATATAGAACAGTGCTGAGCATAATTTCCTCTATCAGAATCAGCAGCAGTGCTGGGGATGGACAATTTCTACTCCACTGTAGCTCCCGTGAGAGATAATTCAGCTTTCCTCGGAGTCCTTACCATTGGTGGGACAGTTTGGTCAAAATTGAGTGATGATGGAAAGTGAATACTGGCCTCACTGTCAGTGGAACGGTTTCCTGGGAAAAGCAGAGAGGGAAAGGACTCCTTTCCCATCCTCCAGTCTCTCCTTACTTCGTTCTCGGTACTAACGAGATTCGATAGATCTCTGCTTTTGGAGAAAACATCCCTGCAGTTGGAAAGATTTGAGGACTGCTAGATCAATGAGGAAGCATATCCGTGAGAAGTTTCTGGTTTACAAACATTGAATTCTTCCAAGCCTGTTGGTGTCGGCTGAGCCATTGTGACTTCAGAGATGTTTGCCTATTTGGGGTGAAAAGGAGGGTGTTTACACAGAGAAACAGCCCTGGCTTTAACCCTATCATGTCTTCATGCCTACGTATCAGTCAACCCTGTGCTCACTCTTCCGTGGGCTCTGTGTGGAGGTAACAGGGCACAATGCCTGCTTTTGAAGAAAGGATCTGAATGTGCGTCTTTTTGGTTAAAAAAAAAAATCTATGTTTTTAATCACTGTGCTTAGTAATCAGAATCCTAAAGTCATCATCCACTATTGTAGAAGGAAACAGAATCCTAGAGGTTGTAGAATTGAATGGTTTTCAAATAGTTCTTTCTGCAGGTGTTTCCTCACTGCTTCCTCAAATAATGCAGAATTTGACAACTAAATTCCACCAAGAATGAGGAGCTACATTGCCCCAGAAGCTGTTTTCTTTTCTTTGCATTTTTTACACTCTGATGATCCCATGTATATTTTTTAGAAGAGTATTAAAAGGATTGATTTGGTCCAGTCCTTCCTTTCTTAAATAAAGTGAGAAGGTCTAGTGATTAGCTGGTGGTCCCCAAGCTGGCTGGCAGCTCAGTTAGGGCTGACAGTTACCGTCACATCCTCTGGCGCAGCGGTTTTCTGCTGCTGAAGAAGCTCATACTTCATACTACAAACGTACACATTTGTTTTATCTCTGTGTCTCTACTCAGTACAAACCTTTGTTAGTCAGAGTTTTCCAGAAAACAAAACAAAACAAAACAGAGATTTAGTACAAGGAATTGGTTCACGCAATTATGGAGCTTGGGAAACCCCATAATTTACTGTCTTCAAACTAGAGACCAAGGAAAGATGGTGTCAATCCTAGAATCTGAGCTGGAGTCTCGGTCTGAGTCCAAAGGGCTGAGAGCACGCAGCACTGTTAATGTAAATCCTAGTCAGAGCCCAGAAGACTGATGCCACACTTCAGCAGCCAGGCAGAAGAGGAGGCAGATTCTCCCTTTACTTGCCATTCACTGCACTCAGGCACTCCATGGACTGGACGAGGCTCAGCTATATTGCAGAAGGCAATCAGGATTCCTGAGTCTACTACTTCAAACGCTAATCTCATTTGGAAACACACCTCACAGACATACCCAGAAATAATGTTTAGCCAAATATCTGGGCACCCCATAATCCAGTCAAGTTGACACATAAAATTATCCATCATGGAGTCGGACTGCTGATATCTGCATGCTGCCCTCTGGAATGACCCCAAAGTGAATCAATGGCACTCTTTTTTAGCAATACAAAATGTGGTATATAAGTGAAGTTAATCACATTGTGATATATCCCTTCATGATTCATAAAGTCAAAATGTGGTTCTTAGGATATAAATGTGAACAATACAACAAAAGAAGTAATTTTGTCAAAAGAATGATTACAACTGTGAAAAAATCTGTAAAAGGTTAACAAGAAGAAAACAGATAAACAGCAACTCTTCTTTTGTTTTCTTCTTTTAGTGTTGAATTTCTTAAATGTTTAAATTGATTTCTTTTAAGATTATCACAATGTTATTTGTACAACAAAATATGGGAAATAAAATATGGTTTCACAAGTTATAGATCTACAGATGCCTGCGTAACAGCAGATATACCCAATACCACTCATAAAGAAATGCACATTATAATACAGAATTGTTGTTAAAAATTCAAAAATGTTTTTAACTTTTAAGTTCAGGAGTACATGTATGGGTTCGTTACACAGGTAAACCTGTGTCATGGGGGTTTGTTGTACAGATTATTTCATCACCCAGGTATGAAGCCTAGTACTTAGGGCTCCAGTAACCACAACAACATGGTATTGGTACATTCAAAATTCAAGTAAATCCTATAGTGTTTAAAGATCTAGTCTCATGACTTTAAATATTATCAATTCTGCTGAAAATGCACACATTTCTGTCTCCTGTTGAATTTCCCCCTTTACATTGCAGATTATGCCTACTTGAGTCCTGTCCTGGGCTGCTGCTCACATTTCTGAGAGTTAACATGATCAGTTTGAATTCTCTGCTCCCACCCCCAGCCTCACATCCCTGAGGCTTCCTCATCTCAGCAAATGGCAACTCCACACTTCCAGATACTCAGGACCTAAAACTTGAGGTTACACTCTTTATAATCCTCTGTTGTATCCTATGAGCAAATCACCAGCAAAGCCTGTTAATATACATATTTTCAAAATATATTAGAGTTTTGAGACCTTCCCACTCCGTTTACTACTAAACCTTCACCAAAACAGCCATCATTTTCTGCCTTGATTATTACACTAACCTCTCAATAAACCCCAGCTTCCTCTCTTCCCTTCACGTACAGTGTGGTTCCACAGAGAAAATACTCACATTTTGGCCACTTTATATTAAAAAAACACACCAATTACTCCCTGTCTCACTTAGAGCAAATGCTCTAGGTGACGGCCCTTAAGTCAGGGCCCTTACGCCCTGACGGCCATTGTCTCTCTGCCTTTACTACCCCATCCCCATTCTGCTAATCCAAGCTTCCTCCAGCTCTGCTTGCAAAGATCCCACTATACTGGGATCCAACTATGCTGCCTCCGTTGTGACCGCACAATAAATGCTCTCCCTGATAACTCAATGGCCTATTCCAACCACTTCTTTCTGTCTCCACTCAAATTTTGTTTCATGAAAACTACCAATAAGATGTACCCTAAAAAAATAACAACTGCACCACCTCACTCTGCATTCCCCTTATCCTGCTTTGTTTATAACCCTTAGTAAATCTGACATACTATTTATTTATCTATTTATTTAACTATCTCTCTTTATGCAAATCCATGCTCCCCAAGACAAGGATATTTTTTCCTATTATATTTCCAATACCTAGAATAATGCTTAGCATATAGTAGGTACTAAAAAAGTACCAGCTGTAAACAATAATTCTCTTTTTCTTCATTTCAGCATTGTTTGACAGTGAGATCAAGTGATTTGCAGATATCTGAAATGTCACATTTCATACTAAAAAACCTGAAATCCAGTTGACATAATTTTAAGATCTATTATCTCCACAATTTCATGAATTTATCATTAAACTTAAGGATTAATTATGTTTGGACTACAGATCCTTTACATTAGATTTTTTGTTAAAAATTTCAAATAAAATTTGCTGATTATATCTGCCAAATTCAACAAACTTAGTCATCATAGACATGATACAGTATATAATTTCTCTCTCTATATATATATCAAATAAACTTACTTTTTAAAACGTGATTTAAAAGATGATGAATATAAATTGACACAGAATTTAGCCTTGTGCTGATTATATCTTTCATTTGAATACTAATGTTAAATTAGCATGGATCTATTTTCTGATTGGTAATTTAGAAAAGCTTTATCAATGTAGAAGTGTGTTTTCTCTTGATTGAAAACAATTTCAGACTTTTGAAATAATTTGTGAAATGCCATCTACAGTATTAGAATTTTAAATATATATTTGTCCCATGTGACAAATGAGTAGGTCACATAGTTGTATTTCCTGTATATATAACATATCTAACGAATAACAGGAGTAATAAGGAAACTTGAAAAATTGTATCTTGCAGGTATCTTGCAGGTAGAAATGTTGCAGGAGAGAGCCATGTAAATCAATTCATGTGGAAATGACGTGCTCTAAATCAGTGGTCTAAAATTTTTACTAGGAATTAATTAACCTTTATTAAGCTATTGCCACATTATAATTTTGTGAAATAATACTCCTGTTGTTTCTTAACTTTTCATATACTTGTTTTATTTTGTTAATTTGAATATAAGTTTCTCAATCATTGGAACTATATCATACCTCCTTTATGTATTTCTAGAAAGTCCAAACAGTGTTTTACACATGGTATTTTACACAGTATTTTACAACCACAAAATTATTTGGTGGTCCATTAATTGGCCCTACAAAAGGAAGATAAATTTATTTGCAAATAGACTAAAATCCACTTTAGGCTCAAGAGTCCAAGGACTGTGTCTACTTGTATTGAACCCAGTACTTAGAAAAATTCTTGGCACATAGCAGGTATTCAACAATGTGTGTTCATCTGTACTGTGGAACTAGTACAGATTATTTATTCTCTGAGTACCACAAAATAAAATGATCCTTACTGAACAAATATTGATATTCACATAATTATTACAGTAAAAACTTTTGCTTTCACTGTAATAATTTTGCTATTACAATAAAAACTCGTTGCAGCAAAGTCACATTACATCTGAATCCTCATTTTTGGGTTAATAATATCATTTATTTACATTATTGCCTGTGAGAGTAACCCGTACTTTGTGGAAAAATCAAATACTTTGCACAATTTTTGGCAAATCCTATATAGTTTTTATCGTTGTTGACAATTCATTACCATTACATAATAATGTCTATTTTAATGATTACAGTTACTAATATTGTAGCACTTCTATTTTTCTGTTCCTTGAGTCCTTTTTTATAGTCCGCGTAGCTGTATAATATTTCTCTGGAATTTCCATGTTTAAAGAGACTCAGTCCTTTCACAGTGTCATTAGAATTGTTACACTGGGAATGCTATTGTCAAACATCTACTCCCCAACACACACCCCTTGAAGTAGTTTCACGCAGAAGAAAGCAAGATCCAGAACAGTGAACATTTTTCCCAAACAGGTTCAGAATCAAATTCTAATTGAGTTAGCTAATAGTCACTAGATATGAGCATTATATTCACTATCCCTACAATTTTATTGCTTATTTTATTTTTTATTATTAGATACAGGTAGGGTCTCCTCTCTGCTGATCAGGCTAGAGTGGAGTGGCGTGATCACAGCCAACTGCAGCCTCAACTTCCTGGCCTCAAGTGATCCTCCCACCTCGGCCTCCTAAGTAACTGGAACTACAGGCACAAGCCACCAAACCTGGTGAATTTCCTTTTCTGCAATTTTAGAAGGGACTCTACCCAGGCCCCCTGCACACTGTTGCATAGGCTACACACTGTACACTGCAGGGGAGGCCATATAGATTGTAATATTTTTTAGTGGCACCTCCCCCCTCACTGTATGCAGAATACAACTGTACATCACTCAAAGAGGTCCTGAATCTGTTCCACATTTGCTTCTTGGGTTAACATGCTCTATTTCACAAAACTGAAGTATTCTCACTTGAGTTTCTCACCTACAGTTGAAAGGGCCAACAGGTGAGCACCCTACCCTAGGGCTACTGATTAACTAGAGTAACCAGAATGTTCTCTTGGAAACTGAGAGAACAATGCAGTTATTCGTGGTAGTAGAAATAGGAGAGAAAAGTATGCTGAGAAATGTCATCATGTAGAAGACGCAGGGAATCTCACATGAACCCTATGCAAGCAAAGGTTATGAAGGGTCAGAAACAATGAGTCAACAGAGGAGGCAGACTGTTCAATAGAGAAGACTGGAAAAGATCACAAAGAAAAGAAGATATCGTGATGGCCCTGGTAGACAAAACTGGGCAGTAACTTCTTTAGCAGAAGTCTTGAACAGGTGGGTTCATACTGTTTGGCTGGTTCTCTGTTTGTCTGAAGCATTTAATTTTCATGCTTTTGAGTAAGTCTGGCATTTGCCAGTGCATCACAGACTCATGCTCTTCTATTATCTGACACCTTGGCACTTCAAACAATTGCATTACCTACCGGACTCTTGAGGGATTCCAATTTATGCGCAAGGTCAGCTTTCATTCCAGAGCAAATCTCTGGCTTCATCTTCCATCCAGTCCAGCTGTGTTGCAGGTCTTATTCAGTTCTTGTGTGATCCCAACATCTTTACCATAACACTTGTTTTCCCCAAGCTATTTTGAGTGAACTTCTCTTCAGTACAACATCAGCAGTCCTAAGTAGAGCATCAGATCTCACAATAAGTTCATAGCTCATTTTGCAACACAATAGACCGACTCAGCTGCTGAGCTATTTACTTGAAAATTCTCTTGTACTTTACCACTAATTACATGTATATTAAATTTTAACCTGCCTGGCAGCCTTAACAGTTTGAAAACTAATATTGACTAGTTGTAGATTAGAAGAAAGGAAGGAGGGAAATAAATAAATAAATAAATAAATAAATAAATAAGGGAGTGAGAGAGGGAAAACAGGAAACAGGAAAAACAGGATCATGACTCATAGCATTGAGATTTCTGTTCCATCTAATGAGGGCATGGTGTATTAAAAGCTTCAAGGAGCTGGGCATGGTGACTCACACTAGTAATCTGAACACTTTGGGAGGCTGAGGTGGGAGGATCACTTGAGCTCAAAAGTACAGGACCAACCTGAGCAACACAGCAAGACCTCATATCTACTAAAAAAATAAAATAAAATAAGTAAAAATAAATAGCTAAGCCTGTAGTCCCAGCTATTTTGAAAGCTGAGGCAGGAGGATCGCTTGAGCCCAGGAGAGCAAGTTTGCAGTGAGCTATATGATTGCAGTACTGCACTCCAACCTGGGAGAAAGAGTAAGACCCAGTCTCAGAAATGAATAAATAAATAAATACATACATAAAACTTCAAGGAGTTAGGCTTCTCCATTTTGTTTATTCTTTTTTAAATAGATGACAATATTTTATCAGATTTGTTTTTTTCTATTCAAATGTTCTCCAAGCGTATTCATCATAAAGTGGAGACCTTGGGCACTCAGGGGTTCTCACACTTCCAGGTTTTTCTTAGAGAAACTGCCTTAAAACTTCAGAACCTTCAGGAAGACAAAGGGGAAAGGTGAGCTTATATGTCCTTTTTGTTTCTTCATATCTGGGAAAAGATGTTTTGGCCAATGTTGGTGGCAGAAATTCTGTGACTCAACATCACTAAACATAAGAGAAATAAAAATTAAAACCACAGCAAGATATTGTCTTATACCAATCAGAGTAACTGTTATTAAAAAGTCAAAAATTAACAGATTTTGGCGAGGATGTGAAGAAAAGGGAATGCTTATACGCTGTTCAAGGGAATGTAAATGAGTACAACCTCCACGGAAAACAGTACAGAGATTTCTCAAATAACTGAAACTAGAGCTATCATTCAATCTGGCAATCTCACTACTATCTACACAAAGGAAAATAAATTATTATGTCAAAAAGACACCTGCACTAGTATGTTTATCACAGCACTATTCATGGTAAGGAAGATGTGGAATCAACCCTATGTGTCCACCAAGGAATGAATAAAGAAATTTTGGTATAAATAGATAATGGAATACTCTACAGTCATAAAAAGGATGAAATCATGGTTTTTTTTTTATTTTTTTATTTTTTAAATAATGGAACTGAAGGCCAATATCTTAAGTGAAACAATTGAGAAACAGAAAGTCAAATACTGCATGTTCTCACTTATCAGTGGGAGCTAAACAAGGTATATGCATGGACATAGAGTGTGTAATAACAGGCTCTAGAAACTTGGAAGGGTGGGAAGGCTAGAGGGTATGGTTGATGTGAAATTATTTATTGGGTACAATGTTCATTATTCACGGGATAAATATACTCAGACTTCATCACTTCATCATATATCTATGTAGCAAAATTGCACTTGTATCCCTTAAATGTACACATACGGCCGGGCGCGGTGGCTCACGCCTGTAATTCCAGCACTTTGGGAGGCCAGGGTGGGTGGATCACAAGGTCAGGAGATGGAGACCATCCTGGCTAACAGGGTGAAACCCTGTCTGTACTGAAAATACAAAAAAATTAGCCGGGCGTGGTGGCGGGCACCTGTAGTCCCAGCTACTCAGGAGGCTGAGGCAGGAGAATGGCATGAACCCGGGAGGCGGAGGTTGCAGTGAGCCGAGACCGCGCCACTGCACTCCAGCCTGGGCGACTGGGCAAGACTGTCTCAAAAACAAAACAAAACAAACAACAAAAAAAGTACACACACACACACACACACACACACACTCGTGTGTGCCTGTAGTGTTCTGGGAATAAAGAATAGGCAGAAAAAGAATGTCTGAAATAGCAAAGAAACATCGGATGACAGAGGTTGGAGGCTGCTTCCAATGTGCTTTGACATTTTACAAGTTTTATTTGGTCCTCAGTGGCAACTGTGTAAAGATGGTATTATTTCCATTTTGTACATGAGAAAATTAAGATTAACTTTGTGTATTTCAGAAGGCTCCCAGAGCCAGATTTCATAATTGTAAGTCTAGTGGTCTTTCCACTACATGCAACCGGCTTTTCAGTATGTCAGGGCTGTACAGAAGATAAGACAGATACAACTGGTTGGCATCGCTGCTTCTCCTTCATTGGATTTTGTTGTGGATGGTGTGGTACTCATTCAGCCTGAACTGCTGCCTCAGTTACTATCAATTTTCTTTTTGTCTTCTCAGCATATTTTTTTTGCCTCACTAACCACTGGATTTAATGTTTTTCAGAAAAGAAGATATAAATAATATCCAGAAACTGTTTAAGAAACTTTAAAGAACTTACAGTTGCTAATAGAAGAAAGGAATAATCTGAATTTAAAATGCCAGTTATTGACAAATTGACTTAGAGGTGAGACAAACCAAAGAGGGTGAGACAAACCAAAGAGAGTGAACCAAAACATCTGCCTGTTAGAATATCGTCAAAAGCACTCTACTACAACTCTCTAGAAATATTTTGCTAACAGTCGCCCATAGCATCAACTGCATGGCTGTCACACTTGGATGGTAATGTGTTTGATGGAAAGAAGCCAGCAGATACAGTGAGAGGGTGTGATGTTTCTTTAATGGCAAGGGATGTTGAAACTTTGTAATATAATTACAGGAGTCAGGAGATGATGCAGCGTGCTCTCAGACAGTTGGCTACCAAGATTTCTCGATGTTCTCTATGGAAAGCTAAAAATGATACCACCCACAAGAAGCAAGAATTTTTTCAGGGAAAATCACTTTTGTCATTCTTAAAGCAACTCTCATGTACTCCTGATTGTTCTAAGGACTCCGTTGCCATGGAGGATTTGCATAGAACTCATGCTGAACAGCCTCAACAAATCATGGGTGTTTTACACATTGAGCAACATTAGGAAAATTAGAGGTCAGCTCCTGGGGCTCCTTTCTCAACAGCCCCAGCCAATGGCTCCATCGGAGGGTCATTTTGAAAGCAACATGGTAGAATCTTTTAAGGTGGCTCTCTACCTAGGAATAGATCAATTTCTGCAGCAATTTACTGCTGTAATGGTGCAGTCGGAGGTTTGAAATTTCGATAGTCTCTAAGAGTTTTGTCAAATAAGAAGAAAAAAGCTAAAGAAATGGAAAATTATTATTGTATGGACAGGACAATTTGCCCCATGAATCTCCTTTGTTGCTATTAAAATATGTTGGAAAAAGGAAATGTTTTGACTTCATGGCAAATGCTATGATAACTTGAATCTGAAATAAAAGGTTGATTATTGTTTATAATCAGTAGCACTGGGTTTGTGCTTAGGACGCAGAAGGTTGGACTGAACTCTATACTGCTGATCAGAGGCATTGCTGCGACTGACAGAGAGGTAGGGTCATTCTGTACTCTTCCAATGTACTATTGGAAGTGCTCCATTCTAGATGTTTGTCTCTCAGCACTATATTACTAGCTGTAGATCTGTAAGACTTGGAAAGGTATGGGCTCAGAGGTGAAAAAATGATTATATAATTTAACTTGGTTCGAGTGAGGAGGATGGATCCAGTGACTTCTCAGGGTTTTTCCAGTTTTAAGATCTAAATTTCTCTGAATGTTGATTTTAGTAAGTTTGGGGCAGAACTTAAATTCATCTTTGGTTTAAAAATGTGATTTTGTAATGATATATGTAAGCTATCATTATTACAGCATTCTCCCATCCCCCACAACACATGCCACAGATTTATTTGAAGGAATTAGTTTGCATGATTTTGAGGACTGGCACGTCCAAATATTGTATGGCAGCCCAGAAGCCTGCAAAGTTAGGCAGAAGTTAATGATGTAGGCCTGATGCAGAATTTCTTCTCCTCTAGGAAATCCATTTTTACTCTTAAGTCCTTTCCTTTCAGCTGGTTGGATGAAGGCCACCTACAGCATAGATGGTGTCTTAGTTCATTTTGTACTCCTATAAATACTATCACAGACTGGGTAATTTATAAAGAACAGAAATGTATTTCTCACAGTTCCAGAGACTATGAAGTCCAAGATCAAGGTATCCAGCATCTGATGTGGGCCGTCTTATTGTGTCCACATATAAAAGGGTGAGAGAGGATGAAACTCTGTGTCCTCATATGAAAGAAGAGCAGAAAAGAGCAACCTCACTCCTACAAGTCCTTTCAACAGTGACACTACTCCATTCATCAGCTAAACACCTCCCATTATGCCTCACCTCCCAACACTATTGCATTAGGAATTAACCTTCAAACACGCGAATTTGGGGGGTCACATTCAGACCATAGCATTTTGCTCCTGGCCCCAAACATTCATGTTCTTCTCACATGCAAAATACATTCCATCCTAATGGATTCAAAAGTCTCAATTTGTTCCAGGATCAACTTTAAATTCTAAATCCAAAGTCTCATCTAAACATTGTATGGGCAAGACTAAAGTTGTGATTCATCCTAAGGCAAACTGATCTTTAGCTATGAGCCTATGAAATCAAACAAGTTATGCATTTTCAAATTACCTTAGTGGGACAGGCCCAGGATAAACATTTCTGCTTAAAAAGGGAGCAATAAGAAAAAAGGAAGGCATAACAGGTCTGATATAATCTGGCTCAATGTCTCCACCCAAATCTAATCTTGAATTGTAATCTCCGTGTGTTAAGGGAGGTACCTGGTGGGAGGTGATTGAATTATGGGGGCAGTTCCTCCTACCCTGTTCTTGTGATAGTGAGTTCTCATGAGATCTGATGATTTGAAAGTGTGGGACTTCCTCTTTGCTCTGTCTCCTCCTCTGCCTTGTGAAAAAGGTGCCTGCTTTCCCTTCACCTTCTGCCATGATTGTAAGTTTCCTGAGGCCTCCCAGCCACACAGAACTGTGAGCCAATTAAACCTGTTTTCTTTATGAATTACCCAGTCTCAGACAGTTCTTTATAACAATGTAAAAATGGACTAATACAAGGTCCTAAGCAAGTCTCAAACCTAGTAGGACAGACAGCATTGAATCTCAAGAATGAGGAATAATTTTCTTGGGACTCCATGTCTTGCCTTCCAGACAAACGGGGTGTGGATTGGGCCTCCAAGGCCTTGGGTAGTCCCTCCCCAACAGCTTTGCTGGGGAGAGCACAGACTTCTCCTCTCAGTCACTGAAATCATACTCCTGTGGCTTTCCTAGGCTCGCCCTGCATGCTGGTGTCTTTATAAATTCTGGAATCTTCAGGGCACCACCTCTCCCGTGGTTCCACTATGCATTGTCTTAGTGGGAACGCTCTATAGCATCCCTGACCCCACAGTTCTACCTTACATTGTCCTAGAAGGGCTCTCTGTGCCTTACTTTAAACTCCATGTGAAAGCAGAGATGCCTCTACAGCTCTTGCACTTTGCAGAATTAGCACCACATGGATGCTATCAAGGTTCACTGCTAGTGCCTTTTGAAGTGGCGGCCTGGGCCGAAACTTGGCCTGCTTGAGCCAGAGCTGGGGTAGAGGAGTGCTGTACCAAAATATAGGGAGTAAAGACCCAACGTGACCACAGGCATCCTAGGCTCCTTCTTTTAAATTGCTGTGCCTTCAAAACCTTAACACTCTGGGTCTGTGATTATAGGGGCAGCCTTGAAAATCTCTGCAATGCCTTCATTGTCATTCTTCCATTGTCCTGATGAATAGCCTCTGACTTTCTTCTGTTCCTACTCATATCCTTATCAAATGGCCTCTTGGAAACACCTGTGGTTTGCTCTCCTAAACAAGCTTTTTAAAACTTCTTTCAATAGTCAACCTGAGAATTTTCCACATCTTAACATTCTGCTTCCATTTTCAATGAAAAATATGCTTTTAAATTGTTTCTGTCTTTTCACATTTTACTGTAAGTAGTTAAGAGAGGCCTCACAGCAGCATCCTGAATGCTTTGCTGTTTAGAGATTTCTTCTGCAAAATATCCCAGTTCATCACTCTTAAGTTCTGCCTTCCATAGGGTCCTAGGATATGACCAATTCATCAAAGTTCTTTGCTACTTTGTAACAAGGATGACATTACCTCTATTTTCCAACACCTCATTACTCATCTCTAAGATCTCATCAGAATGGCCTTTATTGTCCCTATTTCTACAAAAACTTTGCTCGTAGAAATTCAGGCTTTTCCCCCCCCCCAATCTTCACTAGCAAACTGCTTCAGTCTTTACTTATTACCTAGCTTCAAAGCTGCTTTCACATTTTTTAGGTATGTGTTAGAGTAACACCCCACTCATGGTACCAGTTTGTGTCCTGGTCTGTTTTATGCTGCTTTAATAAAATACCGCAGACTTGGTAATTTATACAGAACACAGATTTATTTCTTACAGTCCTGAAGGTTGTAAAGTCCAAGATCAGGTCACCAGCACCTGACGATGACTTTCTCGTCGCATCCTCACAAGGCAGAAGGCCAAGAGGCAAGAAAGGGACAGATTCTGCTCTTACATGGTAGAAAAGCAAAAGAGATTGAACTCACTCCCACAAGCACTTTTTGTAGCATTCTTAGTTTGTTCCTGAGGGCGGGGTCTTCATGACCTAAGCACTTTCCATTAGTCCTTGAGTCTCAGCACCATTGCATTAGAGATTAAGCTGACAACACATGCATTTTGGAGAACGTGTTCAGACCACAGCAGAGGGTAATCTGCTTTACTCCATGTCTACTGATTTAATTGTTCACCACATCTCAAAGAAATACTTTTCCAGCAACATCAGGACTAGCGTTTGGCTAAACAACTGAGCCCAATAACTCAGCCAAGTTTACACATAAAAGTAACCATTGTAGGGTGAAAACAAACCAACAAAAAACCTTGGAAATTACTTTAATGCACTTTTAAAATAAATCAATCTTTACCATGGTGGTAATCGATTTTCTTATACTTCACTAATTTATATTGTCCAGTTATGGTCTGTTGTCTTTGTGCTAGTGAGAGACAGCGGTTTTTAAATCTTTGATCACATGAGATATGCTTTTATAAAATCACTAATGTGGCTATTTTGAAATCTGGGAAAAACTCTGAGGCAATCTCTGCTGAGGAGTTTATTGGAAAAGAACCTCTCCCTCCAATTTTGTTTTTTCCATTCACAGTGGACAGTGTTCTCTTGAATGTAGGTTTAGGTTAAAATCTAGCTATTATAATGCCTAGAGGTTATCTCTTATCCTTGATCTTATCTCTTAGAACACAGAGAGCTCAGAGGATGGGCCTAAGACAACTCTAGGCAAGATTTTCCATGAGTTTTCCAATTATTGTCTTGCTTCATTTAATGGTAAGTCAGGAATTAAGAGGCAGATTGTAGTAGAAACAGCAAGAATTTGTGTTATAAAACCTGCAATACCTGTTTCCTTTTTTTCCTTCCTTTCTCCCTTACAAAATCATTTCTCAGGGAACTCTGAACTCAGAATTTCCCATTCTATTCAGTGTTAAATTTGCAGCTGTGAAGGAGAGACTTTCTTCCCTTGGGGAACACATTTTGGATTACTATTGTCTGCTTTTCACTTTTTGAGAATTGGTTTTTCTCCCTAGAAATGGGAATAACAATTACCACCTGGTAGGGTTGCTAGTTGTTATAAAGATAAGAAAGTGGATGTCTATAGTATGAAATAAATGTCTTGAAAGGAAAGGAAAAAGGAAGGAAGAAAGGAAAGAAGGAAGGAGAGAAAAGAAAGAAGAATGTAAGGAAGGAGAAGAAAGAGGAAGAAAGAGAGGGAGGAAGGAAAGAAAAGGGAAGGAGAATAAAAAGGAGAAGTAAAGGAAGAAAGAAGGAAGATAAAGAAAACCTTGCAGAGACCATCTGAAGGTTAGCTCAAGTTCTTTGGTGCCTCCCTGCATCATGTCTGGATAAGGAGTATGGGCCCTCTGCAATAAGCAAAGAAATAATTTCATGTCACTAGACCTTCAGTGACCTTCAGTACTGTTTAGTGTTATGCATTTCTAAGAACTATATTTATTTTCAGAAATTGAGGCTGGGTGCAGTGTCTCATGCCTGTAACCCCAGCACTTTGTGAGGCCGAGGAGGGTGGATCACCTGAGTTGGGGAATTCAAGACCAGCCTGGCCAATGTGGAGAAACCCTGACTCAACTAAAAATACAGAAATTAGCCAGGCATGGTGGTGGTTGCCGGTAATCCCAGCTGCTTGGGAGGCTAAGGCAGGAGAATAGCTTGAACCTGGGAGGTGGAGCTTGCAGGGAGCCAAGATGATGCCACTGTACTCCAGCCTGGGCAACAGAGTGAGACTCAGTCTCAAAAAAAAACAAACAAACAAAAAACCAAAAAAACAAGAGGAAGAAATTGGGTGAGATCTCAAATTAATGCCTACTAATGATGTAATCAAAAGAGTAAATATTCATCCACTAATATTCTTGGGTGATTGGACCCTAAGGAACATGTCCATATTTCAAAATGTGTTTATCAACCCAATTCAGTGAAGAATAGATTCTTTCAACTAGAGGGAGGGCGGGAGAGTGGTGGAGCTTTGTGCTGGATGAGATTTGGGACAAATTCAAATTGCTTTGCATGTGGAAGGGTGTGGTAGTAGTGAGAATTCCAGGGATTCTCCAATCCTAGGGAGCTTAATGGATCAAAGGCCCAACTGTAAATCTATCCCTGCATTTATGTGGAGGCCACACTTTACACGACTACTCTCAGGCAATGACTGAGCTCAGGAAAAATGCTCTAAGGCAGGGCTCCTGACTTGGAGACTCATGACAGACACAAGCTCTGCTTTGGCTGACATTGACAAGAGGCCTCCCACAGCCTTGCAGAATTTTCCTAAAATCCTCAGCAGACCAGGCTGCTCCCACCCAAGCCCCCTTTTTCTTTCTTTCTTTCCAGGTCACACTTGCATCACGGTCTGTGACTCCCCCAACTTCTTCCAGGTTCCAGTCCAATTTATTTTATTTCATTTTTGCACAGGTGTTTTGCCTAATAAAATTCTCATTTATCTATTCCTGTTTTAACATCTGCCTCTCAGATAACTGTTTTGGTGACCAGCTACCCCAGTTTGCCTTGGACTTTCCTGGTTTTAGCACCAAAATTTTCACATCTTGGAAAATCTAATTCTCATGCAAATCAGAACAACTGACTACCTTCAGATCATGTCCAATCCAGGGGAGAGGACACTGTAGGATTCCTTGTGTAACTGGGAGAAGCAAGACACTGGATAACTCTGCTACAGAAGTAGAAGAGGCTTAGAGAAATAGAAAAGGGAAATTTTAGGCTTTTTGGGTGGGGGAAAGATTTTCAATCTATACCTCTCCTGCTGTCACCCCTATGGTATCTTCTAAAAAGTCCACATTGCTGATTAAATTTAATATGTTGATTTTTTTTTAAAGAAAAATTGAAGAAGCTAAGTTCTATACCTAGGTTGGTGCAGCATGAAAACAAACTGATATCTCTAATGTGTGCAACTGAAGATGGCAGGACAAGAGACACTTGGGTTACAGTTGAACTTCAGATACAGGGAGCCACACAGAGGTGCTTATCAGGTGGGTGGCCCATATACCAAAGATGAATCCTTCAGTCTTTGGGATGTTTCTTCCTGCTATGAACATTCATGAAGTACCTTCTGTGTGCCAAGCATGTGGTCAGAGCTGTGGGATAAAAAGACACGGTTCTGGCTCTTCGGGTGCTTAGCAGTTCAATAGCATTAGATACAATACTGTGGTTGTTCTAATGAAGGTTTATATGAGCACTGTAGTTAAAGAAGGACTTTTAGAATATTATTATTACTGTTATTATTAGTAGTGTTAGTATTATCTTTCAGCTCAGAAAAATTTATGAGTTCTTACGAAACTTGAGCTGAGGCTTGAAAGGAGAGTAGAAGTTTGTTACTCATCAAGTAGATAAATAAACATTTCCAGGTGGCGGAAAGATATATAGTGGCCCAAAATCATGAGCATGTCTGGCTCATTAAATAAATCACTAATAGCTACATATATTTGATCAATAAAGAAGGAAAGGGAAAGGGTAGGAAATCAAGCTAGAGAGATCTATGAAGTCTATTCTTTAAAGACTTTGGATGATGCTGTGGTCAGAACGTTTGTGTTCCTCCAAAATTCATATGTTGAACTCCCAATTCATGAGGGCTGGAGCCCTCATGAATGGATTTAGTGCCCTTATGAAACAGACTCCTGAGAGTTTTTTTGTCCTTCTTCTACTAAATGAGGACACAACTGAGAAGAGGAACCTCTTATGCTGTCTCAGTCCATTGGGCTGCTATGACAAAACACCACAGGCTGAGAGGCTTATAAGCAATAGAAATTTATTTTTCACATTTCTGGAGACTGTGAAGTTCAAGGTCAAGGCAGATTCAGTGTCTCATGAGGGCCTGCTTTCTGTTTTATAGATGGTGCCTCTCCCTGTGTCCTTACAAGGTGGAAGAGGCAAGGCAGTTCCCTTGGGCTTCTTTTATAAGGGCATTAATCCCATAAATGAAGGCTCCATCCTCATGACCTCCTCACCTCCTAAAGCTCCCACCTCTTAAAACCATCACTTTAGGGGTAGGATTTTAATATGTAAATTTTGGGGGACCACAAATGTTCAGACCACAGCAGATGCCACTTAATGTCCTGTAGGTGACTGAGTACAAGTGAAGGCTATGGAAAAAGGCAGTGGTAATATTAGAAACACCTTTGAATAGAACAGCTGAGAGCTGGGCAAGGCCAGAAACATGGCCATAGGGAAGTAATGGCAATAATACAGGTAGATGGGAAAGGTGAATTCACAGAAGACATATGGAGGAGAAAAGGAAGAGCATCTGTTGTTTTTGGTAGGGAGAAATCATGAAAATTCAAAAGGTTGCTATTTATTTTATAAAACATGTCTAATAAGCACACAATGGCATACCTCTATTGATATATTTATTGCTGATTATTTTAAACCAATGCTCATTTTCTGCTGTTGCTTTTTTCCAATGGATAAAGACCAGTTGCCAACTAAATTTTATGTGGCTTAGGAGAAATTTTAAAATAAAGCCTTTATTTGTTTGTTTGTTTATTTAAATTGAGTCTTAGCCCATCCATCACTCAAGAATGTGTAAACACTGTCTAAGAAATATGTATTAATGTGTATTCTGATTTCAGTAAAACTGCAAAAATCTTCTTAGTAATACACATCACGCAACTAACTACTGCACCCAAAAACGCGCAGCTGGTGGAACACGCACACTGTGCTGAGCAGGCCCAGTCTTGCTGCGTTTTCCAACAGGCAAGCTAAGCAACAGATTCCTTTCTTGCTGCTTCAGCAGAGCAGGAAGCAGATTTCCCAATTAAAAAAAATCATAGTATCTTTATATTATTAGAAATGCATGCAATATTCTCATCAGTATATTTAGGATTCCATTTAAGAGGCTTTCTTGAAATTTTAGGTTCCCATATGAATGCTAACACCTTACAAGCGGTACCCTACCTGTATTTCTTTGGTTTCATTAGCTCTTCCCAAAGTTGAAAAGTTATTATTTTCCCCATTTGATAGTTTCAAAACTGAGGCCTAGAAACAAACAGAAAGATTTGTTCCAGGTCACGGAGAGATAGAACAACAGACCCCAAATCAAATTAAACTGAAACCTAAGCTTTCTTCTACTTACTCTAAACTTTTCCCAGGACCAGTTTTTCCAGTTCTCTAGAGTTTGCTAAAATGAGGAAGTTAAATGATTAACGATGAATGTGTATGCATTCAATCAACAAGTGTTTGGTTGTTTCTGGAAAGTCAGGAAATAAGAATTTTCCAAAGTGAAATTGAACAAAGAAACCATTTAATGTTTCCTTCTGAACATAAAGGAAAGATGCATTGACACTCCCTGTATAACTATGTGATTAATTTGGGGCAATGGAATGTTAGCCATTTCCGGCCACATTGTTTTATCCTCTATTCTTTCTTCATCATGTTTTTCAGTTCAGATTATGGGTCAGTGGAGCCATAAATCCACAAATGGAAGGGATTTTGTCCTTGAATCATCATATGGAAAGTGACTGACTAACCTTTAATTGCACTGATGTGAGTGAGCACAAAGTCCTTATTTTAGTAGTCCAATAAACATTTTGGAATTATTTGTTACAGCACCTGAGCATTACATACCCTTGCTCTACAGATTATATCTTTCAGCCACTGTCTAGTTCTTGCTATCATAATCTATCATTTGAAATACTGAAATACCCCAAAACTGATCTTTTTATTTATACTCTCTTGATCTCTTCCAAGCTTTCTTTAATTTTTCCAGACATATTTTTAAGACAAAAGTTAGACCATTGGGTATTATTGCTTAAAAACTTTTAACTGCCTTTCCAAAGTTCTCAGGGTAAACCTTCTATGTAGGATCTGGTTCCCACCAATGTCATAGTCCTTATTCTTTGCCTTTCTCTGTTTATTTCACAATTTTAATCTTTTTTTTGTTCTATCACACTGTGATTTCTCCCACCCAGTGGTATTCTGATGTGTTTAATGATTAAGTCTCTAGGAACAAAAGGTATATATACATATATGTATATAAATTTGTTTTAAAATTTATAATTTTCAAATAATAAAATATGTAATACCTTTTTATAAATTCCATTTTGCCAATTAATTTTCCCAAGATGCTTTCATTGATTTTTGCCAAACATTTGTATTCATCACCAGCCTTATCCCCAACCTATAGTTGTAATTAAAGCAAGATTTGACAAAATTAGACCAGGAATAAATAAACATCTGATTACTATCTGATTCTGCAAAGGAGTTTCTCACAGCATTGACAAATAAATATAGTTGCAATGTAATGTTGATGGTATTTTTATTTAGCAAACAAGACAAAAGTAAAATAACAAAGATGTATACTGGAACTTCACTAATCTGTCAGTGACTTGTTTGCTGAACCAGATAAGAGTTCTCAATTATTGGAAGAATATTTGCTCCATTTTTTTGTATTACTCACAAAGTAACAGCTATAGACAAACACACTTTTAAGTATGGTCAGCATTATTAAGATTTTTTAATCATTTGCTTTAATCTAGAGAATCAAGAGAACTATAAATCAAGCCCTGCTTTGTAATACTTGCCTATTTTCATGGTGTGAATATTCCCAACATGACTTATTTCAGACTGCCAATGTGACACCACTGAATGCTGAATTGAGAAGAGAAACAAAGTAAAAGTAAGAAGTGCATTGTATAGTATTTCTACCGTACAAACACAATAGGCATTCCTAATCTAAAGAGCATAGATAATGGTAAAAGAAGTGGGAAGTGAGTCTTGATTATTCATTGACTTTATTTTAATATAATTTATTTAACTGTAATGACAGGTGTTATTATAATAAATACATTACAGATGTGTTTAATTAGTTTTTTTTTTTTTTTTTTT
>NW_012118821.1:7140840-7194032 GCF_000951035.1 Colobus angolensis palliatus
TGAAAATGTAACTATTGGCTCTCGTAAGCCAATTGCAGTTGACATCAGCACATCATATCTCCTACCCAGGACTTTCCCACGTGCCTAGAATTTTTTTCTCACCTTTTTTGCTCTGAGACCTATCCTTAATATTTTACTTCAAAGTCCACTTCATCAGATAAACCTTCCCTTATTCCTTGGACTGTATCATGTGGCCAGTCTTTTTCTGTGTGACTATAACTGTGTTTTTACAGATGATTAAACAAATTTTGATTTGCTACACTTTAGCATTTATAAAGAACTTTCACATGTATTTTCACATTTGTTTTTCAGTTCTATGTGTTAGATAGAATATGTAAATGTGTGTATGTATATATATATATAATATCTCTTTAGATGACAAACTGAAGTTTTGAAAATATATTAATTTTATTAAAGTTCTCTGTACAGACGGGAATGAGAAAGATGATACCTGAATTGAGAGTTTTCAGGTTTCAAACACAGTGCTTTTTAATTTTAACTTTAACACGTAGACTATGGTACCTTTGAGAGATCATTCTGTGACTAAGAAAAAAGTTTGTTTTGAAGCATGTATTATGATTTAAAAACTAACAGCTATTACGAAGTCAACAATTTGTGAAAAATACACAAAAATTGGCAAATTGCCATAAACTTCTATTTTCTTAATAAAATAAGAAATCACCCTAAGTATACAAAACAAGAGAGGGAATTACCTGTGTGTGGGATTAGGGGCTGGGAAACCTTCCAGATTTCAGTCCGCCTAGGGCTTTCCTGCTGTCTTTGGATTTTACTTTCTCGTGTCATCTTTTCTGAACAACTTGGGTGCATCATTTGCCTTTTGCCATGAGTTGGCGAATTCCTTCTGTGTTCTCCAGTACATATTGTTATAGGTGGATGGGCATGAGTGCGGCAGGAGAGGACTCTCCCCTTACCCATTAGATATGTTGGGTGATGGTTCGGCAATTAATGCATTGACTCTCTAAAAGTGATAAATTGGCATCCAGTGCCAGGGAGAGGCCATTTTCTGATGGTCCACACCGGTTAACATTAAATGTTAATTAAAGGTAAGCCCAGGTAGAAGCAACTTCCTGCATGCACATTATGAGAAAAAATGACGAAGTATGATCTTGTGGAATAACTCCACGGGAAAACAAGAAGAAAGCCTCAGATGGGCATGCATATAACTCCCTAAACACACTGTACATGCTCAGTTATCAAGGGTAAGGAGAGCATGGCGCATGTGGAAAGAGCACCCTAAGGGAGGAATCATGGGAAAGAGGCAAGCCTATAAAGTCCCAGGATCAAGGTTAAAGGTTCTTCTTTTTTCCTCTTTTGGACCTCGGTCCCTAGTTGGGTCTCTTCTAAGTGAACTTCCTTTTCTTTCCTGTTCTAAAGACTCTTGAATAAAATTCCACTCCTGCTCTGAAACTTGCCTAGGTTTCTTTTTCTACTTTATGCCCCTCGAATTATTTCTTCTTAGGTGGCAAGAATTGCAGTTGCTGCAGGCTCATATGGATTTGCTGCCCGTAACTACAACTAATGCAAATCTTTGCCACTGGTAGCAATATTGCAGTCAGTTTTTATCTATTTGCCTTTACTAATTACTATAAGACCTAGTGGGCAGTGACCTTCATGTTGGACACTGCATGGGCCCCCTGCTGGCCTGCAGCTAGGCTGCCCGTGGGTTGGACCTTTCCACTGTGGTCTAATCTACAGTGGAGTCTTCGAAAGAATAGCCTGATGCTGCTGACAAGGAAGCTGTGCTTCAGTGGCCAGGTTTTGGAGATAACTGATGCGCATGAACAGTGTGGGCTACAGTCTGTACCGTCTCACTCAGAGCTGTGAGTTCATATAACAGCAACCTAAATTTTTTGCCCAAAAAAACTGAATATAATTTTCATTTCTATTTTTTACCTGCTACAGAAACCTTGTACAAATGACTTACTTTTTTGCATTTTGGTTTTCCTGATGGAAAAAACAGGGAGATATTCAAAATATCTGTCTTACGGAACTGTGATAATTAAATGCAATGACATAGGCAAATCTCCTGACTCAGAATCTGACACATAGTAGGTTCTCATAGTAGGTGTCTTTTCCTTCCTATAGAAGAAATTCTCACTGGAAGAATACACTTTATGCAGCTAAAGAGGCTTTTATACCAGGCACTAAAAATAAATAAATAATGAATAAGCAAACCAACAAACAAGTAATTTAACAGCAAACACAATTTTTATTTCATAAAGATGAGGTACATCAAGGCTTTCTCCATGTGATACGTGAAGGCAATACCTGACCATAACCACAGAGCACTTTAGGGGGATGGCAGAACAGGCTGACTAAGAGTTTGGACTTTGAAAGCTGACTCCTTGGTTTGAATTCTGGCTCAGTTACTTATTTGCTGCATGATTTTGCACAAGTTATTTGGCCTCTTGGAGGTCAGTTTTCTCATCTGAAAATGGGGATATAAATAGTGTCTACTTCACAGGGTTACTGGAAATATAAAATGTTAAAATAGATAAAACACTTAGAACAGTGCCCAGCAACATTGCAATCAGTATGTAATTGCTCCTCCATGCAGACTGTTCAAATGAGTTCAAATTGTGATGTGTGCCAGCAGTGGCCTAATACCATCATCATCATCACTGCACATTTCTGGAGCATCCCTAGGTATATGGCACAAAATGAAGCCCTGTATTAGTCCATTCTCATGTCACTATAAAGAAGTGCCTGAGACTGGGTAATTTACAGAGGAAAGAGGTTTAATTGACTCACAGTTCTGCAGGACTGGAAAGGCCTCAGGAAACTTACAATCATGGCGGAAGGGGAAGGAAACACATCCTTCTTCATATAGTGGCAGGAAGGAGAAGTATGATAGCTGAACCAAGGGGGAAGCCCTTTCTAAAACCATCAGATCTTGTGCAAACTTACTCACTATCATGAGAACAGGATGGGGAAAACTACCCCCATGATTCGAGTATCTCTACCTGGTCCCTCCTACAATGCACGGGGATTATGAGAACTACAACTCAAGATGATATTTGGGTGGGGACACAGCCAAACCATATCAAGTCCTTTCAAGAGTTTTCTTAAAGCTCCTAACAATGAGATTAATGTGGGTCATTCCAGGACTTTAGTAGGTCCTACAGAATTGAATGGTGGCAGTTCTTTGTGACACCCTGGACCCCATCTACGGGGTCCCTATATGCAAGGATAACTGTCTATGTCTCCTTGGCTGAGTGCATCCCAGATGGACCAGTCAAATAGGATAGGAAGGCATGGTTGGGGAGGAAATGGTATCACAGGCTCTAGTGGTCCTTAGGGACATATCCATGACAGCTGCTCTTTTGTCCTGACTCCCAAGCCCCACATGAAATGATGGCAGCCACTTTAAGGGGACAGCAAGTCTGCTCAAATAAATAAATAATATTATTTTGTGATTCGTCCTCTCTTGATTGGAGTAGCATGCCAACTGTGGGCAGTGACAGCAGGCATTAGGGCAATACCAGTCTTGTTTACAGAATACTTAAATCAGGAATAAAATGTCAGTCTTCTTTTCACTGTCAACATATGCTGGCAATTCTAAACAACATCAGCGATAACGTACACCTTTCTGAAAAGTAATATTTGGTTGGTCTAAGTTCTAAACAATTGCTCTGCTTATTGTTGAGTTCTTATAATATATGTAAAATTTAAATTAGCATATTTTGTAACTTATATTTTTAATTCACATTTTATTTTAGATATAGTGGGAACATGTGCAGATTGTTACTTTCTAGGCATGCCCTGCTCCCTTCCTCTACCCTCTAGTAGTCTGCAGTGTCTGTTGTTCCCATGTTTACATCCATGTGTGCTCAATGTTTAGCTCCCACTTATAAGTGAGAACAGAGTGGTATTTGGTTTTCTATTCCTGCATTAATTCACTTAGGGTTGGCCTCCAGCTCTATGTTGCTGCGAAGGATAAGATTTCATTCTTATGTATGGCTGTTTAGTATTTCCTAGTACGTATGTACTATATTTTCTTTACCCGATCCACCATTAATGTGCACCTAAGTTGAGTCCAGGTCTTTGCTATTGTGAATAATGAGGTGATGAACATGAATGCATGTGTCTTTTTGATAGAATGATCTATTTTCCTTTGGGTATACTACCCAGTAGTGGTATTGCTGAGTCAGATGGTAGCTCTGTTTTAAGTTATTTGGGAAATCTCCAAAGTGCATTTCCAGTGGCTGAACTAATTTGCATTCCCACCAAGAGTGTGTAAACGTTCTCTTTTCTCCACAGCTTTGCCGGCACCTGTTGTTTTTTTGACTTTTTAAGAATAGCCATCTGACTGGTATAAGATGCTATCTTATTGTGGTTTTGATTTGCTTTGCTCTGATGATTCATGATGATGAACATTTTGTCTTATGTTTGTTGGCCACTTAAATGTCTTCTTTTGAGAAGTTTCCATCATGCCATTTGCCCATTTTTTAATAACATTATCTGTCTTTTGCTTGCTGATTTATTTATTTATTTATTCTGTTGATGTTGGTGCTATTCCTTTCTGTTTGTTAGTTTTCCTTCTAACAGTAAAGCCCCTCTGCTGCAGGTCTGCTGGAGTCTGGTGGAAGTCCACTCCAGACCCTGTTTTCCTGGCTATCACCAGTACAGGCTGCAGAACAGCAAAGATTGTTACCTGTTCCTTCCTCTGGAAGCTTCATCCCAGAGGGGCACCTGCCAGATGCCTGCCAGAGCTCCCCTGTGTGAAGTGTCTATCAACCCCTGCTGGAAGATGTCTCCCAGTCAGGAGGCACGGGGGTCAGGGACCCACTTGAGGAGGCAGTCTGTCCCTTAGCAGAGCTCGAGTGCTGTGTTAGGAGATCTCCTGCTCCCTTCAGAGCTGGCAAGCAGGAATGTTTAAGTCTGCTGAAGCTGTGCCCACAGCCGCACCTTCCCCAGGTGCTCTGTCCTAGGGAGATGGGAGTTTAATCTATAAGCCCCTGACTGGGGCTGCTGCCTTTCTTTCAGGTATGTCCTGCCCAGAGAGGAGGAATCTAGAAAGGAGGACTGGCTACAGCAGCTTTACCAAGTTGTGGTAAGGTATGTCCAGTTAGAACTTCCCAGCGGCTTTGTTTATACTGTGAGGGGAAAACCGCCTACTCAAGCATTGGTAATGGTGGATGCCTCTCCCCCCACCAAGTTGGAGCATCCCAAGTTGATTTCAGACTGCTGTGCTGGCAGCAATAATTTCAAGCCAGTGGATCTGAGCTTGCTGGACTCTGTGGAGCTGGGATCTGCTGAGCTAGACCACTTGGCATTCCAGGGACCACTGGGATATGAAAAAAACTCTTGCAGCTAGCTGGGTGTCTGCCCAAAAGGCCACCCAGTTTTGTGCTTGAAACCCAGGGCCCTGGTGGTGTAGGCATGTGAGGGAATCTCCTGGTCTTATCTGCGGGTTGCGAAGACTGTGGGAAAAGTGTAGTATCTGGGCCAGAATGCACTGTTCCTCATGCACAGTCCCTCAGGGCTTCCCTTGGCTAGGGGAGGGAGTTCCACGACCCCTTGTGCTTCCAGTGTGAGGCGATGCCCCACCCTGTTTTGGCTCACCCTCCGTGGGCTGCACCCACTGTCTAACCAGTCCCAGTGAGATGAGCCAGGTACCTCTATTGGAAATGCAGAAATCACCCACCTTCTGCATTGATCTCGCTGGGAGCTGCAGGCCAGAGCTGTTCCTATTCAGCCATCTTGCCAGCCACAAAATGTGTACTTTTAAATAGAAATAAACAAATTCGCCTTTTTGAGTTCCATTTTAATTTTGGAGTGCATATACTCTCCTAATTTACTGAAAAGACCCGAGACTCCTACACCCTTGTAGAAAGTATACCAAGTGCCTCTGTGAGCTGAGCTTCTCCATTTTAATTATAACTGTATCTGATTATACCATTGAAAGAATATGTACACACACACTACAAGTTTTACATCTATGTGCCAAATATATGGAAACAAAGCTTATAGTATTTTAATGTGTTTTAATAATTTCCCTTTATATGTTAAAAATATTTTAATGACATTCTTTCTCTGGCAAGGAATTCTGTATGTGTGTGTGTGTGGTGTGTGTGTGTGCCTGTAAGTGCGGTAGATGTGTGTATAGTTTGTGTGTATGTGTGTGTGGGGTTAGGGTGTATATCGGTACTCAGTTTAATCCGTTTTATGTAGCCAAGATTTTGAAAGAAATATATGGAATGTGTGATTTCAGAAGCTCACCCATCATAAAAGGGAGTGTGTGCACCATGGTGGGGTGGGAGGGAGAAGCTTCCGAGTGCAGTCAGGGAGGGAATGACTCAGGCCATTCTCCTCTGCCTCTGCGGCAGGTGCAGCTGCAGGCCCTCTGAAGAGAGCGCCGCAGGATCCTGATTACAAGAGTCAGGATCACACATTTTCTCCTTCTAAAACTTCTAGTCTAAGTGCACCTATGTATGGAGAGGAGATGGACCCTTTTATATAGGAAAGTGATAGGTGGACTTTGTAAATGAGTAGAAATGCTAATCTTACCTCCAAGAAGCTGGACTGCATCAATAATGGATCTTCAACAATTACACAGAGATGTTCCACTGCTATACTTTGTTTTATTTTAACATATTCTAGCTCCACAATTTTACAAAGACTGACTATATTTGGAAGACTTTTGTTTGATGTATTTTTTAAAAATATCAAGAGTTCCCAGATTGGTTTCTTAAACATATCAATAAATTTAATTGTTTTAGGGACTAGTAAAAGAAAAAATATATTGATATAAAGTACAGGAAATCATTACATCTCACTTATATTTTATTAATGAAAAATGAGTGCACAACACAAACAGGCCAAAGGCAACCCCTTTAATAGTAAAAATAGCAATGTATGGAATCTAGTTCAGCAATGAAACCACGTTGTAGAATGTTTCATTATGTCACAGATACTGGAAAGATTTAAGAACTGGGAAGTGGGCTGTGTCAAATTCTACCTGGCCAGAGGGTTATTATGATTTGTAATTCAGGAACGATGGCCAGAGTATTTCACTTTTGTTTCCCACAATGCTGTTATTTGTTAAAAGTTGCTGAACATTGCTCAGAACTGGCAGAGGGTTATCAAGAAAGCAGCGACCCCTTACCAGGAATTTCCAATAACTGGGAACACTTAACAGGACCGCTCACCTGCCCTGCAGCCTCTCTCACATCCCGACATGCATATCAATGGCCGGGAAAAGGGCCCTGGTGGGTTGGGAGGCCTGCTCTGCTGCCTGCATTGATCAGAGCAGGAGGATTACCGCACTACTGACTGCTCATCAATAGATATTGAGTGCAATCCCCTGCTGTCAATTCAGCCGGGTTAATAAGTGTCCACACAAAACAATGGGCTGAAATGCAATCTCCCCGTTCAAGGATCCCGGAGATGTAGGACTGGCTGTTTCAGTAGCTGCCTGTGGGGCCGTGGGAGGCAAGAGCTCGGGCCTTGACCCAAAATCGGCCTGAAGCAGTCTGAGTTGGCTTAGGGTGCCGGGCTTTAGAGACAGGGATGATGTGTTTCTGTGCCCCCTAAAGTCTTCACTGGCCGCTCTTTCTATCTCTTTCTCAGATAGAAAACTGCTTATGATTTTGTGCTGGAGCCCTGTGGGTCCTGTGCTCCCTGGTATAGAATCCTAGAGTTTCAGACCCTTGCTTGAACATAAAGCATCATCTGCTTAAAAAGAAAAAGGAAAGAAAGGAAAGGAAAAAAGAGAAAGGAAAGAAAAAGGAAAGAGGAAGGAAGGAAGGAAGGAAGGAAAAAGAAAGAGAGAGAAAAAAAGGAAAGAGAGAAAGAATAAAGGAAAGAAAGAAAGAGAGAGAGAGAGAGAGAAAAGGAAGAAAGGAAGGAAGGAAAGCAAAGAAGGCAGCCTATATGTTTTTGTTATGGAGGAAAATGGCAGCAGGCTTGGGCAAATACCATTGAATATTTAATTACACAACCTCTAGGAAAAACACGGCTGGTGCAACCATATATTTTCTCTGGCAGGGATGAGATTGGAGCTGAAGAATTACAGAGGCGATTTGCATGTTTCTATATCCTTCTGTCTTGTGCTCAGAAAGCCTGTGGCTCCAATTACCAGTAATTCTGACATGGCATACTTAGCTCAGAGACAAAGGCATAGAAACAGCCTCTGTTTTGAATTTCAATACAGGTAAGGACATGCAATACAAAGACTGAAGAGACTTGGAATTTATGTTGTCCATGGTAGGTCTGGATTTTCCTCATGCAGTCCTGATTTCAAGTACGTATGCTGTGCCATGGAGTGCCGTTCATATTCTTATGTCTGTTTGCACTGTATAGTAATTTTAGTTTTGTGCATCCCCAACACAACAGCCTTTTGAGGCCCTTGTTGAAGGTAAGTTTCTAAGCATAGATTTTACAGGTGTGCGGCTTTGAAAATGAAAAAAATAGGTCTTTAAAAATGAATGATTATATGATAAGAAAGAGAAAGATAGGTTTAAGATATTTAAACAGGCGGGGTTAACTACCTGCCCTCTACTGCTCATTTTTCCAACATGCAACATGAAAGATAACGACATCATTTATCAGCTATTAACATTTTCAAATAACAAGTTCAGGCATTTTTAACTTGTAGATTCTTGTCTCCATTTGAGTCTTGAATATACCCACTCCTCATTCTGGTTTGGGATTGCTAGGATAACCAGAATACAAAGAAAACACACTTTCCTTCCTTTGTTTATGAGTTCCCCTCCTCCTCTAATGGGTGGTACCCTGAGCTTAAGTAGCACGTTTACAGGTCTCTGTTTCTTCCCACGTAAAGCCAGGAGCGTTCTGACCTTGTTCTGCTCTAGGTGTCTGTGGATTAATTTCTCTTTTCTTAATATTTTAACATAGGAATAAAAACAATCACATTTTGTATCAAATTTCAACCCTACGATGTACACTTTTACAATCAAATTATTTTGTCACGTGAAGATAACAGACTTTAACCAGCTTCATGTTTTAGTTGCTTTATAAACTTGCTCAGTGACGACCTCTAGCCATGCCTTCTTCAATCTTTTCATTCTGGTGTCTGATTATGTTACCCTGGAGGCTGAGAAGTAAATGGAAGAACAGAGGCAAAGATGCTTTCACAAGTATGGTTTGGATCATTTCTATGCTCAATGTGAGGATAAGGCAATGTTTTAAATTCCACAACCCCAAATCGGTATCTCACGTCATTATAGCCTGTTCTATTTGTGTACAGGGTGTACTGTGGCGGATAAAACACTGAGAGGCCAATAGAAAGGCTTTCTACTTTCTACTGTTCCTGCAAACGCCCTAAATGAGCAATTTAACTTCCTTCTGCCTGTCTCTTTAACATCAAAATGAAGGTAATAATGTGTCCCTTTCTCTTGATTGGGATGTTTTGTGTTCAAAGATAAAAAGATCTTCAATTTTTGAAATTATAGTAACCACATATGTATATATTTTATCTAAAATTTGTGTTATGCTCTGGCAATAGAATAAGCTGTTGTAAATCAAGAATATTCTGGAAAATCTTGGTAGAAATACATGTCTAATCTACTGCAAAATGTGCCGTGTAGTTTTCCCTTTCATAAGAAAAATTATTCCTTATACACAAGTCTGATGATTTTTTGAAGTTGGTATTCACAACACGGTCATTATTGAATTTTTAAGTATGCGTGAATTTAACAGATAGCTGGTAGTGCTTTATAGCTTTTGAATAAGGTTATAATTCTAGGGTTGTGATTTTGGGTCATTTTCCTTTTATTTCTCCCAATAAAGGAGGCTTTCATGTCTATAGGGAGCTATCATCTTGACTAATCTACAATGCCAATTCTCTGCTTTTTACTCCAGCAGGAGGCACATGAAATGAGGTTCAGACTCAGTGAAATGGATTCTGAAGTGTAGAGATAGAAAATTGTAATTTTTAAAAAATCTATTTTTTAAGTTTTTAGCTATTCTGGATGCATTGTTTCCCATTAATCTTCTATTTTGTTATCTTTCAATTATAGATAGAGTTGAGGATTTGGAAGTGGAAACAAAGATAATTTGGAATATATTAAAAAATAAGGTAATAAGTGACTATGAATAAGTCATTTAAGTTCTTAGAACTTCAGGTTATAACTTATAAAATAGATGTAATATTGTCTACTGCAAATAGGCTATTTTCTGAATTAACTGGAAATTTTATAAATACCCTACCTCAGAGGCCCTGGTGTATTGTATGTGCTCAAATTATCATCATCATCATCATCATCATCATCATCATCATCATCATCATCATCTACAGTATAAAGAATGACAAGGATACTGACAATGATCCAAATCAAGAAGAAGATAGGAAAGAAAAGGCCAAACAGTCTGAAGAGTAAAGCTAAATGGCTTGAGGAGTCACGTTATTTATTTTCTGTGGCCATTGAGGTCAGCTTATCTGCCTAGAACCACAGTGTCTGAGGAGCAATGATTTGGAATTCAAGGGAGAGAGGGCACATTTGAACGTTCTTTTCCTGAGCTAACCATCAATCTACTGGCTGCTCTCTGATGCTAAGGGACAGTATTTTTTGGAGGACGATTTTCTTTTTTTACTGTTAAAGGTCCTTTTATCCCAATCTTTGCTAATATAATCTAGAACTAATTCCTTGCATCTAATTCCTTATTCCACAGCCCACACTTGATCTAGTCCTCTTTGCCCAAGGAGTTTAAATAAGATATATTTAGCTAAGGTATTTGGCATGACTGTCATTAAAGAAATTAGATCAATCTGTGGTAAGTGACTCTTCCAGTCCAAACTTGAGGTCCAACAACACAAGGTGAGCTCTGTTCTGTCTGCCACTCATTCTGACTTTTGGGGCAGGATTTAGCAGAATGTGTAAATCCGCAGGCAGATCCTTTAGAAAGGGGATTTGTGTAATCTGCCAGTCTTCAAACTCTCTGCCTTGTTTCATGCAAGAAATGGTGGGAGATAAGTCCTTGAAGATTAGTCAAGGTCCGAGGTACTCCTAGATCGACAGTAGAAGAACTTCTGGGGAAGAGAGAAGTGACATTAACACTCCCAAGCTGACTGCTTCTTTTCATTTCCATAAATCAGAGACATTAAGCGAGGAATCAAGACAACTCTTTGAACTAAAAATGTAGTAATTCAGTAGGAGAAATGGAAGACAAATTTTAGGAAATTTCCCAGAAAATTGAACAAAAGACCAAGAGTTAGAGAATAAAAAAGTTAATAAAATTAAAGGCTCTGCCTATAAGATGTACCATCCAAATACTAGGGTTCACAGACAAATCAAATAAAAAGAAGAGAAAATCTTCAGTGCAATGTTTGAAGACTATATTGCAGAAACAAGGGTATAAGTTTTGAAATTGGAAGGTCTCGCCCAATGTCTAGCACAATGGAAGGAAAAAGATTGTACTGAGTTATAGTATCATGACCTATCAGACACTAGAGACAGTGTCTGTGATTCTAAATGCTATCTGAGAGAAAAGCAAGATGTAACTTAAAGAGCCTTTGGATAAAGAACGGCACTAGACTTTCCAACAGCAACACTAACAGCTAGGGAAAAAAAAAGGAATCATGCCTTGACAATTCCCAGAAAAATGTATTTCCATTTATATTTGACACTCAGAGAAGTAATCAATCAAATATGAGGACAGAATAAAGACATTTTAGGCATTCAAGGTGGCAACAATTACTACTATTACATAAGCTAAGCGAGTATACTGAGAAAGGAGAATATGAGTTCCAAAGACTTTGGTGATCCACGTGATGTCAAGGTAAAGACAAGATCTAGGATAACAGTGAAGGGAAATCCCAGACCACTCCTGTGAGAGGATCTGAGTAGGAGCCAAGTTCAGATGAGAGTAGGAGGAATAAAGGGGAGCATCCAAATCATTTGAGTGTATTGGGAAATATTTTATATTTCACAGACGGGTTTGGAAAGGAGTTAGTGAGAGATAGAAACCAAGCCAGTAGAAAGATGAGAGTTAAGTTCCATGGCAAACAAAAGTTTACACAGAAGGAACTGTAATTCCACCTACACTACTGAGCTAGCATTCATATATAGAGAGTAATCTTATACAAAATCTTGGTCTATCTAAATTTATGAAGAGATAATATTGGGACAGTGCACATATTTCACTTTCCTTGATAGTTCCTTCCCAACCATGGAGTTTGCATACCCATTCTTCAATTTTGTCTATAGGCAAAGTAAATTAAAGGTTTTCTATGATCGAGTATAGTCTTAAAATCCAGTTAAATAGTTGTGAATAAAACATTGTGAAGACAAGATCACTGGCAGTAGTTTTTGATTTTCAGGGTTTGTTGTTTTACCAATTAAGTTTATTTTCCTCTTTAGAGCTTGAAGTGGATGAGTTGTTTGTACAGAAGGCAGAAGGAAGAAGGGGTGGTGAAGGAAGGCTGAAGTTCCAGGCCTTATGAAGGGTTGGAGGCCTGGCCCTATAAATTGTCTTTAATGCAAAGAAACCTGAGAGAGGAAAAAACAAATAAACAAAAAGACTAACTCTGGTGGGGAGTTCACCTTTATACCATTTTCAGTTGTTGTAAAAATCATACCCACAACAAATCTTTAAAAGAGCGAGAGACCATTCCTCCCACTTTTTGCTGTAACTTTTCATTGAAGAAAATTAATAAATTACAAAAAAAAAATACAATGAAGTCACCATTATTACCATATTGGTATGCTTTCTTCCTGTATTTCACAGATGTACTTCTTAAATACTGGGCATGTTTTATACCTAAAATTTTACATTCTACTTTGTTTTGCTAAAATTTATGAAATGTTCCTATGTCATCTAAAATTCCTTTTACAATGTATTTTAATGCTGCATAATATTCCAATGTATGCCACTTCATCATTTATTTAACTATGTCTCTGATATTGCTATGAAGGTCTTTCTGAGTCTTCATGATGTTGAGGAGAATATCTTTGTTCAGAAATTCTTGATTACGTTTCTGAGTATTTGACTGAAAGTAGATTTGGAAAAGCAGAATCATTGGGTCAAATAGCCTTCAGAAAGTTTGTGCCAAATGCCAGAGTTAATATAGAACAAGGTGTTCATTTTTTTCTATTCCATCCCAATCATCGTGTGTGTGTTATTATAAAAATGCTTGCTAATGTAGGAAGAGACTATTAAATATTTTTTGTGTATCATTCTTTTATTAGGAGTGACATTGAATGTGTTTGCACATGCAATCTGCCAATTGTATTTTTGCTTTTGCGAATTGTCTGTTAAAGTCTCTCATTCACTAATTGCTTGTGGTTTTTATTTTAAATTTGTCTTTAAGTAACTAGACTGTATTCATCTTTCATGTTGGTTGCAATTACATTGCTTCCCTAATTTGCTGGTTTGCTAAGCCTGGCCTATATTTTTGTAGCCAAAGTGAGCTTTGATTCCCCTCACTGTACTTCCCACCAGTGCTGTGTTTGCCTGTATTCTGCAGGTCCCAGCTTAAGTGAGCAACTGGGGTATCAGTTTTGACTTTATCCTCTTTCTTCCTTTCCATCTTTAAGCATTAGAAAGGCGTGCTGCCAGAACTATGTCTCAAATGCCTCTGCTTATGATTATCTTGATTCCATCCCCAGTTCATGATCACCATCTTTCATTTGGTCAGGGCAACAGCCTCCTTCCTGGTCTATCATGTCCTCCCTTCTGTGCTCAACAGAGAAGCTGAACAGAAGCATCCCCATCTGCCTGAAGGCACCCCCAGCACACACACATGTGCACACAAACAAGCCCTTCACAACAGCTGTCTTCTACATTCTGTTTAGTTCTTAATTTAAATGTTCTCTTCAGTGGGTTGAATTATGCCCCCAAAAGATATGTCTATGTCCTAGCCCTGAGAACATGTATATGGGACCTTACTTGAAAAAAAGTGTTTTTGCAGATATAAATGAGTTAATAATCTCAAGATGAGATCATGTTCCACTATCCAGGTGGGCTCCAAAACCAAGGAAAGTCTCTTTATAAGAGAGAGAAGATGCACATGGATGAGGTCACATAAAGATGGTGGTAGAGATGCAGATGGGGCCCTTAGAAGGAACGGTGGCAGCCTGCAGGGCTGAGAGAGGCCATGGCTGGGCGGTCCTGTAACGTCTTCAGAGAGATCTGCTGATGTCTTGGTTTTGGACTTCTGCCTTCAGAACTGTGAAAGAATGATTTTTTTTCTGTTTAAACCATCAAGGTTGAGGTGATTTGTTATATCATCCTCAAAATGGACACACTATCTTCTCAGGAATGAATTCACTGATCATCATGTCCTAAGAGCTGTGACCTCCATTATGTTCTCCAAGACAGTTTCCCTTACCGAAACATCTTTGATTTCTCTCTCTTTTTTTAAAACTTTTGCTTTAAGTTCAGGGGTCCAAGTGCAAGTTTGTTTCCTAGGTAAACTTGTGTCATGGGGCTTTGTTGTACAGATGACTTCATCCCTGGGGTGTTAAGCCTAGTACCCTTTAGTTGTTTTTCCTGATCCTCTCCCTCCTCCCACCCTCCAACCTCCAAGCCAGGCCCCAGTGTGTACTGTTCCCTTCTATGAGTCCACATGTTCTCATCATTTAGCTCCCACTTAGAAAGTGAGAACGTGTGGTATTCGATGTTCTGTTTCTACTTTATGTTAATTTGCTGAGAATCATGGCCACTAGCTCCATCCATGTCCCTGAAAGGACATGATCTCATTCTTTTCTATGGCTGCGTAGTATTCAGTGGTGTATATGTACCACGTTTTCTTTATCCAATGCATCATTGATGGGCATTTAGGTTGACTTCAAGTTTGTTTTTTCTTAATAGAATATTTGATATTTTTCTAATTGTAATTATTTTTCAAAATTAATTCAGTAAGCACCATAGAGGCAAGCATCTTGTTTAATTAGTCTTTAATGAATGCCTAGTCCTGTCCACATTGTGATCATTTACATATTGGGGAAAGAGAGGATAATAAAAGATGGAAGACAAACATGAAAACGGAGAAGAAGGAAAGAAAACATCATGTAAGTCTGCTCTTTGCTGCATTCTTTCCTTCTCATTAAAATTCTTACTGTGACTTCCAGGTGATAAGGCCTTATAGAGCAGAGTACATGTCTAACTTTAATTGGTAAGGCTGCACATCTCATTCACAAAGCTGGTTTTGCTTCCCTTTTTTCTCTTTTTGTTTTTATTCCACAAGTAATATTTAAAACGTTCTCCCATGGTTGCATCAGTGCACACGTATGTTGGGGAAAGCTTAAAAGTTCCCCGACCTTCCATGACCCTCCCATTTAATGCAGATTTTTAACCTATTGTATACATTTACATACACACACATATAAACATATGTGCAAACATATTTCATGGCATTCAGAGGAACACACATATAAAGCACAATTTTTCCCTAAAACGTGCTTTTTCACCTAGTAATGTGAATACACATTTTTTGATCAGCACTTACAACATGAATACCTCATTTTTAGTAGCTACATGACTGCATTTGTCCAAGGTAGAGTATTACCATAATTTATTTCGCCATTGTTGCATTGATGGACATTTATAATTGTGCTTTACTATGATACCAAAAGTTGCAATGATATATTTATGCTTAAAACTTTACATTTTTAACGAGGTTCTTAAAGACAATTTCCTGGAAGTCTAATTATCAGATAAAATGGAATTTAAATATTTGATGGATACCGACAGCAGTCAATAAATGTTTTACCAGCTTACACTTTTATCAAAATTATATGAGAATGCTTGTTTTTCATATTATTGTAGTGCTTTATAAACTTTTTTCATCTGTTAGATGAAAAAATAAACAATTGGTTTAATTTGTTTTTATGTGATTGCCAATGATAAGCTTTTTTATGTGTGAATTGGCCATAATATTTCTTCCTCATTTATTGCATGTTCATTTGTTTTGATCCCTTTTCTATTAGTTTGTGAATATTTTTATTATTGATTTGTAGGCACTCTTTATGTATTTTTCATCATTTCAATGGTGTGTTATATTAATGTATTTCATGTGGAACACATACCCTTGCAGAAGTTGTTAACTACAGTTGCTCTTTGACTTACAGTAGAGTTACATCCAGATAACCCCATCATGTATTGAGAACATAGCGAGTCAAACATCACAGCTTAGCCTCACCCAACTCAATCATGTTCAGAGCACTCACATAGCCTATATTTGGGCAAAATCATTCGACACAAAGCCTATCTTATAGTAAAGTGTTGAATACTGTACAAAGATGGGAATTGCATAGACATTATGGGGTGCAAAATCAGAAAACACAATATCCAGAAGATGCTGGCAACAGAGCCCACTGCAGAGTATTGGTGATATAGCCTCTTGCTGGCAGGCAGATGGGGAGCTGTGGCTCCCTGCCACTGCCCAGCATGTCCAAGAAGTCTCCTACTGCATATTGCTATCCCAGAAAGCAGACCAACATTCAAAATTCAAACTGTGGTTTCTACTGAATGAATGTCACTTTTACACAGCATAAAGTTGAAAAATTGTAAATCAAACCATCATGAATCAGGATCATTTGTATATATCTAAAGGTCTGATTTTCTTTCCATTCTTAACTAATATTCACCGGTATCAAACTCCTGTGTTTGTGGTGGTTTGTCTTCACTTGAGGATGAGGTGATTGGTGATAACGACATAGATGTTATTAAACTCTCTGTCAAGTGATCTACCTGTAAAACCAGGTGGACAGCTGAATACAGGTTGTAACAGAATTGAACCAGTTACATGGGACCACAAGGGGGAGGTGTTTGACCTTAACTGTGAGAGAGGAAATTTTATCTCCTGACCCCTAATTGAATGACAAATTGAAGACAAAGCATGCCCACCTGGCTGCTAGCCTGGTTAACATTTTACATTTTTTCTCTCCTTCATTGGAGTCATAGGCCCTAATTTAATGAAATAATTTAACAGACCAAAATGACTGCAGGACATGCTTTAAAATGTAAACCACATCATCTGTTGCCTAGATCAGTGTGACATCTGCCAAGCTGAAGGACACGGAAGGTAGATATGGCAGGATATATTTGTGTGTATGTTTATTTAATACCTTTTAAGCTGTCGTCTAATTCTTATCTTCTCCAGATACCTGGACGAATGCAAAAAAAACATTCAGCTGAGTCAAAAGTGCAGAATGATTCATCAATCCTTGAAAACAATAGGCTCTTTGGCCCCTTTGGTGGGCTGAATTCTAAGGATTGCAGAAATGAAAAATTGTGGTGATTTGGAGGGCATTAGATTCTTGTCTGGCTGACTTTATTTCAACTTCATGTTTATTCTATGTTACCTTCGAGCAAAGACAAAATTGCCTCTGTCATGTGAGGCTCTCTTAATTGCTAATACCATTCCTTAATTAGAAGAGAGACAACTAGTGTTGGAGGCTCGCTGGGGACCCAGCAGGTTGAGGGCTACCTAGTTTAGTATGCTAATGATGACTGCCTCTCCTAATATGCCAGTCAAAAGTGACTTTCTCTAATCTGTCCTGAACTGTGTGACAATCTGAGCATACGGTGACAGCTGCAGAGGCAGAACCCTGTATCCCACGCAGAGGGGCTGGGTGACTCTGGTTGGAGTCCGGGGGTAGGGGGGGCCTAGGACATGGGAAGGTAGGAGCCTGTGAGAGCAGAACCAGGCCAGCTCTCACATTCCGGTCAGAAATGACAAGGTACACATGTCCCTTTAGACTCTCATGAATAGAAAAACCACAATGGCCTGATCTGCCCTTTTGTCTCAGTATCAAATCCTGCAAGAAGACCCACCCAGATTTTAAAGGAAGGTCTGTGGTGAATGACTGAAGACTTGAACTCCCCTTATATTTCACTCAACACTCTGAAAAATGTGTTCCTCCCAGGAGGGACTGCAGTTTGATCCAGTGATGCGTTCCAGAATGTTTCCTAACTTGGACTGCAATCAGATTTACTTCTCCTAAGTGCCTCGTGCTTGAGGGCATGGGCATCTCTGTAGACGATTTAGCTGGGAGCATAAATGGTTCAGGAGAGATCAATTATCTGATTAAGGAACGAAAGCAGATGGTGACCTGGTTATGAGGCCTTCTCAACTCACCCTGAGTTTGTTTGTTCATTTGTTTCCCACACCCCACCTTTGAGGAAAATCTTCCCTTCCACCTTTTCATAAAAGAGAGCAAATAATTGTGTTTATTTTTGGTGGGGGGAGTGGGGGATCTGAAAGGGTCACCGCTTTACATGTGTCATTGTAGATGCGAGAAATGCATTAAGCATTTTTAGGAGAATGGACACTGTCGAGGCCCTGACAGTCTGGTGACGATTTGTTTGTGTTGGAGTAACCAGTAAGTCGGCCGTTAGTCTTTGACTAATCACTCCTGTCAGCTTGTTAAACATTAAAAACAAATGCATGCACTGGAGAAAAGCCATACCTCTTTTGGAGACAGGGAGTCCACTTTTGGGCTCTTTTCAATACATTTGGTCATTGAGGTTCTGCACTGCTAAATGTTGCCTTCACAACTACCGTGAGGAGCCCTTCGTAGGGCAGAGCGAGGATAGAGGTGTTGAACTTCTGCCCTGGGAGCCAGGTCCAATCTCCAACCTCGTCCCCAGGTGTACACGTTTCTGGCCACTGATGTTATAGCACAGAAAGCAGTTTTCTTTCTGTGAGCTGCTCTGGTCATTCTAGTCATAAAAGTCTCTAAAGGTTAGAGGAATAGAGAGCCATGCAGGATCTGTGAGCAGTGTTCAGTCAGATAATTAACTTCTCAAAGCAGTAGGAACAAGTGGATGCTATTCAGAAGCACACAGTCTAATGAAAACTTACTTTATCCTTTGACTTCTATTCTCCTTTTTTTTTAATTCCCCTCCTTTCTTTCTCCATTTCCCCTTCTTTGTCATCTCTTTAAATTCTCTCCTTTCATCAGTTCTACTCTATCATTTTTTTTGGTTCCTGTCTGTAAGTTGTGATCTCCTTCCCCCATCTACCTAATGGATTATACAGATATTCTGATTTATAGACATCTGGACATGGCTTCTCTTGCATCTAGGTCTCTCTAGGAGTCTATATCAAAGAGGTGTTTTGCAAGATGACTTGCTCATTCCAAATCAGTAAACATCTATTAATTACATTTGAGGTAATCCTACAATGTTTAATATAATAATGTTTTAATATGCGTTATTAAAACTAAACATGTCTGTTTTCAAAGTAAGTTTTGCGAATGTTTCACCTATCCAAAGCTACGCTACCAGGGTAACACCATGTTCTTAAGGGCATTTACTCTGAAAAACAGCTTTCTTCTGTAGTACGACTGCCTCTTTTCAGGCTTCAGTTTATTGAAATTAATCAACTGATGTCTCCGTGGTGCGTTTATCCTTGTGACACTGGGTGGAGCCTTTTTTCACATCTCGGGAGGAAAGACTCTGGGTCTGCAGAGATAGTCTTCACAAGAACGGTCTATGATTCAGGTGGAAACCTTGCGTGTGGCCTCGGGAGTGCCTTCCTCTTGTCTTGGGGAGGGGATTCCTGAGCAGAGCCTGGCCTCTGTGCTCTGAGAAGACACTGTGCTCTCAACCAGGCTGGAGAATTTCAAACTCACTGCCAGAGCCAGATTCAGGGACAGCCCACCAGGGCCGACTTCTGGAATTTTATTGAATATACACTTTCTAAAAGCTGTTTTTCTTTGTTGAGATGACTTTTAACCAAAATGTCACTTTTAAAAGCCAGTTTCAATGATCAACCTATCACCAAGTTCCCACTGCAGATTCCAGAATGCCTTTCTAGGCAAACTAAGATAAATACATTCACTCAGAGCTCAGGGCAGGGTTTCAGGAGCAGTCAAATCAAAAGGATAAAGAGTCTCAAAACTGAAACTGTGGAATACATTTCCAGGGCAGATTCATGAATTCTACCAAGAACACTCTCAGGTTCCCATATTTTGGGGGATATTTAGGGACTTTGAATAAGCTACAAGCATCATATCCATGCCATGCTGGAAGACCTACAAGAATTGATAAATAAATACAAGAAAAAGTTATACATGGCATATTTTAAATAAAACACATCTAATTTTACTTATGAAAGTTAAAGTGTCCAAGTAGCCACTAAATCATCACAGAAAGGTGCTAATATACATACAGGATTTTTAAAGTTAAATCTATAAATTGGCTACTATAATATCTTTAAAATAATCAAAAGAGAAAATAAGTCAAAAGACTGGTTTTAGAATAACTGGGTAAATTTAGGTTCTGACATTTGAAAACAAATCTTAACAAAGGAGATATTTATGTTGACAAATGGAAGGCAGTCCTTTAAGATAAAAATTTTAACAATGCTTCAAATATCTAGTGTTTGTTGTTGTTGTTGTTTTTGAGATGGAGTCTTGCTCTGTTGTCCAGGCTGGAGTACACTGACGTGATCTCAGCTCACTGCTGAGCCTCCTGGGTCCAAGCGATTCTCCTGCCTCAGCCTTCCAAGTAGCTGGGATTACAGGCGCCCACCATCACCTGCGGCTTTTTTTTTTGTATTTTTAGTAGAGACGTGGGTTCACCATGTTGGCCAGGCTGGTCTTGAACTCCTGACCTCATGATCTGCCCACCTCACCCTCCCAAAGCACTGGGATTACCAGCTTGAGCCACCATGCCTGGCCCAAACATCTAGTGTTTATTCTGTCCAAATTTGTAATCTCTGTACCGATGAGCTATGGATATTTGTGACAGAAAATTTATTTCCTTATTATTACATTCCTTATATTATTTTCATTATTTTAATTACTAACCTACTTCAGTCATTTTAAAAGGAAATCTTGGTGTTAATTATATGGACGCATAGATGCCTTCATTAAAAATATGTGGTGTTCTGGGCTATCACCTCATATTACTTCTAAGGAAATCCCTACATTATTTCTTTCTTTTTGCATAAGTGGTATTTCCAAAATGTTATTTTATTTTATTTTATTTTATTTTGAGATGGAGTCTCATTCTGTCTCCCAGGCTTGAGTTCTGTGGTGTGATCTCAGCTCACAGCAACCTATGCCTCCCAGGTTTAAGCGATTACCCTGTCTCAGCCTCCTGAGTAGCTGAGTTTACAGGTGCACGCCACCATGCCTGGCTAATTTTTGGATTTGTAGTAGAGGTGGGGTTTCACCATGTTGGCCAGACTGGTCTCAAACTCCCAACCTCGGGTGAGCCACCTGTCTTGGCCTTCCAAGGTGCTGGGATTACAGGCCTGAGCCACCATGCTCGGCCCCAAAATGTATTTTCTAGAGCACTGCCCTCACTAGATTTTTGGCAAAACAAGTATCCATATTCTTTTTCCGTTGCTTGCTAGTTACACAGTTTGATACCTGGAAATGAGTAGCTGCAGGTAACAGGATCTAACATGGGGCGGATTCTAAGTGAAAGAAGTAGGGGAAGTGAGGAATCTCTTTCTCGGAACTGGACTTCAGCAATCTTTCTTATGCCAACGCGATACAGTTGGCCAAACCAGGGTCTGTAATGGTAATGGAAGCTTTAGAATTAAAGGACTTGGATGGAAAAAAAAAATCTGAATTTTAAAGCATGTTGACTACTTCTTGCAGTCACCAATAAGAACCTGTGTAAAGAGGTAATCTTAGGAGGAAAATAACTCATGATTTTCCATCTTTGGCTGTGGATGACAATTCAGAATTTTAAATCTGGCTTTTAGAAGTATGAAAACATTTAAAAAATAATAACCATCACAAGCTGAAAACATAAACAGAGATGCTTCTGTCACCTTTCCTTCTCACCCCAGTTCCTACTCCCATTCTCTGCCAATTTAAAGAACTGGGTTCTCCATTAAAATGAAACAAAGTTTTTTTAAGCTGAAAAATTTTTTTAAAAAGCTGAAGCTCATGTTTCATTGTGATAGTGCCCCTGAGATACGGTCTCTGAGTCTTGGTGCAAAGAACATACTTTTCCCCTTGAAGCTGGAGTGTGCAAATGGCTACAGACAGAGGCCTGGGTGAAATTAGCAAATACCACACGGAGAGCTCAAGAGGTGGGCAGTGCACAGAACTGTTGCTAATAGACCGAAATCTTCACCTTTGAAAACCGGATGAGATGTTATATTTGGTTCCTGTACTAAGCCATGGAATTGACTGAAAGCCTTATAGAACGGACGGCTACCAGGTGTTTAAGGGAGATCACTGCCGTGGAAACCAGAAGCAGTTATGAAGAGGCTGCAGTGGTGCCACTCCAAGACAACCTTTAGGCCCACAGAACCATGCCACTGGGGAAAGTTTCCCAAACGGATGCCTTTCACTGCCATCAAAGAGAGGCCGAAGAAGCAATGGGAAGGGGAAATTGTACCTGGAAGCTCACCGAGAGCTCTCTAACCAGGTTAAATCAACAACACAGACCGCTGACACGGCAGGAAGTTCTTGACAGGATCACCCAATTGTAAATGACAAATGGATCCGTGGCCTCAGTGGGCTACTTCTCATGCTTCTATTTTCCAAATAGAAAATTAGGGTTTGTTTTTACAGCTATCCTTTTCTTCCCTCACAATCCATTTGGAATGTTTCAGTGATACATAATTTATTGTTAATCAGGAGTCTCCATGCATTTGAACCTGATGAAGATGAAGGCATATCTCAGAAATGTCCTAGACTTGGAACTAGGTGTAATAGCTAGATATGACTATATCGTCTTCTTGGAAAGAGTTTAGTGCTTTTTTAAATAAGTGTGAGCGTATTTGAATGAGAGGGCACAGAGAGTGGTGCATTTGTGAATGCTGGATAACTACTAGACCCTCATAGATAGTGCTGGCTACTGATGCAGGAACTACCTCCTCCTCCTTTTTTTCCAAACAAAATCTTGATTTGTTTTTAGCATCTCTTCATTTTCCAAAGATCCCATATGTCCCAAGTAAAGTTGAAAATACTCTCTCAAGTTCCAAAAGTCAGCATGATTGATTTAAGAGGAATTCCGCTTCTCTAGTTAGGGACAGGAATAAGCATGAAACCCAATTCAGGCCCGTGACACCAGTTACAGATTTTTCTGGCTGCTTCTGGAGAGGTTTTTTTTTTTTTTTTTGGAGACGGAGTCTAGCTCTGTTGCCCAGGCTGGAGTGCAGTGGCGCGATCTCGGCTCACTGCAAGCTCCGCCTCCCGGGTTCCCGCCATTCTCCTGCCTCAGCCTCCCGAGTAGCTGGGACTACAGGCGCCCGCCATCTCACCCGGCTAGTTTTTGTATTTTTTTAGTAGAGACGGGGTTTCACCGTGTAGCTCAGGATGGTCTCGATCTCCTGACCTCTTGATCCGCCCGTCTCGGCCTCCCAAAGTGCTGGGATTACAGGCTTGAGCCACCGCGCCTGGCCTAGAGGTTTTCTTTATATTGTTAAGAACTCCTGGGAGTAACGCCTTCTTAATTCCTCCTAGTGTTGTCCTGTGTGAATACAAGGCTAAGGACGACTTCAGCTCTCCTCTTAGCAGCCTAAAGAGGAAGCTTACATGCTCCGAAGGACCCTCAAGGAAAACCTTAAGCCAGTTACTTGATCAGGTTAATATTGAAATTTAACTTCCTTCTAGGTTTCATGGTATGCCATTTCTTACAGGACAAGCCCACTGGAGTTGGTTTTATTGTTATTTGCCAACAAAAGCCTTGCAAGGGATATGGCTTCAGTGAAAAAATTATAGAAGCCATAAGCAATGGTAAAAAGAGTGGGGAGAACAGAAAAGAAAGCATTATCAGGGAGGAAAGAGCATAACAAGCACAGAGAAAGGGAGAATAGGAGAAACATATATTTTGCCTACTTAGAATTAGTCCTTGTTCAGGGAATCACAGACTCTCCAAACAGAAGTGTACTGACATGCAGTTCATAAACTGGCACTGGTTTAAAATCAGCACTGTTGTATGTTTTTGAAATTCATACATTTCAAATATCTTTTATTCTGATACTAAGTCTTTTCACTTTTTTGGCATTAAAACTGCATTTTTAATTGAATCGTATAAATGGTTTTATGCTTATATGTATCAAGATACATTACATAGCTCTGCAGTTTACATTATGTAAAGTTTTGCTGGTTTGTGAAACTCTGATATTTTACTGATTATGATGGCTAATTTTATGTGTCAAGTTGGCTGAGCTATGTTCCCAGTTGTTTGCTCAGACACCAGTCTAGATATTGCTTTGAAGATATTCTTCAGATATTATTAACACCTATATCAGTGGACTTTAAGTAAAGCAGATTACCCTCCATAATATATAAATTGAAGGGTAATCTGCTCACCCAAAGTCCACTGACTACCTTCCATAATGTATAAATTGTATGAACTGATTGAACGAGGCCCACTCCATAATGTGGGTGGGCCTTACTCAGTCAACTGAAGGCTTAACAGAAAAGACTGAAGTCTCCCAAGAGGAGGAAAGTCTGCCTCTGGATAGCCTTTGTATTTAGGATGGAAACATCAAATCCTGACAGATTTCTAACCTCTGGGCCTGATCTACAAGTGTCAGAGTTTCTAACCCTACAATTGCATGAGCCAGTTCCTTAAATTAAATCTCTCTGTCTCTGTCTATACACATTGTATTGGCCTATGTCTCTGAAAAACTGCTAATAAGACACTGATTCCTTAATATTCCTTCTATTAACTACTGCTCTTTAGGTCCTGTGATAGTTAATTTTGTATGTCAACTTGACTGGACCACAGGGTGCCCAGATATTTGGTCAAACATTATTCTGGGTATTCCTTTGAGGGTGTTTTTGGATGAAACTGGACTTAAAGCAGCAGACTTGAGTAAATCAGATGACCCTCCCTAATGTGGGCAGGACTCACTCTATCAACTGAAGGCTGGAAAAGAACAAAAATGCTGACCCTGCCTCAGTTCATCCTGCCTGATTGCCTTAGAACTGGTACATCAGCTTTTTCATGCCCTAAGACTCAAACTGAAATATTGACCCTTCCTGTGTCTTCAGACTGAACCTACACCATCCTCTTTCCTGGGTCTCCCGCTTGCTGACTTACCTTACAGACTTGGAGCTTACTGCCCTTCATAATCACAGGAGTTATTTCTCTCTCTGAGTGTGCATGTGTGTTTGTATATGCATTATATATGTATGCACACACACACGCACACAGAGTTGGTTATCTGGAAAGCACTGACTAATACAGGTCCTTACCATATACTGAACACTATTAGGAATAGAGCAATGGTGTACGGTCAAGTAGGAGAATTGGAGGTATCAACACCTGCAATGAAATGTGATAAAAAGGGCAAAGAAGGTGAGGACAAAATACTCTCTAATCAACACAAAGGGGCCCAGAAAGAATGCTTTCTCAGAGGAGGTGACTTTGAGCTGGGTTTTGAAGACTGAGAGGAGGTTTATCAGGCAGGAAAAGAAAGAAACTGCTTCCTAAGAATAAACACACGTGTTAAAACTCAGCTGAAATATCTCCCATGTGATAAGATCTCACTATCTGCTGTCATTCCAGTGACAGATTGCTCCAGTTATGAGAATCTAGCCTTTTGAAACACCACCAAGCTTGGTTCTGGTTTTCTTAAGCATTTACTAGACATGTGGCTTAGAAGGTCACCTACCTATTCTGAGATTCACTCTCATCATCTATAAATTTGAATAATAATACTTTATAGGGCTATAGCAAATAGCAAATTAGATCTTTTATAAAAAATTTCAAGCACATATTAAGCATTAGATTTATGCCATTTCGTGAATGAAATGCATGGAGATACAGGGAGATACAACACGTCTATTCCAGATCCATAGGAAGCCCTTTCACAAAATGATAGGCCCATGAATGAATTCAGGAAAATGGGTTGAAACACGATTTAATATATCAATAACTCACATAAAATATATAATATTATATATATTTACAGATATACATTTATATATGTAAATGTACATTCATACATTCATATTAGAAATGAATACAATTAATAGCAACTTTTCAATGTTTACCTTTTTCCTATCTGGACACATTTCTACCCAAGATATGTGCTTGGTGACAGGATGAATTAATATAAAATTACAAAATCACTAAAACAAACAAAAAGATACCTTTTTTTTAACCTGTCAGTAAGTTCAATTAATGAAAACTATTGGTAGATAATACATTTTTTACTAAAAACATTTAGAGCTCTTCTTGTTTCATACTGAAGTCTACCTTCTTTGTAATCTAAAATTTTGTAATTGAAAAGGTGTAATTTTTTAATATTACCAGTAAATTGTTCTAAAAGTCATAAATTCTTTAAAGTATCTCTAATTTTTATAAGATAAAATTATCATGAGCAGGTAAAAGACAATAAGAAAATAACAGAATTCTACTTAGTCCAGTGTCTATCTCTTGATGGGACCCTATAGACGGTTATTTTCACTTTACTAAACAGGATGAGGAGTCAGCAAAAAAAAAAAAAAAAGAGAGAGAGAGAGTATATAAAGTGGAGATTTTCTTCCCAGCCCTTCAGGCTTCCTGGCTGGCATGTTTTCCTTATGGAGGACCTGTCTCCTGGTTTCACCCAGCTTGCCCTTGCAAAGGTGCTGGCAAATCTTCAAAGTCGAGCTATCTCTAGGGTTCCCCACCTTCGGGATGGCCAGTAGCCTTTAAAACACCGCTCAGCACCCACACCAGAGATGACAATGCATTTGACCTGCAGTGGGGTCCTGCGTTGGTGTTTTTAAAAACTCCTTAGATGATTTTATTATGCAGCGAAGGTTAAGAGGCACTTTGTTAGTTAATAAAAGAGGGTAGGAAGAAAAGAAAGGGTTAGTGCAAATGAAAAATGAGAAAAGTTGAATTTTCAGGAAGCAGTATTGAAAATGACAGTTTCTGTGTGTTTGTCTTTCCATTTATTCACCATTCATATGTGTAATATCAGCAACATTTTTCATTATAAGGTATATTTCTCCAGGAAAGTGTGGTTATATTAGGATTTCCTAGGACCGAGTATGTGAGTTTATAAAGCTCTTGTCTACTTTATCTAAACTCAGAGGGGTGTTTATTCTCCTTTGAATAAAGCCAAGATGGAGAAATAGCGTCTTACCAATATTTCCAATGAGTTAACTCTCCTCACCCGCTCATTAGGGCAGTCCTGGAATATGTGCAATGGAAGGTTTTTAATACATGTTTTCTAACTCCCTGAGGGAATATTTGAATTTCAGGTGTAAACTCTTTTAATTTTCATGCCATGGCCTTGATCAATTCTTAAAGCTGTCTTAAAAGTGAGCCATATTATTTAGCTATTTAAAAAAATACAGGCGAAGAAGAATTTAAATTCTACCTGGCACTCTGTGGATCAATTTTCTGAATTTAATTTACAGTTCAAGAACAAACACAGATACATGGACATGCACACACACACACACACACACACACATATATATACATAATACAATGTGAATATATGCATGCACATGCTACATATATACTATACATATACATATATACACATATATGTACATGTGTGTATGTGTATAAAATAGCATCTCTAGGAAACCACAACAAATTGCTGTTCCTTTATGTTTTCAAAATCTAAAACTCACATCAATATCACTTCCAATATCACCCTAGCGGTTTCTTCTTATTCTTACCCTTCACTGAGAAAAAGGAGTGTTTTAAGTGCATCATACAATTAGGGTTTGTATTTGAATTTTTAGGAAGCCATTTTTTAAATGGAGCTGGATTGTAGATTAACAACACTTCTAGCTGGTGATCACTGGAGGTCTGTGTGGTTTTGCACGCTTTCATTAGTTATCAAATCATAAATGTGCACTTTTACATAAGTGACTATGGAAGAAAAATCTTGGGGATTGTTGAGACCAATAACATCAGCTGAATATTTTTTCTGTCCTCCATTGTATCACAGTTCTTAATGTACTATTTTGAAAGAATTCTCTTCTTCATTTAATCTGCAAACTATGTTTTTTTTTTTTTAATTCCAAAACACATATCTGGTCAAACCTTTCACAGTTAAAATATATGTTTAAAATAGAAACTTTTTATTTGTTGTTTGGATGTGGAATTCTCTTTGCCTTGTAGAGAGAGAGAGAGAGAAAAAAAAAAAACTGATTCCAAAATGTCCAAACATTCATTTGGATTTCTTTTCTTTTTTTCTTTTTCTTTTTTTTTTTTTTTGAGACAGGGTCTCACTCTGTTGCCTAGGCAGGATTGCAGTGGTGCGATCTCGGCTCACTGCAATCTCTACCTCCCAGGTTCAAGCGATTCTTGTAGCTCAGCCTCCCGAGTGGTCAGGACTTACAGGCACCTGCCACCACCTGACGGGGTTTCACCATGTTGCCCAGACTGGTCTTGAGCTCCTGATCTCAGGTGATCCACCTGCCTTGGCCTCCCAAAGGGCTGGGATTACAAGAGTGAGGCACCGCGCCTGGCTGAGATTTCTTTAGAGAACAGCAGTCTCTGGGCAATAGTCTACTCCTCTAACTGATGACTTCAAGATTATTTCTGACATTTTTTCAAACGAAACAGATTATCGCTAATATAGAGAACAGTAACGAATAATGCTTTATTTTATTAGCATATACCATTCCAGGTCCTAATGACTTCTCTGAAATCCTGAGGGGCAGGAATTCTATCTAGAATGCAGTGTCACAATCTTGGCTCACTGCAACCTCCGCCTCAGGGTTCAAGTCATTCTCGTGCCTCAGCCTCCTCAGTAGCTGGACCTGCAGGCATGTGCCACATACTGATATGGTTTGGATCTGTGTTCCCGCCCAAATCTCATGTTGCTGAATTATAATCCTCCCTGTTGGTGGGGCCTGGTGGGAGGTGATTGGATCACAGGATGATTTCCCATGAATGGGTTAGCAGCACCCTTTCAGTACTGTCCTTGTGACAGTGAAGGAATTCTCATGCGATCTGGTTGTTTAAAAGCATATGGCACATCCCCCCACCCTCTCTTGCTTCTGCTTTTGCCATGTGATGCACTTGTGTACCCTTTGGCTTCTGCCATGATTGTAAGCTTCCTGGGCCTTCCCAGAAGCCAAGCAGATGCCAGCATCATGATTCCTGTACAGCCTGTTGAACTATGAGCCAATTAAATCTCTCTATAAATTACTTAGACCCAGGTATTTGTTTATAGCAATGTGAGAACAGACTAATATGCATACATACCGATGATAAATCTAATGTGTATATTGGGCACAGTAAGGGATTAACTAAAACTAATAGTAGAATAGAACAATTATAACAACATACTGTTAAAAAAGTTACATGAATGAAGTATATATCTATCTCTTTGTACCTCAAATATTTGGTTGTATTGTACCATGGGTAAGCAAACCTATGGAAAGTGAAACCAGAGATAAGGGAAAACTACTATATTGGATGTTTAAGCCAAATAATAAGACAAGGAAAATTAATGAGAATAAAAGTAATTGAACAGGAAGAGAAAAACAAATTATTGTCTACAGATGATACAATTATTTGTATAGGAAAACTGATCCAATAAATACAAATATTTTTAGGAAGTATAAATGTGTTTAGCAGTTTTGGCTTACATAAGGTCAGTATACAAAATGCAGAAGCATGTCTCTTTACTGGTAATAATTGACCAGAAAATATAACATCAAACATCAATCCATGTGTAATAGCAGCAAAATGTATAAAACATCTAAAGCTGGCGTGGTGGTGCATGCCTGTAATCCTGGCTACTCTGGAGGTAGTGGCAGGAGAATCACTGGAACCTGGGAGGGAGAGGTTGCAGTGAGCTGAGATCGTGCCAATGGACTCCAGCCCGGGAGACAGAGCAAGACTCCTCTCATAAAAGTAAAAAATAATAAGCAAATTAAATATTAACAAATAATAAACAAGATCTTCATAGAAAAATTTTAAAAATATATTAAAGGATAAAAAGGGAGTATAGAAATGCTATTTTCAAGTATAAGATATGCTATTTTAAGAATGCAAATTATTCCCAAATTAATAATAATTTTCTTCAAAATCTCATCAAGATATAAAGAAATTTGATGAGTGAATTCTAAATGCCAATAAAAGACCAAGTAGCTTGAAAAAGAAAAGAAAATAGGGGAACCAGCTTACTAATTACTAAGGAATCTACAGAGCTTTAGCTCAATATAAATAAAGCGACAAATAAACAGCAGTGTGATTTTGTGCAAGAAGAGAACAATAGATTACAATATAGCAAACGCTGAAATATTCTATATGTGGCACTACAATTAGCTGGCAAAGCAATCGATTATTCAGTAAACTGATGTTAAAAAACATTGGTTAGCCATACATGAAGAAAAGCAAAGCTGGCTTCCTTCTTCACGTCCTTTATTAACATTAACTCCAAATAGATTAAATGCTTGAATTGAAAGATACAATTGGAAAACAAATAAAAAAAATTGACTGCCGGGCACGGTGGCTCACGCCTGTAATCACAGCACTTTGGGAGGCCGAGGCGGGCAGATCATGAAGTCAGGGGATCGAGACCATCCTGGCTAACATGGTGAAACCCCGTCTCCACTAAAAAATACAAAAAATTAGCTGGGCGTGGTGGCGGGCGCCTGTGGTCCCAGCTACTTGAGAGGCTGAGGCAGGAGAATGGCGTGAACCCGGGAGGCGGAGTTTGCAGTGAGCAGAGACTGAGCCACTGCACTCCAGCCTGGGCGTCAGAGCGAGACTCCATCTAAAAAAACAAAATAAATAAATAAAAATGACTAGACAATTTCTGTGATCACAAGGTAAAGAAGGATTACTTAAACTTGGCTTGAAATATATTAAACTTTAGAGGGACTGCATGGCTGTGACCACATTCAAATAATAATTTTTGTTTAATAAAGATAAAGTGAACAGGGAATGAGTATGTTTATATTGCCTAAACAAACAGGGAGCTATATCTCAAGTATCAAAGGGACTTTTTCAAAGTACCAAGCCCTGAAAACCCCATGGAAACTGAACAAAGTGTATGAATGAGAATGCACAGAAGAAGAAGACACACAGCCTGCAGTCTGCCGAGATCTGCATAAGGTCACTTGCCATCATGGAAATGCAAATTGAAACAACACTTTTACCCCTGTAAAATGGTGAAAGAGGGAATGATGATGAGGGTAAAACTAGTAATAACAGAAGAGAGGAAAAAGAAAACAGATTATTGCTGGGTGGTGATATTGTCCTATGAGTCAAGGTTTGTGAACAGTTGAAGTGTGTACTTGGAGTGTTAAGGATGTTATCCCAACATACTCAGGCTGCTGTAACAGACGACCACACACTGGGTGGTTTAAACAAGGAACATTGATTTCTCGCAGTTCGGGAGGCTGGAAGTCCCAGATCAGGGTGTTGAGTGGCCAGGCTGTTAGTGAAGGCTTCCTTCCTGGTTTGCGGATGGTGGCCTTCTTGCTGTATTCGCATATGACAAAAAATGGAGAGGAAGATAGTGAGGTCTCTCCTGTCTCTTCTTAAAGGGCACTTATTCCATCATGGGGGCTCTACCCTCACGACCTAATCACCTCCCAAAGGCCCCACCTTCTAAAGCCATCGTATTAGGGCTTAGAGTTTTCAGCATATGAATTTTGAGAAGACGCAGATGTTTAGTTCACACAGGTATGGAGGTTTTAGAAAGAAGGATGAAACACAAACTTCAGAAGGATTACTCTGTTTCATGGAGATTGCGGTCACCATAGAGCCCAGCCCATGGCAGGTGCTTGTGTTTCCTAAGCTCTCCCTAGGAGGAGTTCACATAAAGAGCAGCAAGGGAAGCTTTTGTCCGAATATCCATTGTTATCTATTTCTGTCTGATGCTTCCAAAACTGACAGAAAATTTAATCCGAACAGGGAATTCAGTTTAACAGCTTAAACATAAGCAACTGATTGTCCCAAATAATTGGAAGTGGAGGGGTAAGATAACTCCAGCCATTGGCTCAACTCAGGGGCCCCAGTTTTATTTCTCTGTGACTCTCTTGTGGATTTTCCATGATCCATTATGTGCACATTATCCAGATGGCCTGAAGAATGCTGTCCATGTGTAGGTTTAGTCCTGATTCCTGAGACCCTGTCTGAAAAAGGGGGATGAAAATTACTAGGGTCACCTCTCACCAAATATGGCTCTATGCTGGAACTGGACTCATTCCTTACACTACAAGGCTGCAACACTTTGGGTGAGGAGAAGCCCACACAATTCTCTACAAAGGGCTCCTGGGGGAAATAAGCACGTCAGTAACCGAGTCGGGTTTTTAGAAGGAACCCCAGTTGGAGTTCTGCAGTGGGAAAGCATTAGTGTGCATTTGACAAACAGTAAGAAGGTGGATCTGCAGAGCAAAGAATCCTGCACAAAATTCACATTTAAGGGGTGGGGTGGGAAGGGATGGATAGTCAGATCTTTAAGTGAACATTATTCTTAGGAGAGAGAATGCCAAAGGGGAAAAATATTCTGAAATCCTGATGTAAAGGCCTGTACCAGAATCACCAGGTATACTTGTAAGAACTCATATTCCTGGCTGTGACATCAGCGCTTTGCTGAGTCAAACCCAAGGGAGTCTGAGGAAGACTGAGGAGTAATAATGCCCTCTGTGGAGCAGAGCTCTTTCAAGAGGGGCCCTCCATTCCTTACACCCTGCGAGGCTACGAATGGGGGAATGTGTTTTGCCGATACATCTTTTCTTGTTGCCTTACGAACGTAGCACTGACTCAAGTGTCTTTAGGCCCCAACTTTGTTTAAAATGAGCAAATTGATTTCTTATTCCAGGAAAAGTACACATAAAAAGGGTCATATGGCTTCTTTGACATCAAATAGTTTTTTAACATAACAAACTGTTTTGATAAATTGAGTGCCTTTAAATCAAAGCCATATGGGAGGTCCTGGGACTGAGAGGGCAGGAGGAGCAGGGGTAATCGGCCAGCGGTTCAAACACTGAGTGATTCTAGGTAGTAGACAGCCAGATCTGAGGACTGGCTACCTCCTCTCTGTTCTCTTCTGCAGATGCCATGACTCTATTACTGTTAAATATGTTAGCTGCTCATTAGTCAAGAGACTAAAGCAAAATGAGATTAAAAGGAAAATTCTGATGTGTCCTAGAGAAGAAAATTATGTTCATTTAGAGTAAAATATCTGATAGGTCATAAGTAACAAATATATACATTTAATGTTTTAACAAAAAAGAGGAAAATTCCTCTCCTTTCCAGCATGTGTGTGTGAGCGATGGAGTGCATACAATGAACAGTGAACTAAGAACTTACGGAGTCTCAGGGATCAGTGCAAATCAGCCTTTCAGCATCAGCAGACTGGCTGAATAGCCTGTAACCCCGAATTTCAACCTGGTTGCCAAAATTGCACTTTTTAAAAAAGAAAATAAGTCAAAAATGTGCCATATTGATACAAATTTTGGAGTCCACTGCCTTAGTTGCCTTTTACTAATAACATGCATTTTCCTTGGGAACATTACTTGACTCTTTTTACTTTAAATTGCTCATTTAAAAAATGAGGATAACAAAATGTGCCTGTATTAGTCTACTTTCACACTGCTATGAAGAAATACCTAAGACTGGGTAACTTACAAAGAAAAAGAGGTTTAATGGACTCACAGTTCCACATGGCTGGGGACGCTTCTCAATCATGGTGGAAGATGAAGGAGGAGCAAAGGCGCGTCTTACATGGTGGCAGACAAGAGAGCATTTACAGGGGAGCTCTCATTTATGAAACCATTGGATCTCATGAGACTTACTCGCTATCATGAGAACAGCATGGGAAAACCCTGCCTCCATGATTCAATTACTTCTCACTGGGTTCCTCCCGTGACATGTGGGGATTATAGGAGCTACAATTCAAGATGAGATTTGTTTGGGGACACAGCCAAACCATATCAGTACCTCAAAGAACCAATTTCAGAATTAAGCACATTTCTGCATATACATCGCTTAGGACAGGGCCTGACATATAGATATCTTTTTAGTAAAATAATAAGTGTTATTTATGTTGGTAAAACATTTTTCATATTAGATGTATCTGATGATAATTGGTTGTCTTCAGAATAGACATTATTTTTAAACCTATATTGATATCACTGGGAGTGACATCATCAGATTCACCTATATAGCCAGTTAGAAATTTCATGTACTTTTAACCTTATCCAGCTCCATTTTTTTCTCTCAACCTATAGCAGTCGTTCTCAAACATTCTGATCTCAGGAATCATTTGCATTTAGTTTGTGTGGTTTACATCAATCAAAATTTAAAATTCAAGAAATTAAAATGGAGATGTTTTTGTTTAAAAAGTATTAATTTTATTTAAAAATAATGATACTGAATCCATTACCTTCTACTATGTGACATTTTTATAAAAAACAAGTTTCTCAAGACAAAATTAGCAAGGAGAGTGACATTGTTTGATCTACTGCAAATGTCTTACTGCATAGAAGACAGCAAGGTTCTCACACTTGCTTTTGCATTCAATCTGTTCCAATATGCTGCTTCGATTAAGATATACTAAGAAAATTTGCCCTAATGCAGATAGGTAGCTGGAGAAAAGGAAAGTAATTTAATAATCTTTGCAGGCAGTTGTGGAAATTTTAACTTCACACAAATGTTCATACTATTGTACTTTAAAATCTATTGGTCTATCTTACAGTTTGAATGTGTATGTTACCTAGGCAATGTTTTGTAACATTATGCATTGGTCATTTGAAAAACTCTTGGCTCATTTGCGTTATACAGCTCTTGTAAATGTTAACACATTTTATTATATAAAAAAATTGCATTTACTAATATCAGTATCAATTTCATCAGCAAAGTGTTAATTTATTGGGAAGCTGTCAGGATCACAGTGGCAGATTTGAATTTTTCAAAATTCTAATTTTCTCTTGCAAGCTTTAATTTTGTAATTGGCAACAAACATTTCCAATCGGTTTTCTTAAAGTGACAGGCTGATGCTGTTCATTTTTAGAAATATGTCTGCCGTACAAGTCTGAGTAATCAAAGATTGCCATCCAAGGATCTTTCAACTGAATGTGGTGTTCCACGAAATAATTAGCTAGTTCAGCTTGCAACTCAATCACACAGATGATTTCCTTGAGGAACCATTGTGTCTCAATCTGTAGCAGAAGTGCTTTGTAAGTCCTTATTTCATCATACAGAATATTTAGAAGATATGAAATCAATGATTTAATTGAACACAGTTAGTAATTTTACCGAGTAAAGTACATTCTTAAATGAAATTGATGTTTTTTCCTGCTACTATTTTCAATTGACAGTTTGTTTCAAATGCCTTGATTGGTCCTAAGGTGCCAATAGTTTTGGCCACCATTGCTTTGAAACCACTGGTGCAAACGTCAGTAATGTGAAAAAGACATGACATATTAAGATATTATGAAAATAATTTGAACATGTCTCGGGGTTGCCAAAGGGTCTGCAAACATCACCTTGAGAACCCCTGCCCCACAGAAGTGTCCCTTGGCCAGCGTGGTTTCATCTTTTTCTTCCCAGTCAAGCTCACTTGCACCATCTTAATCTTCCTAGTATCTCTGCTCTCCCTGACCTCCCCGAGCTACTGCATGAAGCTGCCGGCATCTCAAGAGCAGGCTACGTTCTGAGCACCGAGCATAGGGCCTAATGTTGTCAAGTGAAAGAGTGAATGGGCCGGTGAGTGAATGAAGAGATGAAGGAACAACGAATGAATGCGTGGACAAACGTAGTTCTGGCTGCACTGTATTTTTTTCCATCTCTCAAACACATACAGATTGCTCCTACATAGGATGTTTTGCTTCCCCTTCTCACTGTTAGGAGTATTCCTTCTGAAATTTCAGTGTCTGGCTCTTCCTATACAATCTCAGCTAAAACATCACAGGCATTCCCTGGTTCCTCGAATTAAAATAGCCACTCGCTTCTCCCTTTACCTCCCATTGTGCTATTTCTCTGCAAGGCACATCACCCTCAAGTTATTTGTATTTCAGCATCCAGCACATGGTAGCCATTTAGTAAATATATTTCAGTGAATGAATGAGTGAATACAGCAGACAATTCAACAGATTTTTATTAAGCATCTGCTATGCACAAGGCACTATGGATTTGATGGTTTGGCTCTAAATAAGCTTAGGGTAAGCGTGGTTGGTGGCGAGGCAGAGAGTGAAGGAACAAACAGCAGAGCAATCCATGTGAATTAACAATCCTGTTATTTGTTTAAGGAACAGTACACGTTATCATGGAAGTGTATTAGGTGGGATGAGAGCTTGCCAGGGTCTTTTGATGTTTCCCCGAGGAGATGCTGATTGAGCTAGAACCACAAAGATGAGTAGCTATTAAATACCGAGGGCAGGCAGCGGGGCGGGCGGGACGCCTTGTACCTTAGGCATATTTTACTGTTGTTAATGTTGCCTAAGTTATTTTTCTGGACACATGATACGTCTTTCCTATCTCCCATAAGTGACAGGGCTGGGCCCAGAGAAGGAACTCAGCAAACAAGAACTGGTGAGGAGACCAGGGCCGGAAGCTAGGGTTAGCACAGCTGTACCTGTGCTTGTTGGGTGTGTCAGCATCCCAGTTCCTGGCCGTATATCCACACCCTCGAGATGTGATGACTGTTTGCATAATAACAGATCGCTTTTCATTTCCTTCTCTTCGCTTCAGTCCTGTGTGCATTTTCAGATGAAGCTTCTGTCAGGATCCACGGTCTCCCTCCCCACTTTCTCTCCATTGCCCTACAACTCTCCAAACGTCCTCTAGAGCAAATCAATCTTTATTTCTTTGCCATTATCAGCCCTTCCGTAAATCAGTCTTGCCCACTCAGTAGCTGGTGTGGCAGGGCCTGCAGCTGTCCACTGCCTGCAAATGGTGCCTTTTTTTCTGAGCTCATCATCGCCAGCTGTTCCCGGACCACTGTAGGCTCTGCATTTTCGACAAGTGTCTCATCTGTAAAATTATTTCTCTATTTTTTTCCCCTTTCCTCCTTCTTGTTCCTGGCAGCCGCCCACAGAGCTGCACCCCAGGCATTTATCCCAGCGCACCCAGCACATGTCTGTGGCTGGCTTTTAGGTAATAAAAGCCGGCTTTCAGTAAATCATAGGAGTAAGGAGATCCATAAATCTTGTTCTTGCCTTGCACACATCAATTCTCACTGTCATGAATACCGCAGGCATGAGTCATTTGGCCTGCACACTAATTTTGGAACCGGTCACTGCCCGGAGGTAATCGAGTGGGGAGGATGTCCTGGAGGAGATTGTGTTCCTGCAAATTAGTGTCTTCTGGCCTGAACGGAGAATTACGCCCAATTCAGGCAAATGGCAATGAACTCAGCAGAGCCTTCTCATCACCCAAGAGTTATGTCATGCAGTGTGTGCGAGGATATGTGAAGTCTGGAGGAAAGAAAGGATTATTCCAGAAGCCACCTTCATTGTTTCGTAGCATTTAGAACTTCGTTGTTAGTTCCCATCATGTACATGCCCTGACAGAAAAGACACTATCAGGAGGGTATGCTCAGAATCCCAGCGCTGGCACATCCCAAAGGCCCAGCTATTGCATCTGTGCAGTGACTATTAGGAACGTGCTTCGTAGTGTTATCCCAAGGACCAAATATGCTAACACATGTTAGCACATCTTTGTTACGTGACTTTAAGTTCAGAAGTGGGGTAGCACCTTTAGTGGATGGATAAAAGACCTGCTGTACCCCCATGTGGTGTTTGCTAGGATCATAGCAGGTGCAAGAGCAGACACAGGGGATTGGAGAGTTTTATGCTACATTTGCCATATTGCTCAGTCCTTCCGTTATTCACCCTTACCAAAGATTGGGCAGTAGCTGACGGTAGAGATTAGAAGCAGCTGAACTTGAACTAATGGGGTGACACTGAAAATAACATACATTTTTTTGCATGCAAAAATGTCATGATTGATAGTGGTTCTGTCCTTATGCGCCAGGTAGCTGGCATGAGACCTGGGATTAAGAGTCTCCACCCACTGGGGTGCGGTGGAGGAGGGAAGAGGGCATTGGAAATGGAGCTTGTTTCCTCAGTGGGGAACTCAGTCAGCTTGTCTCTCCTGTGCCCAGTGACCTCCACCCTTCAGCCCATGGGCAGGAGCATTGCCACTGACAGGAGGGCTATGGACAAGGTCTCCTCTTTCTTTTCTTCAGTGTCTGCTTTAAATATGGCAGAGGTAAGAGAAATGGGTTATGCTGACATTCCATGTCTTTCAAGGACACAGACACAAAAGTAAGAAAAAAAAAATTACAGTAAGTACTAGAGGACCTGGTCTGTCACAATATTTATTTTAATTTTATTATTTTTAGAGATGGGGCCTGGCTGTGTTGCCCAGGCTGGACTTGGGTTCAAGAAGTCCTCCTGCCTCAGCTTCCCAAGCAACTGGGACTATCGTTCCATGCCACTGCACCTGGTTATACGTACCTTTTGTTTTTGTTCCCCTTCATCTTGTACTTTCTTCTACTTTTCTCTCTTTCACTGCTTCAGCACTGTGGAGGCCAGGAGGCATGGCTACAAGACGGAGGAGGGGCATCTGTCCTACTTTGGACTTAGCATGAGCAGCAAAAAACTTCTATTATGTTCTCACATTAAGATCTGTGGGGTTATTTGTTACCACAGCATAGATTAAATAATCCTGACTAATACAGCCCTGTAAGAAGTAAAAAGCACCAAATAATCCTGACTAATACAGCACTGTAAGAAGGAATTTGTTTATGTTCTATGAAACAGAGTTGCAGCCACCTATGGAGATGGGAAGTGTCAAATAAAAATATTAAAGTTTACTACGGGCTTAAGACTGTTCCACCTAGAAATATAGACTGTTGAATATTAATCAACAATCCAAGCGCTCAGTGTGAAAACCGAAGGACTTCCAAGTGCCAGATGATGTAATAAATCCATAAGTGTGTTGGCCCTTCACTTACTACCTTTGTTTTCATTCCTTAAATTTTCCCAGTTTCTGTTATGAGCCATGGCAGATTCAAGACTATCTATCTTCTCCAAAATGATATCTTCTTTCCAGAGACAGTATTCATCCAATTTAAATTTATATTATTCTGTGATCCTTTGATGTACATATTATACTTAACGAATGTAGTGGATTGATTGCAAAAGCAGCCACAATTCTTGAATCCTCTGAGGGTATCCATTCTTGGTACGATGTGACTTTGCAGGTCTTGCCATCAAGAAGTGGCTTCTTCTTCTCATGTTTCCGATCTGGGCTGGCCTCATGACTAGCATTGACCGAGACCATGCAGCCGAGGGGACACTGTGTTGCTCCTGCACCCGGCCTCAAGATGCCTTTCATGCTTCTGCTCACCATGTTGAAAAATCACCATCAGCATGAAACCAAGCCTGGGACTTCCTGTTGGTGGATGACACACATTGTGGGGCAGACTCGTTCCTCCAGCTGAGACCAGGGAGCACTGCCCAGCAAGCCCAGCTTCCATGCAGTGAGCTGCCTGGATCACATTGGGAGCTGCAGGTTCATGGGTGAACCCAGCTGAGAGCAGAAAAATGGCTCAGCCTCCCTCAGACCTATGTTCGGATTAAGTAAATACTTATTTTCTTAAGTCAGTAAGGAGTTTGTGACTGTGTTTTGTCCCAGATGACTGTGGCAATGGATAACACACACAATGGTCGTCACAATTGAAAATCCCTGTTTGTCCGAAGGAATTTCCCATTTAGGCAACCTTTACCTATGCAATTTATTTAATTTTTGCAATACTTATATTCAGTATATGTTTATTCAACCTTTTTTCCTAAATAAATTGTTTCAGAGGAGTCACACATTAGTAAATTCTCAAACCTGACATTCAGATTCTGGGAGGACTTCTGCAAGTGTGGTCTTCACTAGAAGAGTATCAGCTCCTAGATGGGCTGTCTGGATCCTTTCCTAAGTTTTCCACCATAAAAATCCCACAGAATTTAAGCTTCAAGAAGAATCACTCAGGAATTTCCCCTGAATGGATAAGAAAAGAAAGCCTTTACTTTCAGGATTTATTGACTGCTTTTCTCTTTTGCAGTTGGTAAATATAGGAGACCTAGGTAATAATTTCAGCGTGTGGAGTGAGGGCTTGTTTTTAAGAAGTCATTTGTCCTCAACACCTTAAACCTTAGGCAATTAAGGCTGGAAACAACACGCTGATTTGTGTGGTGTGTGTGTGTGTGTGTGTGTGTGTGTGTGTGTTTCCTAATATGAAATATAAAGGCCTTGAAGCTTCCAAGATGATCAATGTTTATGACATATGCTTTTTAGGAAAATAAAGTTTATTATATATACTTAAGGTATGCAACATGATGCTATGGAATATGTATAAATAGTTAAAAAAAAAAGGTAGACTACAGTGAAACAGATGAACGTATCTGTCATCTCTCCTAGTTATCCATTTCTTTTCTTTGTGTGGCAAGAGCAGCTAAAATCTAACCATTCAGTGTGAATCCCAAATACACTTTGAGTTTATTACTTATAGTGGCATGTTGGGCTGTAGGTCTCTAGCCTTGTTCATCCTTCGTATTTGCTACTTTCTGTCCCCTGACCTACCTTGCCACTTTCTTGCTCCCACTCCCAAACACCATCATCTCTGGTAACCACTGCTTTGTTCTCTATCTCTGTACATTTGATTTTTTTTTTGACTCCACATATAAGTGAGATCATGCAATATGTATTTTTTCTGTACCATGGCATATATTTTTAATTCTTGCACATAATGTACTTGGCAATGATCATTGCTGAAGATGCCTAATTCCACTTCTTATCAGGTATGAGCCTAACCTTCTGAGGCTGCAGTGCTTGAGGCAGTATGATGTCTGTGAGAGAAAGATGACATGTGTAGAGAGTTCATTCTTGGAGCAGAATTCGTTTCCAGCGGCATCCTCCTTATAAACACAGTTGTAGCTTCAGATTGTAAAAAACTAAATGGATTCTGCATATTTCTATTTATGGTAAAAAAGCATAAACATCGATGATTTTAACACCACTTTCTGAATCAACAAATAGTATCTGCCTTTAGGTTCAGGTAATCAGATATAAATTTTTTCCTTGAAACAGGTTTTTGTTTCTGGTTGAAACAACTTGAGACTAGGTCAGAGGCAGAAGGCACTATTTAAATGTAGCAAAATTTGTGAGACTTTCAGGAATCTCATTGCCAAGGGATCAATATGATAAACCGCAGTGAAAAAACGTGAACAGCAAACTTTAGTTCTTCCTTCTCATTTCAACCTACTCCTTTTGAGGGGTTACTTTGCTATTCTCTTATTTGATTATTCCATATTTCAATGGCCATCGATTTCTATCATAATTCAATCCTGTACTTTAAGGACACCTACATTAAGGACACCTACAGGGAGTTAAACACCAGTGAATTTGTAATGGTTGACAGTGCTGCAAAGCACTTGAATAGACGCCATCATGTATAATTCTACCACATTTTACAGTAGAAGCTTGAAAATTTTTCTTTTTCTGACATAAAAACCCAGAAATTCTTCCAAGAGTCAAATAGTCTAACCCCAGAAAAGGATGAATAACTAACCACATAGACCACTAAGAGCTCACTCTACTCATATTTTTGCTATTTCTAAAAATCTACTTCATGACGTGGATTTACACACAGGGGAATATAAGCATGGCTAATGACAGCCAAGTGACATTTGACAAAATGAAAGTTCCTTTTCCTACATTGTTGCTAGGTTTCAGCAGGCTTTACCTTGCAGGTCTGGGAAAATTATACCAAGCCTGTTTTACTTAATTGAAATTAGCAACAGTCATGTGTTTAAAAAAAGAAAAAAAATGGACCACTGTTTGCCTGCCTAATTCTGACTCAAGATACATATGTACTTACAGGAATTTTAGTGAAAGTATAGGTAGATTCTGGACATGTTGAATTTAGCCATCTGATATGGAAGAAATGGATTGTGTTGTATCACAGCTTTAGAATATGATGTGGTTAAGTGCCTCCTATATTTGCAGTATATGTGATATAAATATAGAAAAACACTGGACAAGCTAAAGGTATGTATGTGTCAATTGAAGATTTCATAAGAGCACTTCTTGTAGAAAATAGCTCTTGACAGAGAACGTGGAAGTTTGTGTTTTTATGGTTATAATAGATCAAGCAAAACTTTTTCAGTTTTGTTTAAATTCCACTAAAATTTTTCTCCCCATCTTCCAGCCACAAGGGACTAATAGTGACAAAGCCAGTGACCTAGTGAGTATGGAGAAAGAAGTGAAGGTGTATTAGGAATTGAGTGCCTATCATGTACACTTTTTCTTAGACCATATAGTTTGGTTTTCACAATCATATGATGATTTCTTGTGTTTGTTAGTTTCGTGTCAATTTGGCTAGGCTGTGGTGCCCAGATATTTGGTCAAACACCAGTACAGATGTTTCTGTGAAGGTATTTTTTAGATGAGATTAATGTTTAAATCAGTAGACTTTGAATAAAGCAGATTATTGTCTGTAACTTGAGTGGGCCTCTTTGAGTCACTTGACCTTAGAGAAAAAGACGAAGGTCTTCCGAGGAAGAGGGAGTTCTGTCTCTAGACTGTCTTTGGATTTGAGCTGTAACAACGCCTGCTCCCAGAATCTCCAGCCTGCTGGCCTGCTCTGCAGATTTCAAACTTGCCACCTCCAAAAACCACTTAAGCCAGTTCTTTAACATAAATTTCTGTGTGCCTATGTGTATGTGTATGTCTACGTGTATGAATATGTGAATGTGTATGTGAATATACAAGTGCATTTATATGTATTTATATATTTATATGTATGTATATGTATATGTGTATGTATCGGTATAAGTGTATGTATATGTGTATGTATAAGTGTATGTATATGTGTATATGTATGTATGCATACATGCGTATTTATATGTGTATATGTATATGCATGTATATGTGCATGTGCATGCATACATATATGTGCATGTATATGTATATGTGCATTTTATGTATATTTACACGTATTTGTGTATGTATATGTGTATGTGGAGGTATATGTGCATCTGTAGTATGTATATGTGGATGTGGATGTACATGTGTGTATGGGTGTGTACATGCATGTGTATGTGCAGATATATGTGCAAGTGCATGCATATATGTATGTGTATGTATATGTGCATATGCATGTATAACTATATGTATATGTGCATGTGTATATATATGTATTTATGTATGTGTATGCATCTGTGCGTGTGCATGTATATGTGTATGTGCATGTATATATGTATTTTTTGCACGTGTATGTGTGTATGTGTATGTGCATGTATATGTGTATGTGTTTGTGTATGTGCATGCATATGTATATGTATATGTCTATATGTATACACACATACACATCCCATTGGTTCTGTTTCTCTGGAGAACAATAGCTGATAAGAGTTATCTGTTATTATCTCTGATGTCCAGTTGAGGAAATCGAGGCTCAGAGAGATTAAGAGACTTTTCCAAGATCAAAAAAGTAGAATAGATATTCAAATGAGAACTCCAAGCCCCGTTCTCTTTCCACTGGAGCCTGGATATTAGAGGCATCCTGCTATAATTTGTGGGAAGAGGTCCAAGCTGGGCAGCTGTTGGAGTGTGGGAATTTTGTCTACAGGAAGCGAGGATCATGTAAGATAACTAGATCTGAGGGGAATGTCTACTCACTAAGAGCAATAGAGGACTGTGGCATTCACACTGACAGTTCAGTGAGGTGTAGAGGCAAGATGGGAGGTGTCATAGGAAAATTGGAGTGCAGAGGGAATTTCTGAGGGAATTCATGGAGATGGAGCAAGGGTGCCATGTGTAGGGAACCATGTGTGATTAGATGAAATTGGCAGTGACTGGGAAGTCAAGTTAAGCAATCTACACATGATTTATTTCATTGTAAAGTATATATTGAGCACTCAGCCACACCATGAAACTCCTTCAATAAAACGATGGGCAAGGATGTGGAGCTCATATTCTAGTGGGGAAGATAAACATCAAAGAAATAATTATGCACAGAATTATGTTATTGCAGGTTTGATAAGTACTATGAAGAGAAAGCTGTGTGTATCAGGAAGAGCAGCCTCGTCCATCAGGAAAGCCTTCTTGGATGAAGCAGTGTTTTATGGGGCAGGGCAATGGTTCTTAGCCTTGCTCCCAGCATGAGCTACACAGAGGTGTCTACAGCTTACATGAAGTAGCTGTGATTTCTTCTTCCAACTGGCAGAAATAAATTTAATGGATGGAGAAAATGTTCTCAGTTCTAGCTTTCCTCTCATTATATATTTTTAATCATGGCACCTGCTACTACTTCTCTGTGCTAGCACGTGACAAATGAATGAACAAGCTGCAAATGAATACTAATGAAAACCTGGAAATAATACATCATATTTATTTCAACAGTTTTTTTGTTGTCATTACTGTTTTGTTTTGTGAAGCCATGTAGTTTTTTTATGCAAACATACTAACATTATCCCTAGTTGAGATGATGGAATTAAACATGCAAGTGTCATGATGCTCCACAAAATGCACCAAGAGCCAATCCGAGGAACGCTGTGGGGCAGCAGGAGGCTGTGCTAATTTTGTACACAGGGAGGAAAGAGGATATGAAATTCTTTCATTTGCCAACCTCTTCGTATGTGCCAGGACTTGCATGTGTATGATCTCACTGATCCTTTACAACGATACAGTGCGATGGGTGTCAGCAGTATTCCTATTTTGAGATGAGAAAGTGAGGCTTAGAGAAATCCATTGACTTGCCCAATCATAGCATTCACATATGGCAAATGGTTTAGAATCAGGCATCCCAATTCAAGATGTCGGCGTTACTCAGCGGTCACCAGAAAATAGTGTGTGTGTGTGTGTGTGTGTGTGTGTGTGTGTGTGTATGGAGAGAGACAGAGGGACAGAGAAACAGACAGAAAGAGATTTTCAGGAATTGGCTCACCCAACTGTGGGACTGACAAGCCTGAAATGTATAGGGCAGGCTGGCAGGCTGGAGATTTGGGCAAGAGTTGATGTTGCAGCTCAAGTCTAAAGGCTTGAAACTGTGGTACGGATTTTACTTTATAGCCTTAAGATGAATTTCTTCTTCTCTGAGAAACCTCATCCTTTCCTCTTAAGGTCCTCAACTGATCGAATGAGGCCCATTTACATTATGGAAGGTGATCCGCTTTACCCAACATCTACTGATTTCAGTGTTAATTGCATCTAAGAAATACCATCACAGCAATAGCTGGATCAGTGTTTGGCCAAACAAGGAGACACCATTGCCTAGGCAAGCTGACATGGAAATTAGCCATCACGACATCTTCCCTTCAATTTTGGGTTGTACCTTCTAAGCTCCGGGTTGACATTGCCTGGGCTAAGGCTGAACTGAAAGTGTGATTTCAGACGCTGGTGCAGATGGTGCCTGGCTTATGTCTCTGTCTCTGAGAAGGGCTGACTCCTCGGAAAGCACCTTTTCACCTGCCTCCCCACTCTGCTGTTCATCATGAACTTGTTCTGTCTAACTACTTTCCCAGTTACATGTTATGTTTTTGGTTCCTGATTTTGCCTCTTGCTCTACCATCTTTCAGTAAACCACCTCTATGCTGGCTTTTCCAGCCTCACCCTTGCCCCTGGAGTGCTTACGTAAGGGATCTTTTGGGTGACCTTCTGGGACTCTGAAGCGTCTCCCAGCCCAGATTTCAGAATCGCCGATAGGCCTCTTCTCCAAGGGAAATTAGAACAGACCTTCCTTCAGGTCGTTTCTCCCTTGCAGCTTTCTGCATTCCGGGGTGTATGCTTGGAGGACTTTCCAGGGAATATGGATGGTGGTGTAAGGGAATTAATTTCTAAAACTTCAGCTTCCATGTTACTATTTCCTAAAGTTGATGGACCCAAAAATGGACCTGAGAGGGAGACTTTACCTTTGAACTTCCCTTTTCATATCACCTCTTCACATTTGAGAAGAGCATGAGTCTCATGCATAGCAAATCTGATCCCTGAGGAGGTAAACCCCGACAAGAACCTAACAAAATATGATTTATTAGTTCCTTTAATCAAGACACCATAATTGTCCCCTAACCCAATATTATCTCAATAAGAGATAACTTTGCAAGAAAAGTTAGTTATTTATGCTTAATAATTACTTATAAAAATGTAATACACTTATGCCTTACTGATTACTGGTATACCATTAATGATTTTAATCATAGTCATTCATCCAAGTGATGAGTTCCTATCTAAGTGATGGGAATATGTTCTGAGAAATAAGGTCTTAGGCACTTTTGTCCTTCTACAAACATCATAGAGTGTCCTGGTGTAGACCTGGACAGTAGAGCTGACTACACAGCTGGGATATATGGTATCGCCTATTGCTCTAAGCTATAAACCTGTAGCATGTGTTACTGTAATAGGTACTTTAGGTAATTGAAACACAATGGTAAATATTTGTATATCTAATCATAGAAAAGGTACAATAAAATATAGTATAAAATATTTTTGGAAAGGTATACCTGTATAGAGCACTTAACTAGGAATGGAGCTTGCAGGACTGGAAGTTGCTCTAGGTGAGTGAGTGAGTGGTGAGTGAATGTGAAGGCCGAGGACATTAGTGTACACTCCTGTAGACTTTATAAACACTCCACATTCAAGCTACATTAAATTGTAAATTAACCTTAGCTTACTGTAACATTTTTACTTGATAAACTTAAATTTTTTTGACTCTTTCTAAACACAGAAGGGTATTTTAAGTAATACCCTCACTCACTCACCCAGAGCCACTTCCACCTGCAGTCCCCACTCAACCCCAGCACCCTGCTGGCTGAAATCTGCCTGGAGCAGCATACCCTCATGGACTCCAAGATGAAGCCGCTGTAGACCTTGTACAGCAACCAGGAGGCAGGCAATGGTGGCAGGGTGAGCATCATCCTTAAGAACAATGATGACCTCCGGCAGGACATGCTGACCCTGCAGACGATCCAGCTCATGGACGTCCTGTGGAAGTAGTGGAGGCTGGGCCTGAGGATGACCCCTGAGGCTGCCTCCCCACCAGAGAACACACAGCCTTCACTGAGGTGCCGCTCCACCCAGCCTCCAGCGCCAACATCCAACCCAACAAGAGCAATATGGCAGCCACAGCCGCCTGCAGCAAGGACGCCCTGCTCAACTGGCTGAAGAACCTGGGGGAGGCCTTGGTTGGAGCCATCCAGGAGTTCACGCTCTCCTGTGCTGGCTACTGTGTGGCCACGTACGTGCTGGGCATTGGTGATTGGCACAGCGACAACATCATGATCCGAGCGACACATTGATGTTGGCCACTTTCTGGGGAATTCCAAGACGAAGTTTGGAATCAACCGCGAGCGTGTCCCGTTCATCCTCACCTGTGACTCTGTCCATGTGGTTGAGCAGGGGAAGACTAACAATAGTGAGAAATCTGAAAGGTTCCGGGGCTACTGTGAAAGGGCCTGCACCATCCTGGGGCTTCTCTGCCTCCACCTCTTTGCCCTGATGTGGGCGGCAGGCCTGCCTGAGCTCAGCTGCTCCGAAGACATGCGGTATCTCAAGGACTCCCTGGCACTGGGGAAAACAGAGGAGGAGGCGCTGAAGCACTCTTGTTGTGCAGGAGAGTTCACCGGGGGGTGGGGGATAGCTGGTAGGAAAAGACCTCACCCAGTTCCCATGTGGTTGGCGAGGCCGGTCTCACTCCCGCAGTGCTCCACTAACAGCCAGCTGGGTTAGATCCAGGCAGCCTGCATGCAGAACTCTGGCTTGTCCCAGGCCATAAGCTTCCTTACTGGGAAAGCAAGCACTGCTTTTAGGCCATGCCTCTCCCCATCTGGCTGTGATGGTGGGTGCCCCATGCCTGCACTCCTATCTGCTGCAGTTCTTATTCACCCCCGATTCTGTTCAAGTGGGGGTCATGCCCACTTGAAATTATCACAAAATTCAGTTGGGAGCTTCTTTCACCCTGTTACCCCTCCTTAATTCCGCTGGCTGCCATCCCTGAGGGCCCCTATGAGATATCAACAGGGATGGCTTCCCTGGGCTTGAGTTGGAGACTGGGAATGTCCACAAGGTTTTGTCTGCTGCCGCTTCTGCTTCATATTTTGCTCAGCTCCGTAAATTTGTTCCAGCTCTAGGTGAGGTTAAATCCTTCTCCCAGGATCTGGTTTTTCAGATTTCCCAGGGGGATGTGTGTTTGGAGGCAGGTTTACCCCCTCTCCTACTCTGGGAGCTCACAGTTTTTCACCTGTCTCATGGCATCCAAATGTGACAACCAACGAAATCACACATTCTCACTTTCTGTTATCATTGTTCTTTAGATGTTTACATCCATGTTCACAAAGAGGTGAACAAAAGCTCTCCTTGGGTGGGGCTTGCTGTGGCCACTGTCAAGGAGAGAGCGTGGTTCTCAGGCCAATGGCTCTATGTTCCAGGATACCACACAGTCCTGACCACACTTACATGATCTCAATGTATTTTTAAGTGTCGTGGCATTCTGCTTCTTTCAAAGGATCCGTGAATTCTCTCAGTTCTCCTGGTATGTTCCTGTGGTGGTTCGTGGAACAAAAGTTCACAGTGTGACTCTCCACATACCGTTCTGTCCTTTCAGGTGAAGAGGCATGCTAGCCCTGCTTCCTACCTGCCGTATTGGGGGAAAAGAAAGAGGATTTGTAAACTTTTACTTAAATTTGCTTATTGACTGTTTTGAAATTTTCCTGTTTTAAAAAATATGAAATGATTGTTATAAAAAATATATCCAAGAAGAAGGGAGTGAAATTTTTGTGTGGCATATATATGTTTCTGACAAGTTAGGTAACATTGTTTATTTCCCGGGCTTAGAGTGAATGACTTAAGAAAAATATAGTCAAACATAGTCAAAGATGGAAGGTCTATTTCTTGAAAGGTCTTCAGGAAAAGTGACTATTGGTTTTTAAAAATGTATACAGATCTTTTGCCCTTCCTCCCGTTGAAGGGTGGGCTGATATTTCCAACCCCTTGAATCGGATTGACACTACGTGAAAGATTGCATATAAGAACAGCCCAGCCAAGTCCTTGCTAAAACTGCAAGTAAAATAAAGTGTTGACCATAAGCACTAATTTTTGGTGGAGCTCCATGATGGGGTGATAGCAACTCAAACGGTGACCACAGGTTTTGAGGTTTAGCAGTAGGTCTAAGTTTAAAACAGTTTTGGTTCATGTCTTTGCGAATCTGAACATAAACATGTAAGGAACAATTATAATGGAAAGGGAGAATGTACAATTTCATTGGTTGTCACATGTAGATGCCTCTTCTCCTAGCATTTCTGCTAGTTTTCTACAAAAAGCTAATGTCCTGAAATTCTTTTCAGTATATCTAGGGAGCAGAACGCCCCCTTGAATAAAGGAGCAACAGATATTTCTCATTAAATGGGACTATGAATCCGCTACTTTATTTTCTCTGGCCGTGAAGAATTGGGGTGACGGGTAGGAAGTATGTTTCTGGCAGGGTCCACACTGGCATTCAGTGCCAGTATTCTTGCTTCTGGATCCAGGATAGTCAAAGCAAGTCACATCGCTGAGTCCTGGAGCAGTGTCATAGCAAGCTCTGGGCTAGCTCTTGCAGGGAAACATCTTAGATCAGAACATGGGCAATTCTTGGGGCAAAAAAGAATTTCATATACCCTCATGCTGAACACTGTGCTGTTTTGTGAGTATAAAGAGCAATGACGAACACACTAATATAAGGACTAATCTTTCCTGGAGACAAAAATGGGAAGGAGGACTTCCTAGAAGAGTTCCTCATTTTGAGAAGGCATATGTAAGGAATTAATAAGTCAAATATTCTCTGCTGTCTTTTTGACCGTTCCCATGCAGTATTTCTATTTTACTAAGGTTTGTTCCTCTCTTTCTGTGTCTTTTCCACTTTTTTTGTCATACAAATAAATTATTTTCAGAAAAATTTAGGAAGGACAGACATTTTGTTTGTTTCTCTTTTTTAAAAAAATGAAATTGGCTTATCTGGACGGTGAGTTAAATGTTCATTTTTAAATTGACTTTGTAGAAGGAGAGTAGAAGAAATCATAAAACCCAATTATTTATCCATCAATTGCTTTATGATTTTGCAGAGTTGTTAGTAGAAGAGAAAAGACTACCCAGGATACATTGCAGAATGCTAACATAACAGAGGTGGTCAGTCTAACGGGAAACCAGCTTGTGATCATCACAGAAATAATTGGAAAATAAACATTTATTTCTGAGCATGTTCAGTGGTGGTCAATTTTCTGTTGCGCTTCATTTTGAGATAACACCATGCTGTCCTAACCACACGTAAGCGACCTCAGTATGTCGTTTAAGTGTTGTGCTTTGCATGGTCTAACCTGGATCACCAACACCAGATCCATGCTCAAGCACAGAAAAAGAAAGAAATTTCTTTTTAGAAAGAGAAACAGATGTTGTCCACATCACTGCTGCTTGCATTCCATGGGTACGACTTTAATCAGTTGGCTCGGGAGCTTGGAAAGCGAGTCTGTAACTGGATAATTATTGTTCTGCTGAAATGTGTAGAGTTATACTATTTAAAGGAAAAAGGGAAGAATGGATTCTGGAGAATAATTAAAAATCCCTGCTGTGGACATGAAGACTATATCAACATTCTGGAAAATAATGGAGCAATACGAGAAAAAGACCCCCGGTCTATGCACATCCATGTGAAGTGGGGTTGCCTGCCGGTTCTGCAACATCTTCTTACTTCTGTGTCTTAGTTTGCTGCAGCTTCCATAACAAAATACCATTTACTAGGGAGTTGAAACATCTGAAATTAATTTTCTCAGAGTTTTGGAGGCTGGTAAGCCCAATATCAAGCTCTGGCAATGTCCAGTTTTCGGTGAGGTCTCTCTGGCCTTGCAGATGGCTACCTTCTCCCTGTGTCCTCACATGGTAGAAGGAGCGTTCCACTCCCTTCCCCTTTTTATAAGTACACTAATCCCCTCAAAAGGAGTTCACCCTATGACTTCACCTAATCACCTCCCAGAAACTCCACTTCCAAATGTCATCCCTTAAGGGTTAGAGCTTCAACATAGAAATTTTGAGGGAGCACAAACCTGTTCACAAATTTCTGACGTGTTATATGATGGAGAATACATTTTGATTGTGTTTGAGATAACATATGTTTGCATCTACTTGTTATAGCAGCTTAGCCTATTTCTCACATAATACATGCTCAGGCGAGCATACTACTTCTGATATGGTATACCCTCAGTGTAGGGCAGAATAGGACAATTTTCATTTAGTTCTAGAATGTTATTGTGCTATTCTATTAATGTTAATATCACATTCCCTTTGTCGAGAATGTTATATCACACTGTTTATCTCTACTAATTTTATTGTTGACTGAAATCCGTAAGTCTGTTCATCAAAAGTTACTAGAACATAAAATTTTCTCTACTACACTGGTATCATATTAGATTTTTGGATCTCTGCAAATTATCATTAGATGTGTCTCATATTAGTCATATCCAGAAGAGTTGGCTATTTGAAAATGTTTAGTCTCTCTTTCCTGCTTCTCAAAGAAATGGGAAATCAAATGCTTGGTATCTTATAGTTCACTGTAAAAAATAAGAAAATATCTCTGGACTTATCTGGATACACACACACACACACACGCACACACACGTGTGTATACACACAGTCTTACTAACTGATGGGGCTTTGTGTTCCCCTAAAAGATATTTTCAAATCCTAACCTTGGTATCCAAACGTTGGTACCCATGAAAGTGACCTATTTGATAATAGGGCCTTTGGAAATGTAATCAAACTAATAAAGTTAAGATAAGGTCATACTTGATTAGGCTGGGCACTAATCCAATGACTGGTGTCAAAAGACTAGAGAAATGGGGACTCCTCAGTGAATGCCGTGTTCCAACAGAGGGAGAGATTTGGGTTATGTGTCTTCAATCCAAGGATCATCAAAGATTGCCAGTAGCACCAGAAGCTAGGAGCAGGCAAGGAAGCGTCCTTCTCTACACGTTCCAGAGAGAGCATGGCCCTGCTGACACCCTCATGTGGCACTTTTGGACTCCAGAACTATGAGAGAATGAATTTCCATTGCTTTATTTCATTAAGTTCATGTTAAGTTGTTATGGCAGTCCTAGGAAGCTTATAGATTAACTATGCGACTTTGACAGGTTAGCTTCCCGAAACCAACTTTAGATAATCCATGAAACGGGAATGAAGATACATTGCATCTATGAAGATCAAGTGAAATAACGTATGTAAAGCATCTCACACTATTCTTAACACATAGAATCCAGTTCAGTGAATATTAGTTCTCTCTTTGCAGTCTGCAGACGGTGGGAGTGGAGAGGCCATGTAGAGAACAACTATATTCCCATGTGTGGGATGAGGTTCCCTTCATGGGTTTGCAACAGCCTACTCTCCATCTGTGAGGATAATAGGAATAACAACAACTGCCTCTATTTTTATAAATAAGAACTTGGTAGTAAATATTCTCTCCATTCTGGAATATGCCCGTGTTCTATATTTCCCAGCAGTGCTTTGTAACTGAAACATTCATAACAAGAAAATGTCTTTGTTTTTATGTTTTGACCCACAATAATTTTTCATTTCTGAAAAATTCAGTGTTATTACAAGAAGCCTCATCTGACTGAAAATGAAAGTAGTAATATTCACTTTATTAGCTAAATACTTGCTATTCAGTCAACTCCATGTTCATTTCAGAAATATTTAAGTAATAGCATTAACATAGCTATGCGGGCAGAAGCCACAGAAAAGAATAGAAAGTAGTTACTTAGGAGTAACTCCAACAAGTGTCAGACTTATTCTGTGGAAACAGCTCAATAAAAGTCTTATTTAATTATTATTATTTTGGTGGCATAGTGACATTATGGTAATATGTGTCTTTATGGGCAGAAGAATACTACATCTGATACAGAAAACAAAAAAAAACTGCCGTCTCATGAACTCCTCCTATATGACAGGTGCTGCTCTAGAAGGTCTGGGTTTTTAATCCTGGATAGGTGAGCCTAATTTCTTCATTTCTATAATGGAAGGAACAATCAAATCCAAGGATTAATTCAACTTCCCAAAATGACTCGTGTAGTAAGTGGAAAAACTAGAAGTCCTGAACTTGCGTCTTTCACAGATCTTTCTACTATATCCTGACATGAAAAGTATTCTTTATGGTACAGTTTATTATTCTGAGTCCTAAAAAGAACTCTAAGGAAAGAGATGCTTTGGCCAGGTGTGGTGGCTTCCACACACAATTCCAGCACTTTGGGGGGCCGGGGCGGGTGGATCATGTGAGGTCAGGAGTTCGAGACCAGCCTGGCCAACATGGTGAAACCCCGTCTCTACTAAAAATACAAAAATTAGCC
>NW_012118821.1:7194158-7225433 GCF_000951035.1 Colobus angolensis palliatus
GAAAAAAAAAAGAGAGAGATGCTTTGCTTTTATCTCTCCATATTGAGACTTATTACTAGCATTATTAATTAGTATAAGTACTGATACATAGATAAATAAAACAAAATAAATATATCTACCACAAGACTCTTTCATACAAAGAGTTATGTTTAACAGAGCTGGCATTGAAGGAGAGTGAAGGATGTATAAGGTGTTCAACAGGTACTGCTGGGATAATTGATGATTTATACGCAAAATAATAAACGTTTTCCTACTTTATACCACACATTCAAATCAATTCCAGATGGATGAAAACCTTCAATGTGAAAGACAAAAATGCTGAAAATTTTGGAGTATCTTCATGATATTAACCACTAAAAGAAATAAAAATTATATTTTACTATATTAAATTAAGAACTTTGGTTAATCAAAACATATAATAAACAGAGTAAAAAGAAGAGCTATAACTTGGGAGAAAATGATCATGATCTATATAACCAAAATAATGTATTATAAGAATGTTTATTTACAATTTTTGCAAATTGATTAGTAAAAGAAAAAAAGTCTTCAGAAAAACTGTCAAAAGATCCAGTTGTTTCATGAGAAAATAGACACAAACTCTGAAAAATGGTACAAAAAGTATACAACGTCATTAGTTAACATGCACATGCAAATTAAAATTAAAAACGTGTTACTATTTAATATCCAAAAGCATGGAGAAAAGTGATGTGTTGACAATATTAAGGGTTGGTGATATACGGAGGAACAGAACCTCTCACCTCTTTTCACTGAAGTATAAATTAGTAGTTCACTGACCAGTTACATAGCAAAGCTGCATATCTAATATGCAGACATTTCACTTCTACTTGTACACATTAGAGTAACTACCTCGTGAGGATAAAACATATTATTAAAAGAATATTTAAGACAAAAATGTGTAAGTTTAATAGCAAACAAATTGAAAAAAACACATAAAATCTAACAAATTGGAATAGCTAAGCAAATCGTGGACTATTTGCACTATGGAATAGAATAGAGTGTGATGATCAGCTCCTACATTCATCAAAATAGGTAACTTGAGAATTTTAGTAAAACAACCAAGAAAATAATAATACATGTGGTATCATTCTATTTATATAAAATATAACATCTTTGAAAATTAATAATGTATTTTCTTATTGTGTATATGTGTGTATTAATGTTTTAGGAAAAATAAGGGAATGATTAATATAATATAAAGGGTGGTAGTTATTTCAGATTTTGAGTTTTGAAAGGGGACAGAAAATTATTTGAAGCACAGACAGAAAATTGCAAATTTACTAGCAATTTTCTGTTTCTTGAGGTAGTTGATGGTACTGATTCTCTCATTATTATGTAAACATTAAGTGGATTATCTATATACTTTGCCTAATACGTGTTTTTCAAAAATATCTTAAGATTTTTTAAAGATTGCAGAGGAACACAATCCCTCATGACACCTTTAGGCTTCTGATTTCCAAAAGTTTAAAAGTACATTTGCATTGTTTTATGCCCCTAAAAATTGGGGGTAATTTGTTGCAGCACCCACAGGAAACGAATGCACATCTGTATCCTGAGTTTTCCTGGAGCTTCAGGGCATGAATATCCAGGTGGGAAAAGATCAGCAACAGTCATTTAAATCTTGTCTCCCTCTCATTTTAAAGTTTTCAGTAGATTCCTACTGGGGGTAGGAGTGTTGGATGCAGTGAGTTTCCCTTCAAAGGTTCTGCTTGTTCATTTCCCTTGTTCTTTGTCCTCTATTTTGCAAGCCTAACTTCCTTGCCTCCTTGTCCCTAGTTACGGTAAACAACCTTCCAGCCATTCCCAATCCATAACCCACATTCATTCCCAATCTGTAATCCACATCCATACTCAATCTGTAACTCACATCCGTTTCCAATCTGTAACATCCTACATCTGTTCCTTATTTGGTGCCCTTAGTTCTGAAACTGCTCTTCCCGCCGCTGTAGCCCCCACCTCCGCGCAGTCCGACTCCAGCCAATGAGGACCAGACACAGTAGCTGGGAATGGACGTGGGTTACGGATAAAAACCTTTTCCCTCCTTTGATTAGTGTGCTCTGGCAGCGGCCAGAAGAGCGAGCAGCACCCTTCTGGAGAAGTAAATTTGCCTTGCTGAAAAATCCTTTGAGTGCTCGTTTTCAACTCAGAGCTCTTATTTCCAATAGGGGGATAGGAGGAGGAGGAGACAGATGGAAGGAAGGAGGGGAGGGGAGGAAAGAGAGAAAACCTTTGACCTGAAAACCCAGAAGGCCTTTCCTGACTCTGGGACTTTACAGAGTTTACCTCTTCTACCTGAGAAGCTCTTCTCTTAACGCTTCACCCTGCACACATCTACTCATGCATCAGGTCTTGACATAAGCCTTTTCTGATTCTCTGATGTTAGTTAGGGTCTCCCAGCCTCTGAATCCTGCCACACGTATTTCCTGACTTGCATCCTGTTCTTTTCTGTCCTGGAGGACTTAAGTGATTTGCAACTGTGGCTGTATTTTTACAACTTTGTTTCACATTTATCTCCATCTTGGTAACAGACTACATCAACACCTTGTCTGTTTGGTTCACTGCTCTGTAGTTGGTGTATGTATAGTGATATGATCCGACTCTGTGTCCCTACCCAAATCTCATGTTGAATTGTAATCCCCAATGTTGGGAGAGAGACCTGGTGGGAGGTGACTGGATTATGGGGGCGGATTTCTCCCTGCCATTCTCATGATAGTGAGTGAGTTCTCACAAGATCTGGTTGTTTGAAAGTGTGTAGCACTTCCCTCTTTGCTCTCTCTCTTTCCTACCTACCATGCGAAGATATGCTTGCTTCTCCTTCACCTTCTGCCGTGATTGTAAGTTTCCTGGGGCCTCACCAGCCATGTCTCTGGTACAGCCTGTGGAACCGTGGGTCAATTAAACCTCCTTTCTTTATAAATTACCCAGTCTCAGGTAGTTCTTTATAGTGGTGTGAGAATGGACTCCTACATACAACAATCAGTACATACTTGGCAAATGAATAAATGAAAGTAAAAAAATGAACACATGAGTCTCAATGAATCTACCCTGTGTGCACCTGCAACATGTCCAACGTCCCGTGATCCCCCTCCCCAGTATTTCCTGCAGTCACCAATGGGTGTCCCCTGAGTAGGGGGACACTTGTTCCCATGGCATTGGCACTGTTCAGCTAGACACAGAGGACTCATCGGGATACAGCTCTTATGCAAGGCATATGGGGAAAACGCCTCTGCACTCTTGCACTGCAGTTGCACGGAGGGACCTGCAGTGCTGCTGTATCCCCTCTTTCCTCTGCTCGACATGCAGCGCAATGTGGTAGAGCTTTTATTAAAGCAACTCAGCATGTTTTCTGTAACCTGCAACACCAGGAAGGGCTCTGGCAGTTATAAATTCAGGTGGGAGACACCATGCTGAACTCAGAACTGCCCTCTCCTTCAGAATAGTTCGTGTCTGGCTCCTTCTTCCTTCAGGATTTCTCCCTAGGAATTCTTAAATCCTCCAGCGAATAAATCTTATAGGGCCAGCCTACCCAGGGCCCTGGCAAGCTTGGCCTTGCCCAACTTCCACTTAGTTCAGAAAAGAAGTTTTGGACCCTGCAGTCAGGATACTGAGATGAGGAAATTTAAATTTTCAAAGGGTGACGTTGATCTCACTATTCAGGCGGGAATGTGGAAAAGCTGCTCTTGCTGACCGGTGAGGGAACCGGCCATCCAGCGAGAGGGAGGATGGTCCCCTGAGCCAGAACCTCTGCCTGTGGCTGAGACTCTGTTGGACCTGGCTGGCCACTGATGTCACACCTGGAGCAAGTCATACCTAAGAGGGTCACAATGTGGCTTCTCCTCCGATCCACAAGCGAAGAGTCATTGGTTTTGTTCACGATAAGCAGTTGGCAGAGAAAAGAGAGTGTGCATCCCCTGCAGGTGAGCATGTACTTATTGCTTTAATAAACATTTAACTATTTTTGAGAGAGCAGCAAGGCTAGGCAGGGCAGTTTCCTCCTCCCTGCCATTTTCTGCAGCTGTGTCATGACTATAAAACTGGAAAAAATAAAAGCATCAAACATGAAAGAGGTGTTGAAGTCAGCCTGAAGGTACTAAATTCCTGATAGCAGCTTGTAAAGCAGTGGGGAAATTGGTACTGTGGGTGCTGACAATGACTTAGAGGTACAGCGAACGAGACCCTGACGTGAAGAAGCCGTGGGCAGTGGGAAGGGAGCCGTGGGCAGTGGGAGGGGAGCTGTGGGCAGTGAGAGGAAGGCTGCGTGCCAGCTCCCCAGGGTCTGTGCCTGTCCAGCAAGGAAAGCACTGAGGGCAGGGCAGGAGCCTCCCATGGGCGTGGACATCAGACAGCCAATGGGCGACTCGCAAGACATGCTGTTAGTTTTCTCACCTCTTTCTTTTTGGGACATAAGTTCAGGGAATGAAAAGTGATATATCCAGGGGCTTTTAAATTTGTTATAAATAGGAGACACATGGTTGGTTTTCCTAACATCGAACGCTTTTCTCCACTTTACGTCACCATTATTCGTAGGACTCTTCTGAGAGATATTTTGACTCTATAATTACCAATTAGTTTTTTAAAAACGAAAAGCAGGGCACATTTATGAAAATATTTTTATATAGTATGCATACAGAATGGAATTTTTGTTCCTCTTACCTCCCCAATAACATATTTCTTTGCAGTACTTGTCACAGATTATTATAAGTGCATGCTGTGTTTTCTGAGGAGCCTCCAGGTAACTAACCTTCTAGCATCAGCATGACAGGCTTTTCTAGATGTTTTCTAGAAAAGCTGGACCTGTAGTAGGACCTGATTTCCTAGATTCCTATGTAAGGCCTACTAAAGTAGCCTGGGTATAAACCAGATCTTACAGGTTTTTGAGTCCAGAGACACGGTATGCTCAGCTGTAACCAGTTCTCATCTCCTTCAGAGAGCAGGGGTGGATGGTACCTTAATATGTCCATACTAGACACCTGGCTCATTCTGGAGAGGGGAATATACGTGCAAGTGCTGTGCATACCTTCCGAGTTGAGGACCTTCCTGTGTGCTGTTCCCTAGTACAGGAACCAGACCATGGCTTGAGAATGAGGTGACCCAAGCAAGCAGGCTGGACCGCTGATCTCCCACTGGGAAGACAGCTGATCTAGGAGTTACCTGGACAAAAGTCAGCTTTTTAAAGCCAGAAATAAAATTAATTTTGGGAAGCCACCTGAGATCATTGGGCTTCTCTATTATTATACAGAAACCAACACATACTTTCAAGGAAGAGAGACTGAAAAATAAATGAACTGCATTTGACACAGTCAACCTAGACCAGGCTATTGAGAGCCCATGTGTGACGCTTTTGAAGACCAAATAATCCAAACTTTGGGAAATTTTGCAGTGATTGGGACTGAGGGTAACCATGCAGGTGGGCCACGCAAATCTCCCTCAGGGTCTCAGATCTCCCCTACTGCAGTGAGCAGAGCAGACTGACGGTCGCTGTCACTGCCCCTGGAAAGCTGACCCCATGCTTTGTGTAGACTGCTCCCGGCCACTGTGCAAGCATGGGAGAGGCAGGATCCCTCTAATAGGCAAATGGTTTGGGACCCCTACACTGGCTTGGATGAGATTTTCTAAGGAATCCACTGTGCTTGGATGCTCTTCCTACACAGTCCTTCCTTCTCTCTGTTCTCTTCTGGATCACAGACCCACATCCAGGTCTGAAGTTGTCCTACCCTGCTCCTTTCCCCTGCCCCTTCACAAGCGTTTCTCTCGATGCATCTCTTGCTTGTGTAATTCTGTCTTTCTTAGTGCTTTCTGGAGGACTCACACTGGCACCATGGTCCTACTGGGCCCACAAGGCCAAGCTATACTTTATGTACAAGAATAAGTTTCTTCTAGATGTTCCTATGTCGATTACCATTAAAAAAATTCAACCTAGGGCCAGAAATAGAACTTGAGAAGTCAGGCTGCCTCCGAGGTGTGTGGGGTGGGCAGAAGGCTGAGAGGAAACCTTCCTCCCTTCAGTTTCTGGGGATAAGGAATCTGTTCTATCTGAACTTTGAGGCATGACTGACTGGGGCTTTGTGGTGATGTGTTAAGAGCTACACTTTGCTACATCAGTGAGGCAAGCTGTGAAACCCAGCAGAATCCAGTAAGAAACTCAGAGATTTTGGATCTGTTAAATAAATGCAAATTATATTTTTTTACTCCTGACTTTATTATGCATATATCTCAATAAAACTTCATTGAAAATTAGGCTTTGCTCTGTCCTGTGAGGAAATAGAGGCAAGGTCATGAGTAAGTGTAAGATGAAACAAGAGTTTTTGATCCCCTGAAACCAAGTCAAGATGGGGTGACAGAGAACAGTAAGAAGAAGCCTTGGTCAGAAGGTGACTATTAGGGAATCAGGGACAGGGGCACAGGAGAGCATGGGGTAGGCGCCTAATGCCTTCTAGGAGAGGAGCCTGGAAGAAGGGCTTGGTCTTAACAGGATGCACTGTTGCCTGAATTGAAGGACCTAGGATCAAATGATATAAACAAAGCACACAAAGATTTAAGTCAGAATTGGCCTAACATATAATTTCCTTATGCTACTCATCATGGTGAGGACTTGCAAGGAAGATCAAATAAATTATAGAGAAACAAAGCAATTGCATTTTTTGACACAACAAGGTTGTTGAGAGTAAGTTTGTAATATTTCTCTACCAGTGCCTACACAGGTAGGGTAAAAAAGAAGAGGAATAAAAAAACTGTTTCATTCCAAGAAAAACATACCCCTCTGGCTTCCATAGCTCTGCCTGTCTCTTTCTCTGAGCTCTGATTTTGCTTTTTATAATTGGCTGCTCTCTACTTGTTACCCTCCCTACCAAGGAAATTCCATTCACTTCTGTCCCACACCAAGGCCATTCTCTGGAGCAGGGCAGACATTTTGAGATCCCTGACCAACAGCCCTCCTCCTTGCTTTCTTTTCCATGGATAGAAACTCTTTCCTGGGACAGAGGTGAACAGACTCCGGGAAAGAAGTCTTCCTTTCCTGGCCACTCTGCAGTGAGAGGTGCCCATGGGACCTGGTTGGGTCGACGATAAAGAGGGAAAACCGACAGATTACTTCAGTTAAAGATCTTTCTCCTCCGTGAAGAGGACTCTGTTATTGAATGAAATCACATGGGGGTGTCGAAAGCATCAGAAATGGCCTAATTAGTGATTAATTTTTTCAAGCAAGAAACAGAAAAACAGGTACCGACAGCTTAGTGCATATTCACGATGTAGAATCAAGGAAGTTACTACAAGTGGCTGGCGCGGTGGCTCACGCCTGTAACCCCAGCACTTCCGGAGGCCAGGGCAGGTGGATCACTTGAGGGCAGGAGTTCGAGACCAGTCTGACCAGCATAGTGAAACCCCGTCAGTACTAAAAATACAAAAATTAGCTGGGCATGGTGGTAGGCACCTATAATTCCAGCTACTTGGGAGACCAAGGCAGGAGAATCTCACTTGAACCCGGGAGGTGGAGGTTACAGTGAGCCAAGATTGCACCATTTCACTCCAGCCTGGGCCACAAGAGCGAAACTCCATCTCAAAAAAAAAAAAAAGGAAAAAAAAAAGAAAGTTACTACAAGCTAAGCTGGTCCCAGAAAAGTTCAGACATTTGTCATTTCCACTGTGTGTCTGCAGGCTCAGGTGCTCTCCTGGTGTTGGTGGCTTCAAGCTCAGTTTGTACAATTGGCTTCAATCCATTTCCCTTAACTCCCCGAGCTACAACAGCCCCAAATCCACAAAACATTGAAGTCCCTTTCTCAGTTTTGGCCACATAATACACCTTTGGCTCAGCAAAAAGTACCATCATTTGGGCTTCCTACCTCTGTAATGGTTTGCGCTTACTTATTTGATTATTCAGTGTTCAGCTGCTCCTGATAAATATCCTACCAGTTTCACCTGGTCTTGCAAATGAGACCTATGTCTTTACTTTAGAAATAAATAATTGGTTAGGAAGCCCTCCACTAAGAGGGTGTGGGGGCTGAAAGGTCCTGAGGATGCATGTGTAGAGTCAGTGATATTGGTACATTGGCCCAAACAGGACTTAGGGGTCAGAGATACACACCCCAAAGCTATGAGAGTCTTGCATACACCTTAATATCATTTTTTTCAGACATGAGATGAGAATGAAATAATATAATATGGATTTTGGACACTGGTGTCATCTAGCTTATTTGACTCGGTAAAACTACTAGAAAACGAGTTTTTAACAAATAACCAGAATAATACAACACTACTTAGACATGGTACATACTCTAGATAGTAAATATTAGGAGAATAATTTAAGACAGAAAAATCAGCCAAATGAACAGTGCTAAGTTTCAGCTGATATCTCTAAAACCAGGTAATAAAATGTATTACTCTTAAATTTATAATTATGGTGTATGGTTTAATGTATAAAACCAGATACTTGATTTGGATTTGTCACTCAGGGTCTTCCTAATTTCTACATTTCATTACACTAAAAAATCTACTAAATTCACACACTATTAACAGGCTATATTGCCAAATAACCTAAAAGTTTAGAATTAAATAATTCACCAAATGCTTACATTGGTAAGACTGATATAAATATATATTTCTTAAAATAAATGGGAGATTTAGAAATTTATTACAATAATGACATATATAAAAACAAGATCTGCAACAAAAACTGAATGCATTTGGATAACTTAGAAGAAATTTATGTATGGACCACAAATATATTTATTGGCTATTCTTTTCACAAAATTGAATTACATTTCAAAATATTATCTTTATTTTGATGCTTACATAAATGTGGAATTTAGGATATTAGTTCCATATTTTCTGAAAATATAAAACTTAAATGGTAAATTTTCACATAGCCTAAAAAAAGTCAAATTCATCATGCTTATTAAGGACTTATTAGTGCCAGCCATTGTACCAGGCCAGTTCCTCTCTAGTTGTGTTTATTTAAGCAAAAGCCTTAGCCTCTCACACCTTCTTTTATTTTATTTTCTTGTATTTACAATCCGCTCGTGATCATGGGCTTGCAGTGTGGTGGGGGCCTCCCATGTGAAAAAGAAGAAATTAATAAATGACATATCTGCATTTTCAGTGACGGGTGCTCTTTTTGCACATTAGTACATTTCATTTCCTGCAACCATCCTTGGAGATCCCAAAACATTTCAGAGTAGATGCCTGACTCTGCCTACTGGGTAGAAGATTCCCTCTCCAGAATCTCCTCTACTTACCTCCCGATGCCCCCTTTCTTCTTGTCTCCTGTTGTACCTGAACCCCGCTCCAGGTCCCCCGGACTCCCCAGACGCCACCCCTGGCTCCATCATCACTCAGGCACTGTGCCAACTGTTCCCCACCCCTGCCTGCCTTTCTCCAGGGCCACTGGGCTTGGCATCTCCCAGACCCACCTGGTTCCCCCAAGGAGAGGGTGATTGTCCTGCCTTCTTTCACATCATGTGCCCGGCTTCTTCTCTCACTCTATCCTTGGCACTGTCGTGTGTGGCTCAGTTTCTCTCAGTCTCCTCCTCAGGTGGAGCCATTCTCGTGGCCTGGTCTCGCAGGGTTGTCTGTCTGGAATCTTCAATCCTGCCTCCCTAAACCTCTTTGAACCGGGCATCTCATTCTTGCACAACGAACTCCTCCTCTGGGTGGGACTGACAGAGCTCCTTTCTGATGCTGTGCGGTACCTGGCTTCTTTTGCTCTTCACTGTTCCTGCAGGCCATCCTTCTGCCTGCAAGGCACAGTGGGTAGTCTCTCTTGAGCCTGTCAGTCCCACACCTCGCATCCCCCAGCCTTGTCTAGAAAAGCCTTTCTTGCTGAATCCTGTCCTGTGATCCCATTCTGGCTTCTGGCGCTTACACACATGGCTTTAACCCTGTCCCTGGAATTTCAAAGCATTGTCCCCTTGTTGCTTAAAGTTGTAAGTTAGTTCTGCTTGTCCTGACTTCTAGATTTCAGGACCCTATTCATGGGCCACACCCTCATCCTACCTGCTTCCAGGAAGGGAGACTAGGCAGTGAAGTCTGCATTTGATTAGACTCAGAACATCAGCTCATCATGGGCAGACACATTTGGCCTCTAGTACCCAAAGAATGATGTCATTCATGGTGACTAAGGCACCCATGCCATCCAATGTACCTCGAGTGCCTGGTATGCAGACACTCTGAGTCCTCATCAGAGTCCAAATTCAATGACCCTTAGCCTGTCTTTGATCAGTAAACTTAAAATGTGTACTTAATCTCTTCAATATCTGAGCCTCATGTTTCCTGGAAAGTACTTCACATAGCTGTCACCAGGGTTTTCATTATTCTCCCTGCTTCTCCCGGGTCCTGCTCTAGCCCTGAAACGAGCTACAGGTCCAACCCCTGAGGCTGTGCATCCAGCCCCAGCCAGCTAGCAGGGTGCTGTCAGGCCCTTGCAAAGTGCAGCTCAGGTTTTTGGTGGTGGCAGGTGAGCTAGAGGCTCTCTTAAGAACTCCTAGGAACCCCACGCCCTGGTGGTGCAGGGCTCTTTAAATTCAAACAGAGACTCTCAGAGGATATTGCCGCAGCTTTGCAGTCCATCTGGTTTGAACTGATCCTTTCAGTTCTGATTCAACCGGGCAGATGAAATCTCAGTAGTTTCAATAGCCCGTATTGGCAGGGCTGACCTGACTGTAGGACGGAGCAAACGTCCCCGTATGGTAGGATTTCAGAGACGCTGGAAACCACCAAATGCCTTTCCTGGCTTCCCCCTCTACCCACATGTCCATTATGATTTTGTATTTTCTAATTTTGCCTGAAGTTTCACCATAAGAGCTTTAGTCCTTAGGCTGAATGATCAGTGGAAGTGTACATGGAGTCATTATTAGTACTTTATACCCTCTTGAGAATGAAGAACCCGTGGGCATTTCATGTCCACGTAATTATACATTCTTCCTTTTCGGCAAAGATTTGATGAAGCTACAAAAAAATTCAGTAAAGGGTAAAATAAATACATTCAAAATGTGGAAAATGATGACAAAAGTAGAAAAGATGAATCTAAATGAAGTAGGTTGACACCAAAAAAGAGAGACTTCTGTATGCCACGGTTTTATGTTTAAGACTTATTTCCAAGATCAGTAGGGTAAGAGAATGTAGACATGTCTATACTGTGGATTGGCATAATGATTTTTATTTGACAGAAAAGGAAATTGAGGCTCTTAGAGCTCAGCTGAATTGCCTTGTCATATATTTAGTATATGATACAGCTAATATTGAAACCCAGGTCAGTCTGGCTCCAAAATTATCTCCTAAACACTATGCCACTTGCTTCAAAACACAGTACTAGAAGTGAAATGTGTTGCCTTTGCAGTTTTGCCTGAGCAAGTCCTGGATATAGATATTAAACAAAGGAGAGGTGTGGGCTAAGTTTGGGAGATATTTCTAGTTTATATTCTTCAAAGGAGATGTAATCTTCCCCACACAGGTAATGCTTAGGATTAATCTTGCTTCACCAAAAGAAATAGGATACCAGTAGGAAGGAATACAGGTACATTACATTCCTTTCAGAGCATGGCTCCAAGTGCTGCAGCATTCGTTACATTTATGCTGTCTGACTTTTTTTTCCAAATGCCTCATTTAAATGCTGACAGATTGGTTGGCATTGTGAATGTCTTTGATATGTAATCATAAAATGGTACGATGTGTGAAAATGTGGCATGTAAAACTGCTGCTCCTTAGACGAATTTCATGGTAGCATTTGATTGACAATACGGGCTTGTGCAAAAAGCAATATCTGTTGGGGATGGGGGGTTCCATGTGGTATGTTGTTATTTAGATGATATTTAAAATCCTTTTTGCTCATTGCGCTCTAAAAACTGAGAAAGCAGCCGGTGGAAAAGGAGAAACAACCTGTCTGCTGGCCAAATTCTTCCTTTCTAAGTGGCTTGTGGGCTTCTGTTGATTATTTTTTTTTCTCTCAATCTCCAAATTAATTTTCATTTTTTATCAAAAAAACAAAAAACAAAAAACAAAGCCCCACAATGCCAGATTTTGTACATCTGGGAAAGAAAATAATATGAATATCTTTTTTCCCCCAAATAGCACATTTCTTTTGTTTTAATGCTAAAACACTGCAATACACATGATAGCTTGTCTCAGGGCACAAGGGAAAACCTATCACGTACTCAGATTTTCTCATTGTCTTTCATTATTCTTAGTAGCTTGAAACCCTTCCAGAGGAATTCCTGGATGGAAATAGGCAAGTGGCAACAATTTCAGCAGAATATATATATTTTTTCTGCTGGAAGATTCTAGCAAAATGTTTTGTTTCCTGGAGGGCTTTCTTGGAGAACAGGAGCCTGGTCTGGCTGTGCATTTGGCGTTCCTGGCTGAACAGGAATCAGTGAGCTGGCCGGTGGCTCAGGTCCTGCATCTGCAGGCAGGGTTCCCTTGCACAACTGCAGGGGTTTAGGAATTGAATGCACTTCTTGCTCTCATTTGATAGCTCCCTTGACTGTTTCTTGACTTATCTGAAAGCAATTGTCATTCACTCCACTGATGTCTATATAATTACAACATGCCATCCCCTCAGAAGCAAGAAATGCAAAAGTTCATTTAAAGTAACCAAAAAAAAAAAAATTGTCATTTTTACAGAAATGTGGAAATGACTCTTGAGTACCCACAAATTTGTCAATTGGGATGTCCCTTTTGAATAAGCTGTTAAACATGTGTTTATCAGTTTGTGTGTGGGTGTTCAGTTGCGTTTGGTATTTTTTCCCTCTCCCTGAAATAGTGAGAATTTTAATCACAGCAATGAGATGCATTTTTTTTTTACTTCCATTTATTTAGTAGAGGAGTCATGAAAATGACAAGCTGCACATCTCTGAAGTTATTTGACAGATAAATAGACCTTGCATGTTTCCACAAAATATCTGGGGACAAGGGTAGAGAAGGTTAAATCTTCTCCTTCCAGGTGAAAGTCGTCATCGTGTTCTCGTTACCATTTATTGGGTATCAACAAGTGCCAGCCACGTTACAGACGGAATGAATCATAATCCTCTTGGTACCCACAGGAGATGCTGTTGTCTTCTTCCTTAGGTAAGAAAACTGACGCTCAGCAAGCTTCACTAACCTATCTTAGGCCCGCCATCAACAACTGGCAGAGTCTGGATTTAAGACTGTGGTTTCCCGGCCACAAAGCTGCTAGCTGGTGTGAGCTGCCTCCTCTAGTATCATGCCAAACGTTGCTTTCCTGTGCATCCGAATCACAGCTGCCTGTCAGCAAGCCCAAAGCCGGCCACTTCACAGAGAGAATTTTTTAATTCCTAAGGTAGAGGCTCGTGGTGCCTCCTTGATTTTAATATCTTGATTAAGCAAGAGACATAGTTCAAGTCTGAGGCGATTCTCTGGGAGAATAAGTTTGATTCTGCTTTAAAATGCTTTACCATCTCTACTTGGGCTTAATGCTGAAACCATGTGGATCACAGAATTGCAGGGACGCAGTGGTGCACAGATTGTGCAAGTGAGATACAGCTCATGCTGTTTAAATTACTGCTTCTGCAGCTTTGACAATTATAAATACTGGTGCCTTTTTTTGTAATATTCTACTTTTCTACAGTAGTTAAAACTAACCTTCCCTGAGCTATAGACAGTTACTTAATTGTATTAGTCTACTTTATAAGGTGTTAAGAAACCAACTACAGCCAGATGGCTATACCTATGATCTGATAAAAGTAAATAAATTATGAATAAAGCAATTTATAAAAAATGAGATTGAAGGAGCATACTTTCTATCTAAATAGGAAAAAATCACCTTCTGTAATATTGGCTTGAAAATATTTACTTTATGTATAAGAAAAAGGTTTAAAAACAAGAAATATTTTCCAGATAAAATATATAATAATTTGAAGGATTATTTTTAGATTTATACCTAGTATTGTGAAATGGAAAACACCTGGGTATTTGTTCAAAACCTACCGAGCTTCAAAAAGTGGTTTTAGCAAAAACAGCATTAAAACTCCAGAAAAGTTACATAATCTATTCTAGACTCATTGTACCTGATTACAAAAGGGGACGATTAATACCTATTTCAAAATGATTTTAATAAACACTAGAGAAAATAATAAAGTGATTAGAAAAGTTACATTCAAGATGATATATAAATTCATATGAAAGTTTGCCCTATCCTACCTAAAACATAAAACAATTTTTTAATAAAACATGTTCCTATATGTGGATATGCATTCACACATATACGAAAACAACAATAAAGTAATACACATCTTCCTAATTTGGAAAAGAATGGACACAGGCTGATAAGCTAGCTCTGAAGTGCTGCAGTTATGTGGCCCTGAATGTAGAAACAAGAACCAGTCAATGGTGGCCAGGAATGCAACTAAAGCAGATCTGCGAGTCTCTCAGATGGACTGTACCTGTATTCAGCTCACTGGTCTAATGAGCGGTGCGTGAGTTTTCTCATTTCTAAACCAAGGCTGGAAATAGTTGTTACCACCAGTGTTGCTGTTACTGAGCTCTGGGCTTGGCCGGAAGAGCCACATTCACTGCAACGAGGCTAAGCCACACCCTTACTCAGGTGCCTGAACTGAAATACTGTTTGCAGATGGCAGCCCCGAACTGCATATTAATGTAAATCTAAACTGGAAGACAACACAAGCCTTGAGACGTCATGAGGAAAGTTGAATGGGAATGAGAAAGAGAAAGGACTAGTCAATATATTCTTTTAAACAAAAAGTGCACATAGAAAGCCAACAAGAAGAAAAAATACTGCCAAAGGGGAGAATTTACTCTCTGAAAATAGAAATAAAAATGCAATCTGGAAACGGCTATAAAATAAAAATGGTGAAGATCTTCAAAATAATACTGGAGAGACTGGTATCACAATAAACACCCAAAGGCATGAGACAACGTGCCACCATGCACAGGAATTTGAAATCATGTGATTAACGTAGAGTCATTAGAACAATTCCTGTCTACAATATTACTCAATATGCTACTCATCATTATGACTTGTAATATTAGTAATAAGTTATTTTTTCTTTCTCTTCCATTTACTCCTAGTGAAAAGGAAGAGGAAAAAGAAACAGAAATGATACTGCCTGCTTATTTGTTTTAACATATTAAATCATGAAAGACACATGTCAGAAGGACAATTCATTGCATGGCAGCAGGAGAAACTCCCTCTGTGGACCTAAATCCAATGGAATACACATGACTTATACAACTTATTTTTTTTTTAAAGTACTTTAATATCTTGGAAAATTGTCCTAAGGACATGTAGCAAAGGAAGAAACTTTTTTTTTCAGTAAAATCTACTAAATCTCAGTGAGAACCATGAAAGCCTCTGGCATCTGAACCATGCCCCACATCCTGCTGCCTCCCTGCACCACCAGCTCAATGTGACAGAAGTGCTACTTGAGGTGAGTGAGAACACAAAGATCAGACTCCTTCCTTTCCTCTCTCAGGCCAAAGAGGCCAGGCAGCTGATATTCCAAGTCCCAGTCTAATTCCACGTTGTGGAGGCTAAATTCCTGGCCTGCACTGCTGAGAGGTCAGGGCTCTTTTTTCCGCAGCCCCTACTCACAGAGCACATGCCCTACCCTGGCTTGGCTGGCTAGGATTACCGGGATCGCAGCTAAGAAACGCAAGCAGAGAGGACCAGAGGCAGCAGCCTGCATCCAACATCCTGCTCTTGTAAAGCAGTGATGATACTCACAGAGAAGCAGAATTAAAGGGAGAGGTAGACAATTCAGCAATTATGGTTGGAGACTTCAATAGACCACTTTCAGAAAAGGAAGGTAAAACTAGACATAAGATTAACAAAGACATAAAAGACTTAAACAAACTAATATCTAACACCAAGCATACCTAATAGATGTCTTTAGAATACTCCACCCCAAAACAACAGAATATACATTCTTTCCAGGAGCACATGGAAAGTTCTTGAGGCTACACTATATACTAGCTCACAAAAAAAGCCTCAATATATTTAAAAATATTAAAATAATAAGAGACCCAGTCTCCAATTTTAATGAAATAAAATTAGAAATTAGTAGAGTAAATTTTGAAAAAAGTTTCAAATATATGGAAATTAGACTCTGCTAAAACTGTCAAAAAACAAGAAAAATTAGAAAACATTTTGGAACAAAAGACACTGAAAACATAATGTGCCAAAACTCATTGGGTACAACTAAAACATCACTTCAGAGAAAAATGTTTAGCTGTGATATAGTTCAGATGTTTGTTCCCTCCAAATCCATGTTGAAATGTGATCCCCATAGTTGGAGGGGGGTCCTGGTAGGAGATCTCTGCATCATAAGGGCTGATTCCCCATGAATGGCTTGGTGCCCTCCCTGTGGTTTTGAGCTCATCCAGGATCTGGTTGTTTAAAAGAATCTGAACCTCTTAATCGCTCTCTTGCTCCCTCTTTAACCTGGTGCACCTTCTCCCCTTCATCTTCTGCTATAATTGTAAGTTCCTTGAGTCTTTCACCAGAACCAGATGCCAACACTATGCTTCCTGTACAGCCTGCAGAACTGTGAGCCAAAATAAACCTCTTTTTTTTATATATAAATTACCCAGCCTCAGAGATTCCTTTATAACAATGCAAATGGACTAAGATAAGATGTAATTACTTATTATAAAAAAGGAGAAAGATCACAAATCAATAATTTAACATTCCACCCTCAGACACTGGAAAAAGAAGAGCAAATTAAACCTAAGACAAGCAGAAAGATGGAAACAATAGAGATTAGAGATGATCTTAATGATATAAAGAATAAACAATTTAAAAATGAACAAGACCAAACATTGGTTATTTGAAAACATCAGAAAAATTGGCAAAGTTTTAGCTAGAATGGATCAAGAAAACAGAGTGATTTAAATTAGTAAAGTCAACCTTCCAGAAAAAATAAAGAAAATTCTATGAACAACTGTATGCTAACAAATTATATATCTTAGATAAAATATACAAATTCCTAGAGAGACACAAAATACCAAAACTGACTCAAGAAGAAATAGAAAATCTAAATAGAACTATGTCAAGTAAAGAGGCTGAGTTAGTAATTAAAAATTCCTCACAAAGGAAAACCTAAGGATGACTTTACTTGTGAATTCTATCAAACATTCAAAAAGTCCCCAGATTCTGGAGAGGAGTGTTTACGAATTCTGTATCCTGGTTCTCAGGGCTAGTCCAGTTAAAGACATTCAGAATTTTTTTTTTTAACTAAGAAAAAAGAGAACATAAATCACAAAAGTAGAAAGTGTGTCACTTTAGAGAATGCTGTGTTGTTTTTTCCTTCCTGCTTAGATATGTGTTAGGTTTTTGTCATTTACATAAGGGACATTCCCTACACTGGGGCCTTTCTTGGCCTCTGTCCTTTCAAAGAAATTACTCAAATTTTTTCAAGTCTGTAACACTTTAATTTATTCAATCAATGGAATAAATCTTTATTGGTGACCTTTTTCTTGCCAGCCACCAAGATGAAAAGACAAATTAGATAAGTACCTCAACATAGAAAGTTCACAATTACGTGGGGAGACAGACTAATAGTGATCACAATCATGCTACTTTAATAGCAGCTGAAACATATCCAAGGTTCACTGGAGGTGAGGCACTGTGCTCAGTGCTGTATATCCATGGTTTTCTTTAAAGTTTTCCAGCTATTCTGACTCCTCTTATCCTCCCTGGACATGTGAGGAAACAGAAGCATGAATACTCCACTGCTATCTGAAGACCAGACTCCTCCCAGCACACACTTGGTGTTCTGTGTCATTACCATGGTGTCCCTTGGAAACTTGAGTGTGTAGATGAGAAGCCATGATAACTTTGTTTTTTATCTCTTCCATTTCCTGGTTTTATAGTTTTAAAACTAGGGTTTTGCTCAGAGGAACTCATCTTTTCCTTTGGACTTCACTCTGTCCTTAATGATCATAATGTTATTGTGATCTGTCACTCGTTTTCTGGCATGTGATATGGCTATTCCTCTTATTATATTCAAATATTTGTACCCCTATTAATATTTAGAAGTGCCTTGCAAAGCATATAAAAACAAAAATATTCAAAACCATATGGTTCAAAAGCCTTAAAAGTGTGTTAGTATCTAACTGGAAACTTGCACCATGCTAGCCAGAAAAAGAAAGAAAGGAAGAAAGGAAGAAAGAAACAAAAGAAAAGAAAGAAAGAAAGAAAGAAAGAAAGAAAGAAAGAAAGAAAGCCTTAAAAGTGTGTTAGTATCTAACTGGAAACTTGCACCATGCTAGCCAGAAAAAGAAAGAAAGAAAGAAAGGAAGAAAGGAAGAAAGAAAGAAAGAAAGAAAGAAAGAAAGAAAGAAAGAAAGAAATCCCCTTTTTCTTAATCTTTCCACTTGAAAATTCTGACAACTATAAAGTTTAAAATTAATTATTTGTCATTGAGTCTCTGGTAACTGTAGTTTTCAAGGCCACTAGAAACAAGGAACAAGCCAACCTTGCTTCTTGGATATACTAGTTAAACCCATGACTACATCTGGGATAACATATCATTGAGTTTCTCATGACCACATTGATCCAGGGGTTTCCAATATATCTCATGATCGGTCTGAACAGCATCACTAGTGGCATGACAATAATGTACATTTTAATACCACACACCAGTTTTTAAATTTAATTCAACAGAAGAGTCCTGACTCTCTATATCCTTTTTCTTACCCTAAAGGTTTCTAAGGAGATGCAGATACATAGCTCAGGTTGGGCTCCACTGGATAAGGCAAAAATGGTGGGTCTTAACCTCTAGGTGGGTCTTTCTAGAGGATAGATCCAACTCGTACCTGGTTAGATCAATTTTTCACCTATCAGTACATCAGCTGACTCCAGAATCTTTGTTTCTGATACTCCTTACACAAAAAGTTCTCGAAATGTTGTCCACAGACAAGTAGGGAAACCAAGACACCTGCAAGAGATTCATCAGATCAAAATTAATTTCAAAATACCACTAAGTAATTACTTTTCTTTTTCTCTATGCTGATATTTACACTGGTTGTACAAAAACAATAGTGGGCAAATTGCTAGTGGCTTTGCACAGTAAGAATAAACTGTACTAATGTTATTGAATTCTACACTACTACACATTCACAGTAAAAAAAAGAACCAGTTTTATCAAGAATGTCTTTGATGAAAAGTTATAATTATTTATCTTAATAAATATTGACCCTATGACTATGTATTTGTAACTTTCTGTGTGACGGAATGGAAAGTATACATAAAGCACTTCTGCTGCATACTAAAATATGATAGTTGTCTCAAGGAAAAATATTTGGGCAATGATTTGAGTTACAAGCTAAACTCTATATTTTATATGGAACACAATTTTTACTTTAGAAAACAACTGACAATAGAAAAGCATGGATTATTAAAACAGAAATTAAAACAGAAGCAGTATCCCTGTTCCTCCAACACTAACTGAAATAATAATAATAATAAACCAGAAGCATTTGGGAGAAATTTTCCCAAAAATAAATTGAGTGAAACTGTCATTTCAAGGACAACAAATTGCAAATTGCAATGTTCATCACAGATAATAGAATTTAAGCTCTAAAGTAGAAGTCAGGATTTTGCATTATGGCTTGAATCTGCCACCATGAGCTTGACAGCTTCCCGATATTTAAAGACTTCTGATGAAATTGATGGTGCCGTTAATGCATGTGTTCCTCGACGTTGCATGATAACCTAAGCTAACACTTGGAAGATCTGTATAAACCAGTATTTTCCAAATACCTAGTACATGAGACTACAAAATCAAACATGGGCATAGATCTATTCAAACTTCACAATATGCAAATAAATCTTAATTTAACAAAGTATGAAAACTTTATTAATATGGTTTCATATTCTACATTGCAAATAACTGTTAAGAAACTATTCTTTGTAAAATATAGGTGTATAAAATTTGGGTGTGGTTTTAGAGAACAATATCTATATCTGAAAATACAATTAAAATGCTTCTTCCTGTGTACATGTGTGAGCCTGAGTTTCCTTTATACTTCAACCAAAATATCCCATGACAAGAAAATAAATGCATATTTGAGAATCCAACACTATTTTATAAAGCTGGACATTACAGATGCCTGTAAAATGATAAAAATGCCAATCTTTTCACCATATTTTAATATTCAAAAGATACTTATTTTTAATTAAATATATTATTTATATTTATCAGTAATAGGTATATTATTGATTTTTTAAGTTAACAAACATTTTTAAAAGTTCTGTAGTATGTTTTAATTTGTAATATGATAAATATTGACAGACATTACCTACATAAACAAAATCTCCTTGAGGGTCCCTGGTAACATTTTTAGACTATAAAGGGCTCCTGATACCAAATAAACTTGAGAATCATTCTATGATATTTATTTGTCCTTTGTGTTTTCATCATTATAAAAAGGGAGAATGGTTCTTTGCCTATCCTAAGATAAATTGAAACTCGTTTTGTGTTTACAGGCATGTTGGATACTGCTCTAAAACCATAAGGCTTAGATTTCCTGGGATGATATTGCTTTCATTGCCTTTAAAGATGCATTATCAATACATTGTCAGAGATGTTCTTGTTCCAGCTCCTCTCATAGAAAGGAGCAAGGGATGAAATAGGAGGAAATTGGAAGGGAAAAATTTCTGTTCAGGTCTATCAAAGTTACTACTTACTGCCAGAATATGTGACTTTTATTCTTCTTTACATATTTTCATGCTATGTGCTCTGGTTGGACTCTTCTCTGCTTGCATCTCCATTTGAATGATACTTCTCATCTTTTAAAGACCAAGTTAAAGAAATTTTCCCTGATGTTGTTGCCTTCTCCTCCCTTGTATGCTGCTTTAACAACACATACATTCTTATTTAATAGCATTGATTCCAGGATATTGTCATTGGAATGATGAGTTTAGTGGTTACAGAGTTCTCAAGTACCAAGGCCAATTTGCAAAAAAAATTAGCTATAACTAAATTGAATATATGTCACAATAGACATCTTACTCAATTGCCTAGAATTTAATAAGCATCTCCAGGTAATTTCAATCAATTCAAGAGTTTTCCTGTTCAATTCTGGATTTTCTATCTTTCTTTTGTGCCCTCTGGTTTAGAGTAAAGCCTGTGCTCAGGATGTGGCAAGGACCTTTTAGGGAAGTGGTTTGACGATCCGGGACTTTCAGCTAGGTTCTGCTAAACCGTACAACACGGATGCCATGGTTTAATAACCAGGGCAAGTTTGTTACAGTGCTGCAGGTCAGAACTGTTATAGAAATTGGCTATAAAATAAGTAGGGTACATAAAAGTAGAAAGTAATAGAGTATACAGACACAAGAAGGTGTATATTAGAGTTTAGTTTTGATGAATGAGGGACTAGCTACAAATTTGGGTTTGTAAACTTAAAATTAAAGAAAACCCCAATTTTGAGATCATGTCAGCTGCCCAGAGAAAAGCAAACTGTAGTTCTAGTGGTGATTATTTCAGACTCTGCATCTTAGTAATTGCAACTCTGCAAATACGTGGTATATGGACTTACTGTAATCTACAGAAAATGATTCATTCTGCAGCCTCTATGTAATAAAAGGGATAGAATTGACTTTGAAGTGGCGAATCTTGTTATAAATTGAATTCTTCTGATCAAGTAGCTTTTGGTCATTTAGAATTCACTTTGAATGTGTCCTATGTATTCCCATAAAATACAGAAACCTGGATGTCACTGTAACCTTAGGGAAAAAATTGTGCACTGAATAAAATTGTGATTTAGCAATTTTTCTTATTGTTCCACAATCACAGGCACATTCTGTAGAGAAAGGCAGTGAATGTCAGACTCACCCGTCTCCTTTCAGCTCTTCAATCAGGTAGGCATTTTGGAAAACATCAGTTTTCTAGGTGGACCCTTCGATAACTCATTCTGTTCTGAAGACACATTCCCAGCTGATATTCACTCAATGTGTTCACGAAACAAAATTGATTGAAGATACAAGTGGAAAGAAAAGAGAATAGAAAAGATAGTGAAAATCACAGAAAGACTTGGCTATTTAGGAAAATCCTTTCAGTTATAAAGGACTGTCAGAATCCAGTGGTTTTCTATTGACCTACCAAACCCAATCTTATTTGCAAATGTAGAATATCTTCAAAATTAGTGTCAACAATAATAAATGCAAAGTGTACAAAATTCCTGCATAGTTGGCACATGATCTATAATCTTCTCTCTTTCTTGGTTAACTTTTGCTATAGGACAGCAAAAGTTTAGCCATCCTAAAACCAAGTGGCAGAAGATCGCCTCATGTAATAATATTGCTTGTGATTTAGTGCATTGGCTGGAAGACGGCTGATTTGGGACGAGTGTGACTGGGCACCTCTGCCAAGGTAATGCTTTTCCAGGGAATTTTATTCATGCTCCTGGGATGAGCAGACCAGAGCGTGTGTTCATCTCATAGTAATGGCAGAAGTGTGAGAGGTCAAGTGGAAACACATAAGCCTTCTCAAAGTCTCAGCTTGGAAATGACTCCCTATCATTTTCTTCTCATTCTGCTGATCAAAGTAAGTCATTAGACAAAGCCCAAATTAAAGGGTGGGGGAACATTCTCCATTCTCACGGGAGGAAAGCAACATTACACATCAATAGACATAAATACAGGAAGGTGTGAGAAACTACCGCCAGTAACGGAATCTAGAATGTTTGTACGTGCCAAAATGTACATGATTATCCCAAAAGACCACCACTAATAAACACTTTCCACTGAGGGAAATGTGTCCCAATACTTTGGAAAACCACAGTACAATTCAATTCCAAATTGACAGAGAAGCTGGTGAGTGTGCCAATACAGACAAGATGGAATACTCTGAAACAGTCCCAAGAGTTTTGGAGAAAAGGACAACAAAAACAAAGCAAAAACCAATAGCCTTATGATACTTGGGACTGATCCAAGTAAAGATCTTATATTTACTTTGGGACACAGTCAGGTAGACAAAGGAGAGCAGAGGGGGCATGGGCCAGAGAGAGCAGCTTCAGAGGGAAGCTCACCTTAAATGACAGAAGGAAGCTAGGGAATTCAGCAGTGGAGGTAGAGAAGACAGGACAGACCAAGTTTCATATCAGATTGTCAAAAGAGGGCATGGGCTTTCTAGCAGGTGGGTGTTAGCATTGCAGAAAGAAATGAAAGGCCATGCGCAGGTGGGATAGGTGTTTATTTAGCTTTATTGAGCAGCTACAATATGCCAACAGCTTTAAAAACACTTTCAGGTAGATGTTTTGATTCCAAGCCCCTTATGGTAAAGTAACTTAGAATCACAAAACTGTTAGTTTATAAAGCAAAGTATCAGTTCCTATGTGTTGGATTCCAAAGCTCGTGGGTTGCATGTAGTGTCAGAGTCCTAGATACAAATCAAGAGTGGCCATCACGAGGATCACCCTTGCCCAAACCTGGGCCTAGAGCAGCAGCTGAATAAGAGACATCTGGAAATCCGTGTATGAACCTAGGATTGGTTTCAACAACACACTCTAGTTAATGAAGTTGATTTTCTATGTTCAAGTCTGATCAGCAACTGTTGGGTCTTGATACTCAGAGTTCTGAGCTGGAGTTTCTATACCCTGTAGAGGGCAAGTGGGCAGAAACTTGTAGGGTGTGGGGAGATTAGGTGTAGAGAAGGTAATCCTGTTACTCTAAATGTGGACAGAAGGATGGTGGGGGCAAAAGTCTAGAAAGATTATTTTATTCCAAAAAGGCAGTCAGAGTAAACTGCAAAGAGAGTTAGTTGGCCTTCAGGTCTTCAGCTAACCAATTCCAGACCTCGTGTCTTGGCTACCGTCTATGTGTCTGTGCTTGTTAGCCACATTTCATCTAAAGATAGAGTGAGTAATGGGCATGAGCGTGCAAAGAAATGCTATTGCTATCTCTGCATTCTTTTCTCTTTCTCATTAGTCTTCTTGAACATTCATCTCCATAGCCATAATGCACTGTCTCTGTTATTGACTTTTTAAATTTATAAAGCATCTAATTCTTTTAAATTTTAAACCCAATTATTTAGATATGTTTATCTGTCATTATTTGTCTGATCAATTTGTGAAGAGCATATATTAAATTTTAAATAAAACTTTAGATGTATTTACTTCTCAATGAATTTCTGTTAGTTGTCACTCTATAAAATTTAAGTCAACATTGTTAGAAGCAAGAACCTTTTAAGCTATAACTTCTTTTTCTTTTAGCCAATATATAATGCCCCTAGTTGTCACTGATACATTTTCTGCCTTGAACTATATTTCATAAACTTTGATTTTGCTATTTCTGCTTAGCTTTGATTAATCTTTTCCTGTACATCATTTAATATGCATTTTGTTAAACTTTCTAAATCATTTTAAGTGGGTTTTTTTAAGAAAATATATCACTGGATCATTTAATTTTTATAAAATCTAAAAATAAATCAGCTTTTAGTTGACAGATTCAAGCTATTATATTGTAATTAGTTATACTACTACTTATTACTGACACTTTATTTACTAATTTTTTGCACTTTTAAATTCTTTTTCTTTCCCTACTTTCTTTTGAATCATAAAATCTTATGATTCTAGTTTAAATATTATGTATTCAGTTTACTTTCACTGATGTTCCTAATACCCTAAGACACAATATCCCTTGTGTACACAATTTTATATATGTCATCCTGCTCACAGCATGCCCTTACCACTCACTGTCTTGCCTTCCTAATATGAATATGGTCTAAAATTTCTGTTTTGGAAAGTTATAGGCTTTTAAAATTTGTTTCTTTCTTCCTTTTATATACAACTGTAATATTTACTAAGTTATTTGAGCACACTTTTTTATACATCTGGCTTCATCTTCCTAGATTTATTTCTCTTCTTATTGGGATACTTCTTCAAAAGTGTTGTCAAAATGTATCTTTGTGTTGTTAATCTTAGAAGAATTATATGGAAGTTTGATGGTCTCAACACTTTGAAATCATTACTCTATTGTGGAGTGTGGACTTAAGAGTCATTTGTCAACAGAAATATACAAAGGGCCCTTTATGTTCATTTATCTTGAGAACATCATCATGGAAGTAAGGAAAGTACCATCAAATCACATCCTGGCGTAAGACCTCAACCAAGTAGCAACTATCATTGTTCAATCCCTTTAATGAATAAATAACTTTCAACTCAGGAAGACAGGTTAAAACAAAGATAATGAAGTAAATCAAATGCAGAGTGAATATAATTAATTTTTGTGTGTAAGTACTTATGTTTAATGGGATGTCATGGTTTCAAGATTTATAAGAAAAATACATTTACAATATTTTATAGATTCTGTTTTTTATACTATGTGTTTTGTTTGTTTGCTTTTAAAATTTGATGTATAGGAGTTGTTGAAATGCTTGGAAGACTTTGTTTGTTTGGGGTTTTACATCTACTCTACCAGGCACTTTAAGTGCTAAGAGAAAAAATTATATATGCTACGTTTATGAGTGCTGTTTTTAGATTGAAGATGGGTTTAGATTAATTTATTAAAGGAACTGATTGTTTAAAGGAATGCAATCTGTCCAACTTCTGTTAACAAAACATTGGTCCAAAAATAGGAAAAGAAAATTTACTAATTTTAGACAAAATTACTAATTCTACAAATAGAATTATGATAGATTTGTGCCAAACTTACGAACTTGAAAAAAGTCTTCAATTTTGTAATATTAATAGATTGAATATAATTTAAAACACAAGTAACTATAAATAAACCCATCATCAGACAATAAAAGTAACAAACTGACATAAACTGTTTGCTAAATGGTTCTATAATATTTGCAAGAGAGCGTGAACACATACATACAATTATGTACATAGCCACAATATCATGGATAATCTCTCTAAATTTGTGAGCTTTCTTTCAAAAAAGCAAGAAAATAAACACTAATCCAGGGACTGTTGTAGACTGTAGGGTATCTCATTTCTTCTGTAACTAGCTTGATATTTCTTCAAAATGCAATTTGCTTATGAAGGAGACTAGCAATTGAATGATGTCTTGGATTGAATCCCCAGAATCTACAACGAGGAGTGTTCTAAAAATTTCAATGCACTTTTTAAGTCATTCAAACCTTAGGTCTTAGAAGGAAGCAATGAACAAAGACAGACTTAGTTGCATCTTTATGATCTTGGATACCACATTATTTTGTAAATCAGGATCTAAGTGTCTTTGTGTAGGATGTCGTTTAGAGAGTTTTCTAAATATTTGGAGCATATTTGGTTTAAAAGTCTCTTCCTTGATATAGAAAGCATCCCCAAATTTATAAATGGAGTCAATGGAGTAGGCAAATGCCTATTTCTCCCACTAAGAACAAATAAAATCACTGGACATTATATATGTACAGTCATCCCTTCAGATCTGGGGGTTTTACATACATGAATTTAACCAACTCTATATAAAAAATACTCGGGGGAAAAAAAAAGAATGGGTTGAAGGGAGTTGCCAAGATGGCTGATTAGAAGCAGCTAGTGTGTGCCACTGTCACTGAGAGAAGAAAACGTGGCGAGTAAATACTAGATCTTCTGCTGGAAGATCCAGTTGGACACTCTGGGATTCATCAAGGAAACAACTGAACCCACAGAGAACGGAGAGGAGCGAGACAGGATGACCGCCCAGGAGTGGCCCGGAGCCAGGGGAGGCTCCCCCACTCCTGGTGAATGAGAGTGAGAGAGAGTCCTCGGGGACCCACGTGTGTGCCATGGACTCTTGCAACCCTAGGCTCAGGAGATCCCCTGTGATCCCGTCCCACCAGGACCTTCAGAGGTGCAGAGTTCCGTGGAGCCTGGGCAGAGCCGCCACTCAGGCACGTGTGCCGTCCTGGGAGCCTCGGGTTCCTGGGGGTCCCGGCATTAGTGGCTGCAGCAGGCAAGGTTAGGCTCCCTTGCACACCCCCAGGAAAGGGGCCGAATCTACGGGGCTGAGCAACGACTGACCACCAGCCTTGCCTCCACTGCACCTCACAGGATAAGGCTCAACGGCCTGAGACTCCAACCCCTCCCCACCGGGGCTCTCGGGCTAGCAGCAGCTCTGTACCTCCCTGGGACGGAGCTCGCCGAGGGAGAGAGGGGCAGGCCACATTTTGGCTGTCCTCCAGCCCTCGCCAGTCTTGCCCTCAGGCTCTGGAGGGTGCACGGTGACTAGTGACTGGCGTGGACCCCAGGGCAGCACAGCTGCCCCACGGAAAAGCGACCAGACTGTTCTCGACGTGGATCCCAGTTCCCCGTGTTCCTCACGGGGCGGGGCCTCCCCACCTGCGACTGGTGCCCCGCCTGAAGACCTCAGGCAGAGGTGGCTCTGCATTTCTCTGGAGGAAATCCCAGAAACTGCCCACATCCCCTCTGTCATTGCAGCAGCATTTGTTCCCGCCCCATCCACCCTCAGGCTGGGGAAGAACAAAGGGCCTGGTCACCGGGCTGGCACCTCCAGCACACCCCAGCCCAATACAGAGAGAAGAGCCTAGGCTGTCTTCCCTGTGAGCCCCCACACCCTGCCATTCTTCAGCAGGCGGGCCCCCCACCTCAGGACTGCAGATGAGCCGCCCGACCCCCGGCTGAGCACACCCACTGGAGTGCTTCTGAGTTTCCCTGGAGAAGGGCTCCCAGAGACAACTGATGGTTCCTCTGCCACTGCCACAGCCACAGTAGAGGTCCTGTTGCTGCTGCCCTTGGTCTGGGCAGAAACGAAGGGCCCAAGGGTTCTCCTCTAGCACGCCACAGTCACCACAAGGAAAACCCATTGTCTCCTCCCCGTGAGCCCTCCACCCCTGCCCTTCACCAAGCAGAGCCCCTAGCTAAGGCCAGCAGGCAGTGGTCCCAGCCCCTGGCTGAACATTCCCTGTAGCAGAGGCTCTGTGTTTCTCTGAGGTGGCCTCCCAGAGGCCATTGAAGGGCCCTCTGCCACTGCCACTGCAGCAGTGTTGCGCTTGCTGCCCTCGGGCTAGGGAAGGAGCAAAGACCCTGAGGGCATTAATCACGCCTCCAGCAAGCTGCAGTTTCCCTGAAGAGAAGGGGCCGGTCTGTCTTCCCCTTGCCCCTCCTGCCCCACTGTTTCTCACCAGGCAGGGCCCCTGGTTTGGGTCTACCACATAGCCACCCTATCCTGCAAAGGCTGCACTGATTCATGGTGGCTCCACATCTCCTATTTGAAGATTTTTAAAATTACCATTAAGTAGTGGTTTGCTCAACTTCTTAAATCTGTAGGTTTATGTCTCTTGCTCTCCGGCTCTTCCCTCTTTCTCTTCTCCTTTTGGACACTAGTATTAGATCTTTTGTTCCATAATCTCTGATGGATGTGGTTTGGATAGTGTTCCCTCCCAAATCTCATGTCAAATGGTAATCCCCAACGTTGGAGGTGGTGCCTGGTGGGAGATGATCAGATGATGGGGGCAGTTTCACATAAGTGGTTTAACACCAGTAATTACAGAATTACTGTTTTTTTAAATAATTTTTTTTCTATTGAAAATTGCTTTGGTGAGACATAATTCTCAACATTTCATTTAATTCTTTAACATGGTTTCTGCTAGCTCTTTGAACATATTTAGAATATCTGATTTAAAGTCTTTGTCTAGTAAATCCAACATCTGCAGTGCTTCAGAAACAGTTTCTATTGACTACTCGTTCTGTTGCAATTTATTTGTTTACTTATTTATTTATTTGTGACAGAGTCTCACTCTGTTGCACAGACTGGAGTGCAGTGGTGCAATCTCAGTTCACTACAACCTCCGCCTCATGGATTCAAGTGATTCTCCCATCTTAGCCTCCTGAGTACCTGGGACTACAGGCATAGGCCTCCACATTTGGCTAATTTTAGTATTTTCAGTAGAGATTGGGGTTTCACCCCATGTTGGCCAGACTGGTCTCAAATTTGTGATCTCAGGTGATCCACCTGCCTCGGCCTCCCAAAATGCTGGGAGTACAGGCATGAGCTGCTATGCCTGGCTTGTTCTTTCTTTTTATTTTCTTTATTTTGTGTGTGTGAGGGGTCATATTTTCTTGTTTCTTTGTGTGTATTATAATTTTGTGATAAAACCTGGACATTTTAAATGATACTGTGTGACAACTCTGGAAACAAGATTCTCTCCCTTTTTCTAAGATTCTTGTTTTCATTGTTGTTGCTACTTTTTGTTTGTTTAGTGATTTTCCTAGACTAACTCTATAAAGTCTGTATTCCTTTTCATGAGTGGCCACTGAAGTTGTTTTTGGTTATCTTAGTGGACACATGATTATTAGACAGAGATTTTCTTAAAAGTTTGGGATGTTGAAATCTTCCAGTCATTGCCAAAAGGCTTTTATGTATGATGGGGCACACCTTCAACATGGTGGCAGTTTGTAGCCCTGCTTAGTCTTCATATCCTGCTTCTGGAAAACCTCAAGGGCATCCAGAGATAAGACATGGTCTCCTCAGGTCTTTTTCTGGGCATGTGCACAACCTAGAACATGTGCAGAATCTTCTAGATCCTCAGGGATATGCTGGAGCTTTTTAAAGCTCCCTATGGACATGTCTTTTCCTAAGTATTCATTTTAAGATTTCTGGCCAGAGTCTTACTTGCTCCAACTAATACCACAGCTAAAGCAGCTGATATGTTCAACAATCACTGCTGATTGTTTTAAAAAATGCATTGGTGATAGGACTTTTCTTACTGACAAAACACCAAGTCAGGTTAAATACTAGTAAGAACTGATAATGGGGGTTTTCCAGGGAGGTGCCAGTGAGGTCACATAATGAAAACATTTTTTGGATGACATATTTTGAAGTGTCCCAAACCTAGTATGTTTTCTCTCTTGACTGCTAGGTCACTGGTATTCATAGTTACCGTGGTTGCAAGATTGCGGGTTTTCAGGGCTACTATAGACCTGGAAAGAATAAAGAGAAGGAAGACAGTTAAAATGCTACAAAGTTCACTGCCGTTACTGAGATTCAGCATTTTTCTTAAATAAACTCTTCTTGAATTGTTGCAAGTGTTTGGTTATTGTCAGAGTTATGAAAGAGTTGACATTACTAATTTTTCCTATTTTTGGCTGGGCGCGGTGGCTCAAGCCTGTAATCCCAGCACTTTGGGAGGCCGAGACGGGCGGATCACGAGGTCAGGAGTTCGAGATCATCCTGGCTAACACGGTGAAACCCCGTCTCTACTAAAAAATACAAAAAACTAGCCGGGTGAGGTGGCTGGCGCCTGTAGTCCCAGCTACTCGGGAGGCTGAAGCAGGAGAATGGCGTGAACCCGGGAGGCAGAACTTGCAGTGAGCTGAGATCCGGCCACTGCACTCCAGCCTGGGCAACAAGAGTGAAACTTGGTCTCAAAAAAAAAAAAAAAAAAAAAATTTCCTATTTTTGTTGTGGCTTTTCTGGAGAAATGGTTTTTTGATAGTCATTATTCCATAATTCCATAAATACCAGTCTCTCAATAAAATATTTTTAAACCAGAATCTTTAATTTTGTGATGTAGCTTTACAGAAAATTTGAAGGGCTTTCTAATATTATAAGAATGTAATTTTCTCTTCTATAATTTACTTACTTTCTTCTCATCTACAATTTGTAAAGCCTTTTTTTATCCTCTTGTAAATAGCATGAGACAATTATGCATTTAAGCATATATTAAAGTGGCTATAGCGTTTTGGTTTCTGATGATGATGATCAGCATAGACTGCTAATACTTCATTCTCAGAAATTAACCTCGGAGAAACAACAGTAACAACAACAGAAAACAGATAGAAGGCAAGGGAGGCTTTTACCGAACAAACTTGCAGAGGCATCTCAGACACCAAGAGTGAGTGCGTGCGTTTATTTATTTATTTATTTTAGACAGAGTCTCACTCTGTCGCCCAGACTGGAGTGCAGTGGCACCATCTAGGCTCACTGCAACCTCTGCTTCCTGGGTTCAAGCAATTCTCCTGCCTGAGCCTCCTAAGTATCTGGGACTACAGGCACATGCCACCACACCCGGGTCATTTTTGTATTTTTTTAGTAGAGGTAGGATTTCACTATATTTGTCAGGCTGGTCTCGAATTCCTCACCTCAGGTGATCCACCCACCTCAGCCTCCCAAAATGCTGAGATTGCAGGCGTGAGCCACTGCGTCTGGCCAACATCAAGAATTTAGTAACAAGAACAGAAGGTAGACTGGGAGACCTTAAATTCTGGTATCGTACCTCACTGTGCTATATTGGGAAGTTCATTGACAACCTTTTTGCCACTGACAGGAGAAACCCCTTCCTTCCTTCCTTCCTTCCTTCCTTCCTTCCTTCCTTCCTTCCTTCCTTCCTTCCTTCCTTC
>NW_012118821.1:7225610-7267131 GCF_000951035.1 Colobus angolensis palliatus
CTTCCCTTCCCTTCCCTTCCCTTCCTTTCCCTTCCCTTCCCTTCCTTTCTTTCAGACAAGGTTTCACCCTGTCACCCAGGTTAGAGTACAGTGGTGCAATCATAGCTCATTGCAGCCTTGAACTCCTAGTCTCAAGATCCTCCTGCCTCAGTCTCTCGAGTAGCTGGGATGGCACTCGCTGGCTAATTTTTGTATTTTTTTTGTAGCAACAGAGTTTCACGGTTTCCAGGCTGGTCTCAAACTCCTGGCCTCAAGCAATCCTTCCTTCATGGCCTCCCAAACTGCTGATATCACAGGCATGAGCCACTGCCCCGGACCAAGACTTACTGTACCTTTCCTTCCTTCTTTTCTTTTCTTAATTTCATTTCATGTATTTATTTATTTATTTATTTCCTTTCTTTGTTCTTTCATTCTTTCTTCCCATCTTCCCATCTTTCTGTCTTTCTTTTTTGCCTCTCTTTTATGGATTTGAAATTGCAACCTCATTAATTTATTCAAAACTTTTTTTTTTTACTTTAACTAATTCTGTCTGGATAAAAAGAATTCTACTACCCGAAAACAAGTTGCAACAACTTTTCTCAACCAATCTCTTGACTGCCCTATGAAATGCTTCATTATTTTTCCACTTTTGTGATATGTATTAGCAACCACTCTGCCAATATTACAATGTCTTTTCTTCCTGAATTCTTCTTACTGGATGTAGCACATGTTTTGTCCGATGACTTTCCTGTATATTTGAGAAGTCGCATGGTTAATCTTCTGTAAATTTATATTTAGTTAAATATTTAATTAATTTAATATAATAATTTAATATTTAATAATTTTATTTAATTATTTTTTGTTGTTGAAGTGACAATTTGTTGCATACTTGTTACATTTCTGGTAGAGTTTTAGGCACTGAAAATACAAAATTGAGCAAGATAGACATGTTCCTTGCTCAAATACACTTCAGCCTAGTAGGGAAGACTGATGACCAAATGATTCTATAAATTATAGTGAGGAACCTAATAATACTTGCTTCGAAGGGAGAAGGAAGAGAGTGTGAGATTCAGCACATGTTCTAGGCTCTTGGTGTATTATATAACTCTCTTTGTCCTCCTATTTATCCTAAAATATCATCTTATGCCTACTTTTCCTTCTTGTAACCTTTTTTTCTTTTCCTTTCAACCCATGGAAAAAATTTATAGGCTCAGAATTTAGAATTGGAAAGGCACTCAGAAACCAGATGTCTTCATTTTAGAGTAGAAAAATACAAAAACAAAAACAAGAGTGAGGTGACTTGCTCAAGATCCCACAGCTAACCAAGAACAGAACTGTCTTCTAGGTTCTTCCACTCATCAGACTCCAGCCGTGTGTTCTTGTCCTCTGTTGTCTGAGCACTAGCGTAGCATAATGTGGACTTACAATTTATTTGATGTGGACTTACAATTTATTTGATGTGCACCATTCTCTTCCTCCTCATCGTTAGTTTTTCATCATGTGTACACCCTTCAGTTGAACTAGAAGCTTCCTGAGCACAGGAACATACTTTTTTTTCCTTCTTTTTAACATACCAATCTACAGGAGAGTTTCTTCCTCCCCTCTGGGGTTTTGCCAGTTTTCAGGAAGATTTAGATTTTCTCCTAGGCTTAATACTTACTTGGGAAAACTATTTACCCTCTTCAGTTCCAATTTCCTCATCTGTAAAGCAGAGATAATTAAAAAAACTTAACATAGTATTTTTTGTTCTTATTTTTGTAAATGAGATCACACATGTGAAGTTTGTTGTTTAATGCCTGATGTTTGGTAAGTGATCAATGATTATCAATGAAATCTGTTGTTGTCATTTAATGAATCCTTTGCTCATTAAAGGTTTATCTTATGTAATGGGAACCAGTTCTTTATGTCATTTTGTGATTAAATTCCAACTTATTCTTCTTTGCAGTCCTCCCAGTTGCAATTAATTACGTGTTTCTTATTAGTTACCAAGATTTTTCTTGAACTTACATTAATTCATATGCTTCATTTTATCTATGTTGGATTTCCAGATTAAACTATAAGCAATTCAAGGTTAGAAATTATAAATTATTCATCTCAGCATTGTCTCAATATCTACCTAATATTTTTTACAGATGGGTGCTACATAAATGCTTCCATAATAAGAGCATGTTATAATTCATTTGTTTAGTCATCCATGAAACATTCATCGAGCACCAATATTGTACCACTCTTTGTACTACTATTTATTACAGAATTATTAAAATAAAGAATACTGATGAAATGTTTTAAATAAATCAATGGACAAATTAATAACAAAGTCTAATTCTGTAGACTCAATGTAATAGCTAAATATCAAACTCAGTTCTGCCTCTAAAAGGTGGCAGTGGTTTGAGATCAGAAGGTGTCTGAATTTGACTTCCCATCTCCACTATCTGCAGAGCTGGCAATGACTGAAGAATATAGAAAGCATGTCACACCTCTCTGGAATGAGACGTGAAATACTCATGGAAGATGAAGGCCCTCCAGAGCTAGTTCAGGCCATTGCAATAATCAGGGAAATAAGCTAGTTATCACCTTTGCAATGTCATCTAGTCTTGCCTACTGTGGTAGAGAACTTTCTTGCCTGCCTAGCGTATTCAAAGCTTTTTATAAACGTTAAATTGGTCTCCCTCTATAAAAACTAAATCCTCCTGGCTGGAGAGAAAATCCATAAATCACAAAAACAAACTAGGAAAATAGATGAAAAAGAGAAAAAAGCCTTCTTTAAATGTCTTAAAACACCTTCTTGTATTTCACCTCTGTGGCTGTTTCTATTTTGTGTTCATCTCTGGTTATTGGCCCATGAGGTATCAGTTTTACAATTTTTGCTAAGGCCATGTGTCAGCCTTTCCAGTGTCGGCCTAGAAATCTCAGAAATGATTTAAGAGAAGAATTATCTTGGGAAGCATATCTTCAATTTAGACCCGAAAATAAACAAGAACGGGGTGGGGGCAGCCTTATCAAAAGCAAATCGCTCTTAACTGCCTAGCAAGCCTACACAGAAAAGGCTCTTTTGTACATCTCCCGTACAGACTCTTTTTCTCTGTTTATCTTACTTCCATTTTTTGTTACATGACTTTCTCACAGCTTTTTATGATGGGCATATGTGTATATTTAAAATGTGCTAACGCATACTTAAACACCCCAATGTGTTACATTGTGATATGCATTCAAAGCGTCATTAAAATAGCGACAACAAAAGGCTAACTACTAAAAAAGTCCCAAATTTCAGAATTAGCTAAGTTTTTTTGAACTGGTGTTCTCTTCTGGCAGTAAGTAAGAAACACACCAGGAAAATATTAATGCTTGCAGGATCTTCTGTCAGATGAATGTGCCTTTCTCTTTGTCCTATTGATATACAGGTGCTGAAAAAGGGGGACACATTTCAAGGCGTACAAGTGACAATAGCTCCCGTGAAGAAGCTTAGTTTCAGAAAGCCTTTCTGGATGAAGTCTAGGTCAAATTCTTCCCCTTGTGTGTTTTCATTGGGCTTCCTCAGAAAGCGGTGACAGGCACATTGTCAAGCTGACCTTGGCCTTCTTTTGTCTTTGGGTCCTTGTCATTCAACGAAGACTTCATTCCCAGTTGCAGAGTGAGGTCTAGGCAGCAGCAGGGAAGAGAATGGCAAGCCTGAGAGGAAGCCCTTTTTTCCCCTTTTGTTAGGAGCAGGCAGGGCAGAAATTAACTTCCTCACTTGTGGAGTGCAAATGGTAATGATGACTTCCATCAGAGTGTTGTTATAAAGAATACTAGGAAGGGATTGTAAATTCAATGAGAAATGTTTATTAATTAAATGATAACAAATGTTGCTTAGAAACTGGCAGTGTTTTCTTGGTTGGCAGGACAATGGGGTCAGTTTTTTCTTCTCTTGGTTTTGTAAGATTCACTGTTAGCAAGGAAATATTTGACTCTTCCTTTTGTCAATTTATTTTTCTAGCCCTATGGAATGCAACTCTCAATGGTAGGGGCCAATGACATAGTCTGACTTATCATATATGAAAGGAGCACCTTCAATGCCAAGGACAAGCACACAGAGCTCCCTGGAGACCCAGAGGCCACCCGAGGGCAGGGGCCCTGCCTCTGTGATGACTGGAGATGGCTTTCATTGCAGGGCCATCTGCTGAGAGTAGTTCACCGGCAAAGCACCACCCTCTGCTTCCTGGGGACTGGGAAATGGAAGACCACAGCATAGAAGATTTCATCGTAATAGAGTAGATCACGCACCATTAGTCAGATGTTAAGGTACAGGGAGATATTATTGAAACTGTGAGAATTTTATTTACAAGGAAAATGCAGACCTAGCCAACACCCAAGGTTTAGAGAGTGCTTTACAACCAGGACACAACCTCTTCAAGGAAAGGGAGTCAATGCTTGGCAGAGACTGTTTTATAAGTTTTTGTGTTCATCTCTGGTTATCAACCCGTAAGGCATTACTTTCACAATTTTTGCTAAGGCCATGTGACAGCCTTTCCAGAGACCCTGCCCATCGAAACTGCTTCCCTGGTCCATCCTTCTGCTTTCTGTAGTGTCACCTTTCCTGTGCCTGCCTCACCGTCCACTTTCTGTGTAACTTCTAACCAGCTGCTCCTCACCTCAGGCCTCCTATGAACTGGTCCCTGTGCTGGCTTCTTAGAATACTTCAGCCAACATTTGCAGAGCGGGATAGTTCTCTCCTATTCATGCCAACTCTCTGTTTCACCCATGCCCCCTCCCCTCACCACCCCTCCACTACTCCTCCTTTCCCATCTCCTCATTTCTCCTAAGCCTGGATTGTTTTTTCTGGCTCCTGACCACTGACTCTTGGCTTCCTGAATTTGGCTATTACTTTCTTGTTTGATGTAAACTTGGAGAATATCCTCTCCAGGAGTTCCCTCATGAGCAGTCCCAACCAATAGAAAGCAGAATGGAAGGTGGCACAACCAATTCATGGGCCCCCAGGAGGGACTGAGGCTGCTGGCCATGAATTTTCCAGAATATCCAACCCCTTATATTTTCCAAAGAAGTTCACTTTGGATGCCAGAGACTTTCTCCTTGGCTACTTTGTAGCATTAGCTCTTAGTTTTCTAGAAGGATGCTTTGTGTTATTTACTCTAGGACACATTGGAAAGATCACAGATAGAAGAATTCGACCTATGTTCAAATCTGATAAGTTGATGCCATAGCTACCTGAGCCTGATCCTCTTTACCTTAAAGTTAGTGTACTGGTATGAACACCAGGATTCTATGGTATAAAATAAAGTCACACAGATATGGCAGATATCCAACCCAGTGCAGCTGCTCAGTAAAAACTCAATCCCTTCTTCGTCTTTCGCATTCTTGTAAAACCGTGCTCTTCAGAATGTTTGCAGGCTGGTCATTTTGTTTTATTCATGCTCTGCTTTGATTATTTGGCCTGGACTTTTAGTTTAAACTTTTTTTTTTTTTTTTTTGGCCAATCTTTCCTTCTCCAAACAAACACGTCATTAAGGAAAAAGAAATGTTCGGTGGTTTTAGTGTGATTATTAATAAAAATAAAATATTCACATGGGGATTAAGAGGAATTAACATGGGCCTAACACTGATCCACACTTGATTACCTATTATGCTTTCACGCCAAAGATAAAGAGGACCTAGGGAAATCCTTCCTCTCCCTGTGAAAGTTTATTAAAATGATAAATGAGGTTTTGGTGGCAGTTAAGCAACTCAAAAGTGCTCTCTCGTGGACAAACTCCAGCCCCCTGCTTGTCAGAGAGCATTCTGATGAGAGGAGCTGGCTTTAGCACAAGCACATCAGGGCTGCACTTCTGTATTACCTGGGGTTGTCAAGGTTACTGAGATGCCAGGAGTTTTGGACACAGAGTATTCCAAAACTGCCACTGGATAATCATAAATATTAGATGTTCTGATTCCTCCCTCTGCATGGATCATTTTCCTCAGATTCATCTCAGGAGAAACAGTCAATATATTAATTTTCCTAATGGAGCACAACAGTGACAAGGATTAATGAGGAGGCTTCATAATGGCCTCATTTTCCATCTGTCCCACTACACTTCCATCGTATTCACAGGACCAGTCAACACTAGGAGACAACGCTCCTTTCTATCCTTATCATTAGCTTCTCAAAATGCAGGAAGGTTGCTCACAATTCACTTTCAAACATACAGCCACAAAGTACATATATGCATTTTGGAGGATCCCTGGGCAGTGAGTTTTGGTATATTTCAAATATACAAGATGCATCCCCTATTTCTACACTCTTCTATAACTCTTTAATCAGAGGTAAATGCCTCATCATGTTCCATCTAGTGGCACAAGAATGGTTGGCATGCTTATTGTTATGCTTCCAACCTATGCCTGCCTTGAAGAAAGTTCACCTTTTGCGTGTGACTGTCTCAAGCTTTTATGCCATTAAATAGTATCCCCAAGCATATTTTACATCTAATATAAAACAGCAATAAAATGCACTTCCCCAGGTTGTTGGGGAGATAAAAATAAGACAAACGAATTGGAAAGGTGAGCAGCCTTCCAGCATTTTAGTTATAAAATTGTAACAAAAGGGATTCCTCACTTTCTTGTTTACACAGTTGAATAGAAACAGTTGTTCAGTAGAGTGTGTGCATATTTCAAATGCAGGAGCACCTTTATCCATTCACATGCGAAATATCCCATCATACCAAGAGCTATGATGGTGATGCAAAGTGGGTAGGTACAGTAGGTGGATGGGGAGTTAAAAGAAGAACAAACTGGTGAGAGAAGTTAGCAGTTATAGGACCTCCTGTCGGCTCACCATACCTAGAAATGGTGCTATTGTTTCCAGTGATCAAAGGTCTAACCATTTTACTCAAATCTACTTTATATCTACATACCATGCACTAGATTCCTAACAGTGACGTACCTTTGCATTGTTCCTCCTGTTTAATATCAGTTCCCATAACCACTGCCTAATCCTTTGTTTTTACAATATGCATATTATCCAGAACCCTACTCAAACGTTTTCTCATTATCCAGCTGTCCAGATATTCACATCCAAACATCAACTCTCTGTACCGTGAGATGGTCTAACTGCTTGTGTGTGTATGCTTTACATTTAGAGAGTATTTATCCTATGATGCCTAGTCTAGTCATAATTTACTTGCAGAATGTTCTTTAATAGAAAACAGTTCCTTAAATTTGTATCTTCTAAAGACTTGATTATTGTCTTTAAAGTCATGATGTCAGGAAAAACAAAGAGGGAATTTTGCAAACCAAAAAACTAGATCTCAGTTGGGTAGTCTCATTTGAAAGGCCATAGACCTTGTAAACCAGGGTTTAAATTCCAGCACCATTTGTAATAAAAAGCTATTATGCATTATCTATTTGAGAGTGAATTTCCTCATATATAATAATGTAGTAACACATATCTTGCTGGGTGATTGCAAAGATTATGTAGGGTAATGCATATAAAGCACCTGGCAACTGGCAGACACAATGAAAGGTAGCTGTTATTATTCCACTTACTGAGGCATGGGGCTGGAAATTAGTTCCTGTCAAATTTGTGCTCTCTACTCGGCATTTTACAGGTTAGTTTTTATAGTTATCATGGCAACCTCATTTTACAGATGAGAAAGCTGCATCCCATAAAGGGTAAGTAATATATCCAAAGTCAGTCTGTGCTATGACTTGCTTAAGCTAGAACATCAGCCTGGGTTTGGACCCCACCCCGTCCTCTGTGTCATGTGGCTTTTCTAGAAGGTTCTCTTAAGTCAGAAGCAGAGTTATGAAGGACTTTCGCAGGACCAGCCAGGCAGCCACATTCTGAATCAAGCCTGCTTTCATTCATGTCCACCAGTCACATGCCCAGGAATGCAGCTCATGTGTCCTTACTCCCCATGAAAACAGAGGGAATCTTGAATGCTGTGAAGCTGACCACCTCTCAATGTTCTGAACCGTGAAGAAATAGCCTAGTGCCTGTGGGCACACTAACACTGTGGAGGTTCAAACAGGGGTACCAAATTGTGATAATTTTCATTGTTGGTATTTAATAAGTTAATCCCTTAGTCTAATCACAGAATGTTTGTGACATTACCATTAAAGAATTGTAGAATCAGAGTTCATTACTGTTACAGAGTGAATTTTGTATCCCCCACCACCTGCCACCAAAAAAAGATGTATCAGAGTCCTCACCCCCAGCGCCTCGGAATGTGACCTTATTTGCTAAAAAGGTCTGTATAAAGATAACCAAGTTAAAGTAAGCTCATTAGGGTAAGCTCTAATCCGATATAATGGTGTTCTTATACAAAGTGAAAATTTGGAGACAGCTGCACAGAGGGGGCATGATATGAAGAGACACAGGAAGAAGATGGCCATCTGCAAGCCAAGGAGAGGGCCCTGGAGCAGAAACTCCCTGGCAGCCTCAGAGGAGCCAGCCTGCCGACACCTTGATCTCGGACTTCTGGCCTCCAGACTGTGAGCTGAGAAATCCCTGTTGTTTAAGCCACACAGTCTGCGGTACTTATTTTATGACAGCCATAGCAAAACAATGCAGCTGTGTACCAGAGGAAGAGTATCCCAATCATGTGACTTAGTGTAAAGTGAAATGATGAGTGACTCTACTTCCAATTGTGCCACGCACCTTGTTATTATATTGATAATTTACATTAATCTTAGAGTCTAAATATTAGGCCATTGAGAATGTGTAGCCTGGTGCATCTAATAGTGACAGGAGGCAGCCAAATGCCTAGGCAGACGGGATGGGTCCCCAGTGAAACTCACCTTCAAGCCGGAGACTATTCCAGGTAAATCCTCCGACCAGATTGAGAACCTGCCTTCCCGTTTGGCACACTTTCCTCTGATAGATTCCCGTTCTTCACCTATTTCACATGTACCTACCCTTTCCTAATTAGTTTTCTACAGTCATGTCCACCTTTGAGGGGTGTCTTCACTTTAACCTTTTTTGCATAGTCACAAACCAATCAGCATACACTCCCTATTCTGAGCCCATTAAAAGCCCTGGACTCAGCCATATTGGGGACTTTCCTGCCTTTGAATAGGGGGGACCATCCCCGTGTCCCCTGTCTGTTGAAAGCTGTTTCATCACTCAGTAAAATTCTTCTCCACCCTCCTCACCCTTCAATGTCCAGCATATCCTCATTCTTCTTGGGCATGCTATAAGAACCCAGGAACCACAGGACACAGGTACAAGTTATAACACAGTTGAGCTGGGGCATGGCAGTGTGTCCATCCCTGGGCAGTAGTGTCACCGGCCAAGGGTCCCCAGCTTGCAAAGTGACCAAAAAGAAAAATCCTGCATCACATCTACACCTGACAGAATGCTGAGCTATGAGCAGCAATAGCGGACACACGGTCTTCAAGCAAAAGGTACCCTAAAGCCACGCGCAATTGCTGTCTGCATTGAGACTCCACCGAAAGATCTTCAGTGGGTAAGTTAAGTTTGCAGGTTGGCCTCTAGTCCATGTTCATTTTTAGGTTCATGGATTATTCAATACGTTGGATCACAACGTAGAGCAGAGTCATGACAGCTGTTTGTATTGAAGGTCAGCTGCAAGGCCCTGGGCGAGTTACCCTTCTCTGCATCTTTGCTTCTTCAGCTCCAGGAAGGCTTACTGCTCCCTGCCCCTTTCTCTTCCCTGGAATTTGTAAAGCTAAATTGGCCATGCAATGTGAAAAGACTGTGTCCTTTGGAAGACAGAGTTCATTTATGCACTTCAGACTTCCGCATCATTGTAAAGCAAGAGTTTTTTTGTGTGTGTGGAAATTCTTTTCAAAAGAAAAAAGTCAGTGGAAACCCAAAACAAACGAGTTCTAACCTGAGCAGAAGGCCTGGCAGGCGATGTCATCTAAGAACAAAGCAGCCAGCATCCTCTCTCTAGAGACAAAACACATTATTTCTATGACATGCTTAGTCTCCATCTGCTCAGAGAAAAGGAGTGAATCTCCCATATGCCTTACCATTGGGCCATGCCTGACTATGACAGTGGCTCTCCCTACAATGCAGAATTGAACATTAAGTAACTTTAGGCTGCTCTCATGGAAATAGCATATGGGTACTAAATGAGTGAAAATAAATGAATACCTTGATTCTTTTGCTCTATTTTTGTGTTGATAAAAGCGACTGCCACTGATCACTGATCAGTTTCTAATGATTTCAGTAAATCTGTTTTTCATTTTTCTGAAGAATTCTCAAGCAATACCCATCATACTTATTGCTGAAATTATATACTCATGAAAAAGAATTTAAATACTCCCAATTATGTTATATGGTCATATTTTCCACATAAACATAGGCATTTATTTCCTCTAGCAGTACCCAGAGCCAGCACAATATGTAATTTGCTAGGCGATTTGGCAACTAAGAATGATTAAGACCCTGCTGTTTGCAGTTAATATGGTGTATAACTTGAGTTTGAGGCCAGAAAAGTAAGTAGGGCTGATACTGAACTGTTCCTTTGTTTGTGAATGTGAAAGTTTTACGTGTCATTGCACCTAGTTTGGTAGAACATTGCTACAGAAACAATAAAAGAAAAAAAGAGAAAACAGTCATTTCATTTAATACTTGGGTATTCTGTTCTTAATATTTGTAGTTGATGGCAAAGTCATTATTTTCAGGGGAAATATTAGGCTCAGGTGGCTGGAGGACGTGTTAGTGAGACAGGACCTGGTGGGACTTCCCCTTGCTGCGCAGTTGCAAGCTAGTGCTGACCACAGACAGCGCTGTGCTGCACAGCCATGTTGCAAAAGCTCCTTCTGGGGAACAGAGGAGATGAGGTGGTCCAAGGTCAGATCAAGACAGACTCATTCCGGAAGACGAACTAGAAGAAAGTGGAAAGTTACAGACAAAACAGAAGAATTTGGGAAGCATTTAAAAATGTTTATAAAATTCATGGATGGATGCCAGTTTTTTTCTGAAAGAGCAGTTCTACAGTCCTTCAAATTGAGTTACCAAGGAAAGGGACAGTTTTGGATGGGATACAGAACAGGACTACAGAGAAAGAATATTTTCCAGGGCTTAGTCTGGAAAGCATTGTTTCCTGGCCTGGAAAACTTTTCAGGGTACAGAGAGGCCACCAGAGTGACCAGAGAGAAGGGGAATGGTCAGGGCAGCTAATCAGATGACTCACCCAAAGCTTTGTAGTCAAGAGGATAAATGACACTATGTGACCATTGGGGTCATGAGCCCTGTGTTCAAGAGTATAAACCCTTACAAGATCAGAATTTCTGGCCAGGCTCTAGTAGACACATGAGTTGGAGAAGCTCTGGTGAAGCTGAAGATTGTGTGTTCAGGTACAGTATTCCAAATACAAAAGATAATGAATTCAAGATAAATATATTATTTGACTTGTCAGTTAAAAATTTGTCTCACACTCTCCAGGCTAATGCAGCAAAACAAACAAAAAATCATGTACCAGGAAAGACAGAGAAAAAAACATGGATGGTAGTGTACCAGCAGTAGCTAGTAGCACTCACAATTAAGGGAGAGTGAGCTGGACCTAGGAATGAGGACTAAAATAGCACAGATGGACTCTCAGCGATTCCAGAATCCCCACCAACTTTGGGTACTACAGTAAGCATTACTGCTACTAAAACTAAGTCTGATCATTTCAATATCTGTAGTTAGGAATCAATGCAACTCATAACTACAGTCCAAAATATGCCCAAGTTTAGTTTCATTTAAAAAGTGTTTGAATCAGGGATAGATTAGTTGTCCATCTGGAAGACACTCAGGAAAGACTGAGGAAGCAGCGACACTGGTATTACCCTAAGAGTCACCTTTGCAGGTGTCCACTTCAGGTGGAGTCACTGCTTAACCTTTAAATTCTCAGCTCTAATACATCTCTGACCTTCACCCTGGCTCTGTGTCCCACCAGTCAGTGCACTGAACCTGCTACTCTGTCTAGCTTGGTTCATTTAAATTTGACATGCCCCAAAGCATTAAAGGGTAAGCCTCTCTCTCACAGATAATGGGCTATTGGCATGCTAGATGTTTCTTTCCAAACAGCATGTGAAGAGTATTATTAGAAAGTAACTAGTCTCTGACCACATCGATTTTATTTGGGACCAGAAATGTCACCTCCTCTGAGGATCTGTGAAAGCAGAGGCAGGTGGCTGCCTGGAAAGCTGTGATATAATGTCTTCTAGTTGCATGGAGAATTGGAGAGCTGTGGTACAGGTAGACTTTGAGCTCCTTGACGATTCCAGAATTTTATAAATCTATGTTATCTTGAGCAAGAAATTTTTTTTTCTTTTTCCTAGACAGTTCCAGCCATTTGGTTTTGGCAATGGTTTTAAGAATTCCAAAACACAGCCCTGGATTATTGCCATGACTTAGTTGTCTAGGGATGGACCTGCTAAGAACCTGGGATTAAAAACGGATCTTGGATGTAGCTGAATGGGTCGTGGGTGGGTTTGTGGAGCCCACTGAGGTCAGCTGCAGACTGTGCGTGGTCCAGAAGGCCACTGCGTGGCTGCCTCTGTGGCCCAGTGTCCTTTCACCTCTTCATCCTTGGAGCATCATGTGTAGATGAGGATAAAACAGTGACCCTGTGCTCACTCTTTTCAGATATGTGGGCACTAGCAGGGAGAGTGAGGTGTGCAAGAACCATCAAACAGACCACACATGCAATTCATTTAAATGACCACATCAATGTATTGATATAATAATACTCTGCTCCTTTGGTAACATAAACTATAGAAATTCAGGATAAAAGAGCTTAGGTTATTGGAACAGGTTCTAAAAGGTGATTCCTTTGGAATTGTTCACACTGGGGGAGATGAGCATTGTAAACTTCCGGCAAGATCTCATAGACTGTAGTGTCTTCAATATTTCCACCATCACAATTGTCTCTGTACTCGGGCTTTACCTCTTCAGGCCTTCAAGTTTGGAAGGGATGTTTTACCCATCTGATGAAATCAGCTCTTTCTATACAGGCTTCTAGCTGTGAATATTCTACTCGATTCTTTTTTTCTAAAATGCAACATTTTTAAAGAATTTAAAAACTAAAGAGTAATTTGCACTCTTGGGAGTTTGCACTATGTGGAAGTCTTAGAGACAGGTCTTGTGTGGCTGGTGCTCACCTAGCCCATGCGAGTTTCCCATGGAACTGGGCATGTGGGACATAATCCCCAACGCAGGAAGCTGCTCTCTGTCTGGAGCACACAAAGCCTCCCACAGGCAGGGCTGTGTCCTTACGGTGTGAGGCTGATGTCTTGGTGGGGTAAAACCACATTTCTCCTAGGTACTGGAAACTACAAGAGGAATCTCTTTCTATGTTCTCTAATTTATCGGGCTTTTTAAACAGAAGAAACTGACTTCCAGCCAGGCATAGTGGTTCACACATGTAATCCCAGCACTTTGGGAGGTCAAGGCAGGCGGATCACGAGGTCAGGAGATCGAGACCATCCTGGCTAACATGGTGAAACCCCATATCTGCTAAAAATACAAAAATTAGCCGGGCATGGGGACACTCGCCTGTAATTCCAGCTACTCAGGAGGCCAAGTCAGGAGAATCACTTGAACCCGGGAGGCAGAGGTTGCAGTGAGCGGAGATCGCGTCCCTGCACTCCAGCCTGGGTGACAGAGCGAGACTTCATCTCAAAATAAATAAACAAGAAACTGACTTCCGCTACATCAATTTAAACATGTCCCTGAATCAATTGTATGTCTCACTTTATTTAACTTGAATAAACAATTAGATTAAGACATTGAGAAATAAAACCCCTAATAGTCATATAATTTATCTTCAGCCCTTACTAGTATTTTCTCAATGTAACTCCAGTCTTGAGCTACTGTTCACAGAAAAATCTGAATCTTGAGTCACTGGTGGAAAAGCAGTCTTCTTGGTAGGCAGAGCTCCAATTGTCTGCTATCCATGCCTCGGTGGGACATAGATTTTGACCTGGGGCAACGGTAAAGTCCCTGCACACAGTGAAGACAATGCTGGGTGTTGCTCTTCTCAGCACCCTGCTCGTTCTGCCTTGGGTCCTGGAGAAGTGGGGCTGGCAGAGCTGTGAGACTGATGTTCCTTATCTGAAAAACACCTTCTGATTTTCTTTGACCCCTCATGAAAAATATTTTTCTGTGATATTTTTTTAAAAAACTATTCTTGCTTGCTTGCTCTCTGTCTCTCTTTCTCTGTCTTGTTTTATTTTTAAGTGTTACTTTTCCACACCATTGGTTATTTTCTGAATATTCCAGTAATCCTCAATTTTATTTATTAAATACTCTCCGTCATAACACTGTTACTCTACCCGAGGTTCTAATTTATTAGACTGGTGTCAGAAAGAGCTTGATCATACAGGAAAATTTTTACTTTACTTGGGTAGAATTTTTAGTACAGAAAAAAAAACCACCTCTTTGTTAAAATGACGTAAAACATTACTTTTCTACATAAGACACAGTGAATACAGATGCCTCTTGGCATACTATGGGGTTATGTCCTGATGAACCTGCCATACACTGAAAATATCATAAGTTGAAAATGCATTTAGTATATCTAACTTACTTTTAATACACCTAACAATCATAGCATGGCCTAGTTCACATTAAGTGTGCTCAAATCACTGAAATTAGTCTACCGTTGAGTGAAATAATCCAACACAAGGACTATTTTATAATAAAGTGTTGAATATCTCATGTTATTTATTGAATACTGTACTGAAAGTAAAAAACAGAATGGTACAAAAACAGAATAGTATAAATTTCTGTATGAATACACAAAGAAGGGTTTCTACTGAGTGGATATGGTTTTCATACCATCTAAATGTCAAACCATTGTAAATCCAGGACTGTCTGTATTTGAGATCACAGCACTTTTTTTATTTTATTATTTTGGTTTTTTTGAGACAGAGCCTTGCTCTGTCACCAGGCTGGAGTGCAGTGGTGTGATCTCGGCTCACTGTAACATCTGCCCCCTGGGCTCAAGTGATTCTCCTGCCTCAGCCTCCAGAGTAGCTGGGACTATAGGCGTGCACCACCATGCCCAGCTAATTTTTGTATTTTCAGTAGAGACGGGGTTTCATCATGTTGGCCAGGTTGATCTCGATCTCTTGACCTCATGATCTGCCCTCCTTGGCCCCCCTAAGTGCTGGGATTACAGGCGTGTGCCACCGAGTCTGGACAGGATCACAGCACTTTTAAGTTGAAAGACCTGTGGACCAATGGTTTCATTTTACAGAGGAGGAGACTGAAGTCAAAATGTATTAATTTCTTGAAGACATGGGGATGTCCCCATGTCATAATGTGCTGGAGGAAATTCCATGGGGTTCCTGAGACCATTTGATTAACCCTTTCTATGTTGAAGTCTTGCTGTCTCCATGGGACTCTACTCAGGCATTGAGGACTGAGTCCTTTCTCTTCGGAGTCCCAGAAACTTCCTGCAGATTCTGTCAGAATTTCACTCTCAGCTTTGCCAATGTTTGTTCTTTCTTCCCACCATGGATTTTATTTTTATTTTTCTGTATCTCAAGTTCCTTCCCTCCCACTCCCTCTTTCTAGTCCAGGACTAGGCTTATGCAATCCTAAAGCCAATGTTGACTCTCTTAAGTTTTGGTGATTTTATTGTGACTTAATTTTATGGGTTGAGTTGTGTCCCTCAAAGTTCATTTGGTGAAATTTTAGCCCCTGATACTTTAGAACGTGAGCTTATTTCAGAGAGTGGCCTTTGTGAATGATCAAGATAACACAAGGTCATTAGAGGAGGCTCTAATCCAATAGAACTGGTATCCTTATAAGAAGAGGAAATTTGGAGTAGGATACATATAGAGGGGGATGATGTGAAGACACAGGAAGAAGGTGGCCATTCATAAGCCAAGGAGTGAGGCCCAGAACAAATCCTTCCTTCACAGCCTCCAGAAGAAACCAACCCTGCTCACACGTTGATTGAAAAGGTTTTGCCAGAATGGTGAGACAATAAATTTCTGTTGTTTAAGTCACGTAGTGGTGTGTGGTGCTTTGTCACGGCAGCCCCAGCAAAGTCACACATGTGTCTTTCTGGTGTAGTGCGTGTACAGTACACGTGACATCTGGCTGGCTGGAAGACCCCAGTTTAATACTGTAGGGTAGCATTTTACCACACATAAGAGGTGTTGCAACTGAGGAATCCTGAAACCCGTCCCCATGGCCTCCATTGCAATTCCCTTTGTGTACAGGCTGTCTTGAAGGAGACTTCATCAACCTTCAGGATTTTTCACAGCATAATTAAGAGGGTTGGGGAGAACAGGAATGTCACTGTGATGAGGACACTGATAACTCCGGAGGCTTCTCATTGCCAATAAAACTTCCATTTATAAGAAATGTTAGTGTTACACAAAGAGATGTTGTATGTCTACTGGTCTTTCTTTTTATTTATTTATTTATTTTATTTATTATTTATTTTGAGGTGGAGTCTCACTCTGTCGCCCAGGCTGCATGGAGTGCAGTAGTGCCATCTCCGCTCACTGCAAGCTCCACCTCCTGGGTTTACGCCATTCTCCTGCCTCAGTCTCCTGAGTAGCTGGGACTACAGGCACGCGCCACCATGCCCGGCTAATTTTTTGTATTTTTCAGTAGAGACAGGTTTCACCGTGTTTGCCAGGATGGTCTCTATCTCCTGACCTTGTGATCCACCCGCCTCGGCCTCCCAAAGTGCTGGGATTACAGGTCTGAGCCACCGTGCCCGGCTGATCTTTCTTTTTAAATAACTGCACTTATTGGTAGAAAACAGAGCTGGAAAGATAACCAAGTCATGGTGAGTATAGGAGAGAAAATGTAACTTCATAAAGGTCAGCAACGGAGTGAAATAATTGATTACTGAGAGAATTTCAATTTTTAGATCTCTATATGTTATATAAATAGAGATACCAAATGCATTCTAAAATTAACGTAAAAATCAGCAAATATCCTGTCATTCCCAAATTATGACTGCCTAACATCGTAAGCACTATAGTAGTCTTTTCCCCTGGTTAGTTTCAAAAATGATAGAAAAACACATAAAATGCTATGGTAGGTGTGGACTCAAGGCTGATAACAGAACTTTGTGTTCATCACTTTATTTAAATTGTAAAACTAACCTTATGAGGGACATATTTATATTTTCAAAATACAGATAAGAAAACTGAGGCTCAAAGAGGAGCAGTGCCTGGTGGTGTCATTGAATGAGGGAGGGGCTGAGGTGGAACTGAAACTCAGTTCTTAGACCTCAAATTAAGAAGCACTCAATGTCTCCTTGTAGGCAAGCAGGCGGGCTTCATTGTGAACCTATATACCCCACGCAGTCCCACAGAACCCCACATTCTGAGGTCCGAGGTTTGGTTGAATGAGCTACTTTCACTGTCTTGTAATTCCTAACAATTTTAGAACAAGGTTTCCAGAATGAGATGAGAGAAAGAAATAGTAGACATTATGCTGCTCAATTGTGAGGAATGAGACGAAGATTGGAAGTCGCCATTGGTCTAGAGTTTCTGCTCTGAAGAAGACAAGGGACAACATCACAACAATGTTTCCCTTGGAAACAGCTGATTGTTTGTTCTTTGAGAGCCCAGTTCTCAATGTGCACATTTTCCTATGTTATCTAACTCTGGAGACCTCACAATTTGAAGAAGCCTGGGACTCTGTACCATTGGGATAATCGTATTTCCATATTCAAGCAGAGAACAGGAGTAGCACAAGTACTCTCTGACAGTGATTAGTATTCATTTAACAAGAAACAAAGAGGTGGCAAAAATCTCAAACTGCCCATGGAGTGTGTTGCTATAAAAATTTTGGGTCATTGCAAACAAGAAAAGGTATCTAACAGATCTTATGAAGCAAGAGGAGTATACCCTAATTTTCCAGAGCCTAGATTTATAGGTCATTTCTATTTTGGAGTATACATATTTCTAGTAACATATTGAAACGTTGGTTTTCCTAAAGCAAAATTTAACTGAGTTGGTGCTATGCTTTGAGGAGAATGTTGCCATGGCTGATGCCATATTTGATACTCCAAATGTCACTATTTGAAAACTCTGGACTAATGACTCAGTGTAGACAGAAATGAATTGCAGATGTTTGTTAGGTGGCATTGTAAAAATAGGGCAATAACTTGTGAAGTGACAGGTCTATTTGTACCTGCTTCTATCATATTTTTTCTATGTATGTGTTTATAAAATACAGCACACTTAGGATTTTTAAAACTTCTATAAGAAGTTCCATTTCTCTGTTTGTTTTTTTACATGCTGACCACCAGAATTTTGACCACAGGATTTAGACAGAACCCACCTATTCCAGGTATCCATTTAAACTAATATATACAGAGCTCTTTCCATTCAGATTTTACAAAATTTGAAAACATTGAATCCAGCCTGTGAAGTGAGAGCTATTTTACAACTGAACTCAATTCTACCTAAATACACGAACATGAGTGCCATGAAGTAGGGCTCCACTGGCATGCACTGAGCCTCCTCACTGATGGCTGGGGTAGACAGGAAATAATACTGTCCACTTTCTATGCTACATTCCTCCTTATGAGAGCTCCATATCCTGTTGATATGCGAAAGTGCGGCCTGCAATGCTCTACGGTGTGTTGTGGTCCCTACGTGAAATCTACTCAACATCTTGTCTTTCATCCTTACAAACATAACTGCAATTTTATTCCAGTATCCAACATTCACCTCCCCAAACCATGTGATTTTTTAAAAACCAATCTCACCCCCAGTGCCAGAAGTTGATGCAAACACATCTAACTACTCAGTGTACACTTCTTCTAACCATTTCTGGTAAAAGCAAGATCCTTGTCCACTGGGTATCTGGTCCAAAGTGATGAAGAAAGTTAAATTATCTTCTTTGTCTCCTATTATACATGAATCAGGAAGCACCCTGTTTGATTGGGTCTGAGAGACATCTGAGTATTGTGAAAAGAATGCGTCTCCATGGTAAACTGAGGCTATGGGTACCCAGTGATGAATGAAAGCAGTCTATGTTCCTGATGATACTGTTGAAACCTAACTTAGAAAACCTGGAATCTGCACAACCTTTATATTTCCCATCAGAGGAGATAAATTAATTCTCAAATTATTCATGCCAATTTGAGTTGAACTTTGTGTTACTTGCAGCAAAAAGTAATTCAACTGCTACATGCTGCAAGTTTCATCTTTGTGGCAGGACCCTAAAACCAAGTGTCTTTTTATGCACATGCATAAAATTCATTTTAAGCACCAAATTCTTATCAATGGCTTCACTCAAATTTTTTTTTTTTTTTTTTTTTTTTTTTTTTTTTTTTTTTTTTTTTTTCACAGTTGAAAAAGGTTTTCTCAGGAGGCAGTACCATGGGCTTCACAGTGCACGCTACTTAACACCATTAAACCTTCTCACTAGCAATCGGAGGTCCAGATGTTCTCGTTTAACCATTTCATATCTACTGCTATGTGGGCAACTTTTCCTCTTTGCAATTTAGCCAAGAATCCACTAACTGAAAAAGCATGTTTTATTAAAATAACTATTAGACATGTGGCAGACCTGGAGCAGATCTTGTCTATAACATTATGAAAAAACCTATTATGCCAACATAAAAGTGATTTATTATGCAACATGTGCATAGATCTTGTGCTCAGAACTATCTGTAGAATTCCCCAAAATATAAAAATGTAACCAAAACAGAAATCAACTGCCTACAGGGAATCACAAAACTACCCTATTTCAATAATTAGACCATGATAGAATATGTTTCACCCTTAAACCAAAATTTAAGTAAATCTTATGTGATTTGACTCGGAGGCTAATTGCAGAGTTTGTTAAGCAAAGGGTTAACACTCTAAATGCCACTGTCCATGTTTAGGAGAAAGGTTGGTTGTTGCACAATTCACTGTTATTTAGATCCTGAAGAAAAGACAATTGCAGTCACAGAATATTGATGGAGGCACGTTAAGGCTCAGAGATTTTATTTATCTCAGTTAGGCTCTTAATTTTTGTCACTTGTGATATCCTGATGCTTTACTGCTGGTCTCCTGACTTCAATGTTTCTCTCCCCAAGCCTACAGCTGGGGTATTTCTACAATACAAAATTGATTGCATCATTTCATCACTTAGAATTTCCCATCACAAACCTTCCTATTGAAAATCAAGTTCAAACTCCTCCTCACAGCCCCAGGGCCGTGGGTAACCTCACCCCTAATAGGTATCAGCCTCATCTCCCACGCCCCGTGTGTTCCAGCATGGCTGACGGAGTCCCAGTTTCCTAACACACGGCGCTTCAGAGCTTTTCCTCATGTGATTCTCTCTGCCTATGTTGCCTATTTATTTGTCCATCTAACAAAATTTTGACCTTTAAAAATATCCTAATCATCACAAACCCCATGATTCTTTCCCTGGGTCCTTGCCATCCCACCCACCCAAGTCAGCAGTGACCAGCAGTCCCCTCTTGTTTAAACATGCTATTTCTACACTTATCCATCTGTTATTCTTTAGTTCTTACCAGTCTATGTTCCTACTGGAGTTGGCGGCTATCAGGTATCTCATCCTTTGACTCCCCGCACTCTACTATAGTGTGTAACAGACTCATATGAATTTTGATGAGTGGATGAAATGATACATATATTTTTTGACAGACTCTCACTCTATTAATAGCCCAGGCTGGAGTGGAGTGGTGCAATCTCGGCTCACTGCAACCTCTGCCTCCCTGGTTCAAGCGATTCTCCTGCCTCAGCCTCCCGAGTAGCTGGGACCACAGGTGAGCACCACCATGCCCGGCTAATTTTTGTATTTTTAATAGAGGCGGGGTTTGAATATGTTGCCCAGGCTGGTCTCGAATTCCTGGTCTCAAGGGATCCACTCACCTTGGCCTCCCAAAGTGCTGGGATTACAGGCGTCAGCCACCACACCCAACCCGAAATGGTATTTTAATCAAATTGAACCTGCATATGCACATGATTCTCCAGTAGGCACAAATGCTGGAGGAAAAGATTTGTTTCCTTAGTTTATTAGAATTTAATTACTTATTCTGTATGAACATGTCAGGCAATACACCCATGCATTATGAAAACATCCACACATCTTGAGCATCATTAAGCATGAGAACTTTAGCAGAACTACTAAGGAGTACACAGATTGCAAAAAACAACAACAAACATGACTCTGCTGACATCTTTTCTTAAAAAAATTGAACAAAACAACAGAAAACAAACAAGACAATTACATACAGAAATGCACAAACACACAATCTTCTAAACAGTATAACACACACACATACACACACAAACACACAAAAAAATCCCACGAATTCCTTTAGCTTTTCAGTACTGCTATGGCCCTCATGTTCACTCATCCAAAAAATATTATTGGGCACTTTGGGCCAGCCTGTGACAGATGTTGTGATATAAACAAGAAGGAAGACTCAATCTCTTTTGTTTACAAAACTGCAATCTACAGGGAAAAAATGAATTAAGATGCTCTTCAGTGTAGCGAGATCAGTCAGCAGTACCAAAGGTGTCAGGGACAGATCTTTTTCACGTCCTGGGAGAAAACCCCTCAGTTCGTTTTATTCTATTTTATTATTGACTTATAAATTGATTTAATTTAACTTTTTTTTTTTTACTTTAACATTTTCTTATAACTTTTTTTCTTTTTTTTTATTATACTTTAAGTTCTAGGGTACATGTGCATAACGTGCAGGTTTGTTACATATGTATACTTGTGCCATGTTGGTGTGCTGCACCCATCAACTCGTCAGCACCCATCAATTCATCATTTATATCAGGTATAACTCCCCAATGCAATCCCTCCCCCCTCCCCCCTCCCCATGATAAGCCCAGTGTGTGATGTTCCCCTTCCCGAGTCCAAGTGATCTCATTGTTCAGTTCCCACCTATGAGTGAGAACATGCGGTGTTTGGTTTTCTCTTCTTGTGATAGTTTGCTAAGAATGATGGTTTCCAGCTGCATCCATGTCCCTACAAAGGACGCAAACTCATCCTTTTTTATGGCTGCTAGAACTAGATGTACCATATGACCCAGCCATCCCACTACTGGGTATATACCCAAAGGATTATAAATTATTCTACTATAATTTAACTTTTTAAGAGACAGAGTCTCACTCTGACCCAGGTTGAACTGCAGTGGTGAGATCCTAGCTTACCGCAGCCTCGAACTCCTGGACTCAAGTGATTCTTCTGCCTCAGCCTACTCAGTAGTTGGGACTACAGGTGTGAGCCACCATGCCTGGGTAATTTCCTAATTTTTTATAGAGATGGGGGTCTCATTGTTTTGGCCAGCCTGACCTTGGACTCCTGGCCTCAAGCAATTTTTTTCCCTCTGCCTCCCAAAGTGCTGGGATTATGGGCATGAGCCATCATGCCTGGCTGAGCTAATTCTTGAAGGGCAGGAGGGTATATCCAAGAGGGAAACCCCAGAAAGGCTTTTCAAGCAGCTCTGGCAAAGAACCTGAGGCCTGAGATTCCAGCAGACTTGAGACTTTGTCTAGTCTTCCCACTGCTGCTGAAATATAATACCTTTACTGATACCAGGAATGATTCAAAATGTGCAGTAGTGAACAACTTTTCTTACAAAAGTTGTACTTATTGTGTACATGCACTGATTTAGCATTTATTCACATGACTTAATTATTCTTATAATTAAAAAATATTATTAGTTTTTTGAGATGGAGTCTCACTCTGTCGCCCAGGTTGGAGTGCAGTGGTGCAATCTTGGCTCACTGCAACCTCCGTCTCCCTGGTTCAAGTCATTCTCCTGCCTCAGCCTCCTGAATAGCTGGGATTACAGGGACCCATCACCATGCCCAGCTAATTTCTGTATTTTTAATAGAGACGGCCAGGCTGGTCTTGAGCTCCTGACCTCAGGTGATCCTCCTGCCTCAGCCTCCCAAAGTGCTGGAATTACAGGCGTGAGCCACCGCACTTGGTCAAAAATTAATTATTTAATTCTCAAAAAGTCCTATAAGTATTCTCCATTTTATAGTTGAGGAGTTTGCATTATAATAAATCTAAGAAATTCACTAAAAGCATTCAGTTAGAAAGTGGCAGGATTTAAATGAGCCATTGTCAAAAACTTCCAACTTAAATCAACAGATTTCAGTTGGCTGAAGACTGGGATATAGGTTTGATCACCTGTGTAGTCTCCACTGATCCTAGCTACATATTTTTCTTATGTTTAGTGGTTCTTAAAATATGTGGGGTGTTTTCATATGATGCATCTATATTTAGTCCCTGACATGTGTAATAAGCTAAGAAAAAAAAAAAAAAAACTCTTTTGAAAAATCTTCTCATCTAACTTTCATGCAATTAAATTATGTGCTCTAAACAAAATGCAGCCTAGAAATTGCTACCTTTTTTATTTATTCTCATTTTCGGGTAAGATTATTGGACTATCCTGGCAGATCCCTAAGGGAAACTGCACTTCCCCTTTCCTGACTTCTGCTGGGTTCTGCATCCAGCTGTCTGCATCTGGGCGTGTCTATCCTGGTGTCCTTCCGGCAAGTGCTTTGCCCTGTTCCTTCTGCACTAAACCCTCCTCCTGCTGCCTGCTGTCTTGGTGCTGCTGGTCCCTGTGGGGCCCTGCAGAGTTGCAGGCCATGGCTGACTTTTCCTCCCAGGCAGTTTGGGCTGCACCCCGCTTCAGCTGTGGGTAGTACATTCCTGTACTTCTCCATGATCTTGCCACTTCTAGATTTCACTTTTTTTAGTGTTCACAAGCAAGTCACCTTGTTCTTAGTTCCAGAGTGGCTTGCACAGGGCTTGGGCTTTCAGGATCACCCAAATAACAACAGGTCAAGAAAAAAGAGTTTATACTGTTGGTGGGAATGCAAATTAGTACAACCACAATGGAGAATAGTTTGGAGGTCCCTCAGAAAATTTCAAATAGAGCTATGATACAATCCAGTAATCCCGCTCATATATATATATATGTCTTTATCCATTCATTAGTGTCTATTAACTAATGAATAGATAAAGTAAATGTGATACATATACACAATGGAGTACTATTCAGCCATAAAAAAGCATGAGATCCTGTCATTTGCAACAACATGGATAGAACTGGAGATCATTATGTTAAATGAACTAAGCCAGGCACAGAAATACAAACTTCACATGTTTTCACTTATTTGTGGGAGCTAAAAATTAAAGCAATTGAATTGACCAGGTAGAGAGTAGAAAGATGGTTACCACAGGCTGAGAAGATTAGTGGGGGAGTGATGCAGGAAGATGTGGGGATGGTTAATGGATACAAAAAAAAAAAAAAACAAACAGAAAGAAGTAGTAAAACCTCGTATTTGATAGCACAACCAGATTCTTAAAGTTAAAATAATTTAATTGTACACTTTAAAATAACTAAAAGCATAATTCAGTTGTGTGTAACACAAAGTATAAATGTGCGAAATGCTGGATATCCCATTTACTCTGATGTCGATTATTATACATTGCATGCCTGTATCAAAATATCTCATGTACCTCATAAATGTATATATCTACTATGTACCCAGAAACATTAAAAAGAAAAAACAGTTTTCCAAAGAAGGATGGTTAGGCTATAGCCCAGCCAAGTCACACCTCTCAGAATAAAGGGACAGTCTGCACCAATAGTGACCTAGAATTTCAACGGAGAAAAGTGAAACTACCTGAACTATTTCAAAAAGTTGATTGTTTTAGCCATAAAACTATCCTAAAACCTAGTCAACGTAGAGCATTCAGATAAAGACGTCATATTTATCCTCATGACAACCTTGCACTCTGTGGGTCAGGAACGCGAAGCTCAGATTATTTAAATAACTTACCTGAAATTGCACATTTAAACTGATTTTAGAGTTTCTTTTCCTTTCTCACTTGTGCTCTGCTACTTTCTTTAGGAACCATCAGAAGCTTAACCAAAGGAAAATGGAAATCTCTGGTCTAATAAATAAATAAATAAGTAAATAAATAGAAAACTCCAAAACCAAAGGAAAAAACAAAGAAAGAAAAACAAGCAGTGAAAAATGTAGGTGGAAGGATAGGTTAGACAATAGCCCTCTCCCACCCCCAATACCCCCCTCCCACCTTGGCAACTTGAAATTGATGGGTTTTTTCTTTCCTTTGACTTATTTGTTTATTTGTCTACTTACTCTCATTTTCTCTTGACTTCTTGAAAAGTCCCACATGGAAAAACAAAGCTCAAAAAACTCCTCCCAGCCTCCAGGCTTGCTAAACAATCACAACAAAAAAGCTGTTAAAATCGCTTTTAAGAATGGATGGCAATCTGCTTTAACCTGCTCCCTCACCTTTCAAGAGGCAGGAGATAAGGTGGGGTAGGGTTCCTTTCCTATCAGCTTGGCTGATGCTTGAAGGGAATCTGAGACCTCAATGACTTGGCAGAGCTTTGGGATATAAAGTGAAGACTTGACTCTCGCATGGCCATGGCGTCCCCCCACTGCACTATTCGAGAGTGCTTTGTCATCCACTTTAAATATCATGGAGAACTGTGCACTCTGGAGGCGTCTATGAAGAGAGATTCCTTGTAGCTGTTTTGTGCTTAAAAAGGAACAAGAAAACACTTCGAAGCAGCTTAAGAATCAGAAAGAGAGAGAGAGACAGAAGAAGGGGAGAACTTGGGTCTAACTCACATTTTGGAAGGTATGTTTGGTGACGTCATGAAGGCTGGAATGTTTCGGCTTTCAGGACTGTAAAAATTCATATTTATAGGCGGCTTGTTTATGCTATATCATGTATGGTAGCGTAGGATATCAAAGGAAGCAGGTCTGTGGGACTGCCGCCATTGTAAATGAAAAATGGCTCTTCTCCTCATGCGTGGCATTATAATGTGGCACAGATGGAAACGTGTGCTTTTCTGTTTTCCTGTTTCTGTACATTACACAGGCAATAAATACTGGCCAAATCTCGGGTTCCATATAACCCATTTTACCAGTATCAGCTGCTGCAGTTTATGGGTCCTCTAGAGAAAGCTGCCCAGGTTCCCAGGTTTTATAGGCCATTTCAAGGAGACCTCACAAATAAAATGGATGGAAAGTATGGCCCATATTTTTCATATCCATACAGTAAATGTTGCATTTGCTTGTTACAGTACAGAGTGTAAACTGTAATTATGTGTTGGGCAGACCCTGCTGCTCTTCAAACTCATATGCATTAATTTTTATGCTGTTTTGAAACCATTTTTTTGTTGTCATGAGGCTTCTTCCCATTGTCTAGAGAGTGTACACATTGTGCAGGAGCTGGGAAAGAGAGTGGTTCTATGGTGGAGTGGTTGCTTCACCCGCAGGATTCTGAGAAGGCCTTACCAGCTCTGAACACCAGAAAACTGCACTCCTGTCAGAAAAACAAAGAGATGGTTTCTAGTCTTTTAATGTAATTCCTAGGAAGGAAAGAAAGAAATAAATGAGTAAAAAGATTAATATCTAACTCAACTCCATCCCAGAGGAATGAACATGTGTTGACTGCCTATCGTGAGCAAAGCATTAGCGGTTTTAGAAGCATCATCTATTTAATCACAGCAAACCCACAAATTCAGCCCAGTTATTACCTTCATTTTACAGATAAAAAATTTAATTTTAGAAATAATGATGAACCATAAATCATACAGCTGGGACTGATGCAGAGCTGGAAGTGGAAATAAAAAAAAGTCAATACCAAATTTATATAAATATATATTTTCATTCAACATAGCCCAATATATTCTGTTTTTAATAATTGAATAAGTTTCATTGTGGCTACCAAAGGTACATCTTTGTGCATTTAGACATGGCGTATGTCTTCTTTGGTTACATCATCGCCTCAGTTTGAATAAGGTGCTTTATTTAATATGGTCTTCCTAATGGACTTGCAGGCATCCACCTCTCTTCTGTCCCCAAAATCTAGAGTATTAAAGCCACACTGTGGCATAGGTAGCATTGAGAGGGAAAGCCTTATGGATCAGAGAAGAGTTTCTATCTTCTTCTGAAAGAGGACGTGGCAGGAGGAAAGCAACCAAGGCAAGTTAAAAGCTCCACAGCCCTTGGTGGACTCAGCTCTGTAAGTTGTGAGTTACTGGATAAATTTTTAACAACCTTTTAAACTGATACTGCACTTTCAATCAACCATTCCCATGTGGATATCATTTTAATTTCATTTGTATTGGGATTTCAGAACAATGGCGAAATAGACTCCAACTTTCTTGAGGGTAAGGTTTCTAACTCATTTTTCTTGGGGTTCCCACCTCATGTATAGGAAGGGCTTGACTTCTATTTACAAAATTAATGATTTCAAATAGATGTGTTACAGATACATCTTTGTTTGGTAAATTCTTCCTTTTCTAAATATCACTGCAAAGAAAACCATTTTAAATACATGGAAAGAATTTCTAAAAACATGTTTCTAAAATACAAAATGTTACAATGGCTTCTCTCTTCTCAGATGATAAAATCCAGTCTTTCACTGTGGCATGCACAGCTACTTATAAGCTAGCCTCTGACCTCTTCTCCATCAAAGCTCAGATCTTGCTGCTTGACGAAGACTTTCCTGTTGGCCATACTGCAGTCAGGCTCCCTGAAGCCCTCTTCTCCACTAGGCCTTGACTGTGGCTCCTAAATTGTCTTTGGCCAGCCCAGCTTGGTCTTAGCAAACCACTCTGCTAAGTTATCCCCAACCCTGATGTCTAATCAAGTTCTTTACTCCTCATCTTTGATGTCTAAGTTGTTGGTCTGTCTTTTGCAAGAATCCTATTAAGTAGTATAGCAAGAACCTCTCTGCTCTGCCCCTTGGTTATAAATCTCCAGCTGTTTTGCTGAATTTGGAGCTCAGTTCAATCTCTCTCCCTTATTGCAACAGTCTTGAATAAAGTTTTCCTTATCATTTTAACGTGTCTGAATAATTTTGTCTTTAATGTGTTTCCTCATTAGACTTCCTGTTTTTAATAATAGCAAAATATTTTTTATTTTGTCAATAAGCCATGCTATGCTGTCTGCTACCTCCATGTCTACATACACATGATTCTTTCTGAAATTCTCCTTTCTTTTTCTAAACCAGAGAAGCTTGTGCTTTCCTACTTAAGATTCAGCTCAAATGTTACCACCTTTGAGTACCAGAGCACTTTGAATTTACCTTCATTAGGCTACTTATTACACTGTGCTTGAGCCAGCTGCCAGTGCGTCTGTCTCTGATGCTTGCCAGGAGAGTGGTTCTCATTCCTCACTAGTCTTTGTTAGACACGCTTCCCTCCCCTCATGCTATTATGCAGTACAGGCCCTCACATCTAGTAGGGCCACAACAAATGCTGATTGCATGAATAAACGCAGCTTGGCAGAAACGCCCATTTCAAAGCAATTGAGCTTGCCTTTTCTTCAAAATAATTCCATGAGATTTTCACTGTACAACTCTTAGTGAGTATATTAAAAACAAAGGTTTTTTTCTTTTTTCTTAAGAAAAATAATCAAAGTTAAGACTTGTTATACTGACCTTTCTGAATGTCTTCAGTTTGGGTTTTTTTCCTTTGCTTTTGTTTTTGTTTGTTTGTTTGTTTTAGACTTTGGGATGTGTCTCTTTGTTCTAACTAGAGAGAGAAACTTTATTTTCTGTATGTGCTAATCCTAAGTTACCTACTTCCTCAGGTCTCTCAGAGGCAGAGCCGTATGACATTATTTATTGCCATTATAACTGTTTTTTTCTCACTTCTGCTTAGCAGCAGAGGAAGTCCTGTATAGATGGTGGAAAATGCTTTGATAGACCCTACTTTTACGTTTTCCTAAAAATATATTTTATGGTCACTCTGTGATGCAGGCTAATGACATTGTGTTCATCTATCATCTGTGTTAACTCCTTAAAATGCATGACTGACTTTTTAAAACACTCTCAGACTTTTTCTTTTTTCTTATTTTGAATTGAAAATAAAATACTGAAGTACTCATTCATTTCAGTTTCACATGGAAAAAAACCTACTAACAACAATCATTTTAAATTATCTCTTTTTATCAGAAACTTAGTAGTCTCTCAATGGGCTCCAAAACCACAAGAAGTGTTGTTATTATTATTAATTTCAATTTTCTACTAGAGCAAAATAAGGTAGGTGATTTGTCCTGTACCATGTGTCTAGGAGGTGGCTGTCTGGAGAATCCAAAGCTGTCGGTGCGGCTCCAAGTCTGAGTCTTCCCACAGCACCTGCTGTTTCCTATACAAGACTGTGGGCTTCTTTTATTCTTTAAAAATTTAGTTCTCCTTTATACATTGTTCAGCTGATGACACATTTTTAAGCAGTTCACATTGGTTCACAAAGTATAAATATATTTTTGGTTTCATTTAGAACTAATTGACTGAATAGAAGTACTTGTTTTAACACACGATTGAGTTCCATTTTAAATACCCATTCTGCTACCTCACAGTGAGGCTGCCCTGAAATGCTGGGGAGGGAGGAGCACGCAGGTGTGGCTGAAAGGGAGCCAGAGCAGGAAGCACAGGTCAGGAGAGGAGGGTGTATTCTTGGGTCTAAGAGGAAACTGTGTTGAGGAGCTGTGGGGTCAGGTCAGCGTGGGGCTCTGTGTTGCCAGCCCCTCCCTAGGGGTTTAGTCTCAGCCAAGTTACCTGGGGTCTCCAAGCCCAGCCTCCTCATCTCAGGTGGACAGTGCCTTCCCTGTGGAGTCGTTTTAAAGGAATGATGTACAGGTCCTAGGATAGCACCAATATTCTATACAGGCATCTTCCTTTTCGCCATTAATTAACTTTATTACCTTTAAGACAGTTTCTTAACTTCCCTGTGACTGGTTTTCTTCTTGTCAAATAGCAATACTGATACCTGTTTTATCTACACTTGGAGGTTTTTATGAGGGTCAAATGAGATAATAGACTTGAAAGCATTTGGAAAATATCCAAGCGTGAGCCACTATGATTAATGACTCCTGTGGCCATTGCGACTGTTCAGAGAGGGAGCACAGGGAAGAGCAGATGTGCTAATGCTACCCTCTCGGTACTCTAGGAATTATGGTGGTGGTCATGTAGAAAAAAAAAGAGAGAAAAAAGAACTAAGCTTTTAATAATATTTTTCAATATAAGTATGATATAGGAATCCTCCAGATTTTGTTTTCTAACCTCGAGTGGGCTTTTCTGTTTATTAAATAATACACTATTTTTCTCGGGCTCTGTATACAACTCTGAGAATAAAATTGCACAAGTGTTACTTTTTGAAACAAATTTATTATTTAATATTACACTGGACATATGTTTATGTTACAAATCGCTCATCCTCTAAGAATGTCAGCATATACGTTCACATCAAACATGAAAAGAAATCTAATTTATGTTTCAGCATGGCTTAGACTTAAATGACACTATTTTTCCTGAATTTATGTTCATATGTACACATCTCTACAAGATTTTCCCAACGTCCTATGGCATCCTTAGAGAACCAGAAACTAGTAGGACATCCTAACATTAAGGCACAGATGTCTCTGTTAAAATGAGCGGTAGGAATCCTCTGTGGATTTGAAGAACAATTCCCTGAAGAATTTACCCCTATCAGTTGCTGGATCATGATTACAGCAGAAAACCAGAAAGCTGAAAGCAGTGTGTGGGGAGAAAAAGGATCAGAAATACCAAATTATGCAGTTGGCCTAAATGCAATCAGATGTCAGTGAAGGCACCATGTGTAGGCTCTCTCTTCATACTCAACGTGTCATTTTTTTTAATAAAACACACATAAATAAGTAAATAAAAGTTCTGCAAATTACAGTCTAGAAATTTAGAAATATGCCTTTTTTTTCTTAAAGTGATCTTACCATTTCTTAAACTTTCTAAGCAACTCCAACATGTTATAGAGATGCCCTTTAATTCATGGCCTCTGAGTAGATCAAAACCTGACCTCCTTTTTCTCTGGGCCTGGAGAACATGTGTTGCCACGTTGAGAGCCCATCCGAGCCCAGTGGTGTGGCCTTTTCAAATTGAACTTAAACCATTTGGTATGCAACTTCTTTCGGTCGTGGCCAAACATGACTTCCTGTTTCTGAGGAGAAAGGCTTAAAAAGTCTCATAAAAAGACTCAAAGGGCTTCTTGGATATCAAAGGGTCCTTACGAAACATTGTTTGACGAGTTAAATGTATGGAATAAGAAACACACGGAATTCATTTCCTTTAAAATGCACATGGGATTAAGGATTATGGAGAAAAAGGCTTAGAAAAATGCATTTTAGTTTTATCAAACTTAACTGAAAATGTGTAAAACATAGCTTGAATTGCATTAAATATTTAAATCATGGTTAACATTCTGTCTTAAAATGTGCAACTGTTTACACACACATATATTCAGACAGAAGGTGAACTTGTAAAATAGTGTGATCGATTTTTAAAGTTCATAGTAGACCGTTTACATCCAAATATATATGTTTCAAAATACACACCTTGTAGGCCCTACACGTAACGCAGAGATCCTGCCTCCCAACGCCACTCCACGACAACTCACGCCATGCCTTCTTTGTTTCAAAGCTGTCTTCAGGGTTTGTAAAACATTGTTTTGAATCGTTTCAATCTTCATTTTTATAGCTATATTTGGAAAGAAGAAATTTCTTTTAGAGTGAAGCTTTATGTATAAATTAAATGACAAATCTGGGAATTCTAATTTAGGCTTAAGAAAATCAGATGCGATTCTGTAGTGGGTCTCTTAAACCGGCTCTCTGACAGTCATGACAGAGGATATGTAAAAGTGTTTAGAGCAATGGAATCATTCCTAGAAGAAACATTCTGACTCATCAGATGATTATTTCAAAAGATGATACCCATCTACATGGCTATATTTTGTAACATCTGTTCAAAACAAATCTCATTACTATATAATGACTGTGTGTTATGATGTGGGTGTCTCTGTGTCTTAGCATATAAAAGAGAAGAGGAGAAACATCAAAATGTTTATAGGCGAAATCCCCAAATGGTAAGATTATAGGTGATTTTTACTTTCCTTTTTGTACTTACCAGTTTTTAAATGGCCTATCATGAGCTTATCAGTGTTAATATCGTGTTTAATAACTGACTGTCAAAATCAAAGTCTGATTTGTAGCGTTTGCCCATTTTCATGATGGAAATAATCCTGTTACGGCTTATTTTAAGATACCAACGTGAGGTCAGGGCAGGCATTGTTGGGTAGAGATGCCCTGATGTGTCAGACAGTGCAGACCATCTTCAGAACACCACTGGGGCCCTTGTTCCTTTTATAGAAAAAGAAAACATTTCACATAAAAAGAAAATGACTATATGAGACTTGTGAATAAATTACGGCCCCAGATATTTTCAAATGTATTTTTCAAAAGGGAAGAATTACACTAAGATATTAAACAGGTTATCTTTGTTTCAGGGTTTGAGAATAAAGAAAGATCTAGAACACATTTTATCGTAGATGGAGGCTCCTATTTGGGATAACCATATCATAATTCATTATCTAAACTGTGACAACTTTAAGGGTGAAAAGGATTACTATTATTTATTTTGCAGGAAAACAGGCACAAATTGCAACACTCTCTAGAAAACCAAAAAGCATGGTCATCCTACTTACTCTGAGCATTTTGAGAAACCTTAGCCTTGCCTGACACAAAATTTGATCCATAGATTGGTGCTTACAGATGCAGCATGCACTGAACTTTTATCTTGTTATTTTTGGTAATACCAAATGTGTATTAAACCACTAATTTGTGAGAGGCACGGTGCTGGGTGATGGCGGTGCTGGGTGATGGGCATGAAGACGGACTGCATCAGCAGAATGTGGTGTAGTTTGGTAAGTACAGGAATAGAGATTTTACAAGGCACTGAGACTTACAAAGCGCTTGTGACTTCAGAAGAGAAGCTAAGGAATGGTTTCATATTCATTCTCTTGGGGTCTCTGGACAGAGAGGCTGTCTCCCATTTCACCTTGAGACATGTGATGAATTCCTCATTATTCAGGAAGAAGAAAGAAAATGCATTGAATTCCAAGCCAGAAAATTCACCCTCATCTGTGTGCTGAATCTGGAAATACAGCACCACCTCCTTTCCACCCTGTGGAAAATCTACGTAGATCCTATGCATCACTCCAGGAAGGAATAAAAGCCATTATGCAAGCCGTCCCTCAGCTCTCATGCCCCTCCTGGAGCCTTTACTGATACATGTTGATCAAAACAATCTCTCTAATAGATCACTATAGTACTTTTTGCTGGTGGCTAGTATATACTCTCTTCTAGCCAGTTAATTCCCCAATCTATGTTTTAGCTTCTCCAGTAAGATAAAAAAGGACTGTTCTGTGTAAAAAGGGTCTTTTATCTAATAGCTGATCTCTTTCACAAACTGCCTACGATCATGTTTTGCTCACAGAAACAGCTAATGAAGTCTCATTTATTAATGGACTGAAAATCCCTTTGGCGTATGTGTGGTAAGCACTGTATAAGATAGTGAAGACCTGTTAATACTAAAAATGTCTTAATATAAGCAAGACGTTTAATGAATTCTGACCTAATCCTATCACAGCAAAGAAGAACTCTGATAAATCAGAGGGAGGTGAGCAACGTAATCTAGCTGAAAGGGAGCAAACCCTTGGATTCTGCCTTCTAAGACACGCACATCAATAAACCCAGAAAAATGCAGTCCTGGTCGCACAGCTGTGCTTTGATGTGGGTGCTGTCTTGGCAGTCACTTTTTATATTAAAATTTCATATTCATGTTGGGCAGTACAATACATTCAGGATAAAGAGTCCAGCGTTTTGGAGTCAGCCCCCGTCTGTCATAATCTGCTGTGTGATCTGAGTGTGACTACAGGAAGCCTGTCCTGTGGCTGAGCTTCCTCGGCCCCACAGGATGCTGCACCTGATCCGTGATTCCTAGCTGACCTTTGGTTATGCTGTCTGCTTCAGTTCCCCTGGTAACCTGACAAAGGTAAAACTGTCACTTATGTTACTAAGCAACCCTCAGGATAAAAGGACCACCGATCAGTACATGTTCTCTGAACTGGAAGGAGCTAAAAGTGAACTAGGAATACCTGATGGGGATGCCGTGCTTTGGGCTTTCTGGAGTCTGGTGACTCATAACCGTCGTATTCTTACACCCATGAAAAGGTGAATTGAGAGGAGGACACTGACTTCTCTAGGGGCTTTTTTTTTTTTTTTTTTTTTTGAGAGGGCGGACTCCTCGTGTTGCCCAGGCTAGAGTGCAATGGCGCGATCTTGGCTCACTGCAACCTCCACCTCCCGGGTTCAAGCCATTCTCCCACCTCAGCCTCCTGAGTATCTGGGATTGTTGGCTAATCTTTTGTATTTTTAAGAGAGATGGGGTTTCGCCCTGTTGGTCAGACTAGAGGTGATCCACCCGCCTCGGCCTCCCAAAGTGCCTAGATTACAGGCGTGAGCCACCGTGCCTGGCCTAGGGCCTTAATTTGAATTGAGAAGGTTTTTGTTTTGTTTTTGCTTTTGTTTTTGAGTGGAGTCTCGCTGTGTGACCCAGGCTGGAGTGCAGTGGTGTGATCTTGGCTCATTGCAACCTCTGCTTCCTGGGTTCAAATGATTCTCCTGCCTCAGCCTCCCAAGTAGCTGGGATTATCTATAGTCACATGCCACCATGCCAGGCTAATTTTTCATATATTTAGTAGAGATGGGGTTTAACTATGTTAGCTAGTATGGTCTCGATCTGACCTCATGATCTGCCCACCTCGGCCTCCCAAAGTGCTGGGATCACATGCGTGAGAGACCATGCCTGGCCCTGAATTCAGAAGCTTTTAGACCAGGGAAGCTCCTGTATTTACTGGACATGGATCTCATTTCGTTGCCCGTGTGTTGACCAGGTGCCTGTACCTGTGCTGCTGTTAGAACACTCACTGTTGGTGAGGAACATTTAGCACTGCAACACGGCAAGCTTGGGTTCCCTCCAGGATCCCCCTGAGCAAACTGGAGCCACGTGTGGTCTTGGGTAGCCTTACAGGTTGGCAACCCCTTGGAGGATACTTTGGTGGGAAAAACACCAGTGCCTAGTATTTTTCCTCGTATTCAAAAACGCATTTTTGAATCAAGGATTCTGTGGTAAGCTGAAAAAAAAATGCCACACATATTTCTACTGCCATCATTTCAAAAGTATCTATAATCTTTAGTTTGAAAAAGTACATTAAAATGCTAAGGAATTTATTCTAGTTGTGGTGTACTGAGCATCTTATTATTATATAGTGATTATATAAAAAGTTTGACTTTGAGTTGTTTTTGCTTCCAACATTTCTTCTAGATATAACATTTTATAATTTTAATGTTTATGTCTATAATATTATAATTATTATTAATATCGAATGTGTCCACTAACGTTTTTTACCAACTAGAAAAATCAACAAATTCACAGCTTTCCATGCAAAAACATTTTCCTCAAATGTCAGCTACGAAAACTAGTTTAAACAAAAGCAGGCTTTAATTGCTTTGGGAAGAGGTGATTTCTTACGAACTAAGAGAACGTTTTCAAGAGTACATGCATTTAATATATATTAAATATTGTATATGTTTAGGTAACATATACATATTATGCATAGATGTAAATATTTGCAAATGCTAGCATATAGCATCTCATTCATTATTTTAAAATGTACTCCATTCTTATTTCTTGACTTCTTTCAATAGAGCTAAAGAGATACACTCTGGTTGATCTCAGACCCCATGGAGGCGTATCATGTGATTAAGAAGGTAACTGGATCTCTAAATGCATAGAGTTTTGTTGATGAAAATCTTGTAATTGCACCCAGAAATGTGCTGGAAAGCAGCACTGGCTGGAATAAGTCAGAGTAATCAATACCATGTGACAAATTATTCTTAGCTATCTCTTACTAGATAGAATAGACTCTATACCAAGACTGATATAGGTAGTAGAATCAAATGATTCAAATTTTACTCCATCTAGCAAACATTTAATTAAATAGAAATTTGAACAAAGGTGAAGGGACTCACAAGAGATTAGAAAATTCACTGACTTTGAATAACTGAGTTTACTAAACTGTTCAAGACTGAATCCAGGCATTTAACTAACAAAACAGTTAGGATGTGAAGAAATTCATGTCCCCAGAAATCACAGCATAGTTTTCTTTTCATAGAGGGCCTGTTACTTAAAAAAAAAAGGCTCAGAGTTTAGCCAAGACATGGGAAGAGAAAATTCCCTCCTTCCCAGTCCTACTTCTGTCAACATTACTTAGAACATGTGTTTGGTTTAAAAATCCTACAAAGCATCAGGAAATAGAAAATGAAAAAAAAAAAAAAAGAAGAAAAGGAAACATGGGGAAAAAGGAAGTTGTGGTTATTAGGGTGTGAGACCCCATACAAAGAGGTTTTCTTCTGCCAACGCCCAATGCCTTTCTTCAGTCTTCCTTTCCACAGCATTTCTTAAGGAGGCAGCTACAAAGAGACTCAGGATTTGTGAGCATCTTGAATAGATCAGAGGAAATTCAGATGAATTGAGAGGAAAAAGTGGCCTCAATTATTCGAAGTTCAGGGCCTAAAGGAAAGCAATGTCAGGCATTCATGAAACAAGAGCATGACCAAAAAAAAAAAAAAAAAAAGGAGAGGGGAAGAAAAAAGATAAGAAAGGGGAGGAGCCAGAAAAGACGTGAGGAAAGAAGGGGAGACAAGGAGGTAAGGAAAAAAGGAGTCAGAGGGGGAAGGGAAAGAAAAGCTGGTGAAACTGATGAAGAAAACAGAAAAGAATTGTGGCTAGAATGAAAGAAGGAAAGAACTAAGCAAAGAGAAGTTTAAGAGAAGGAAGAGAAATAAGAGAGGAAAAAGACCTAGAGGCAATGCACAGTTTAAATAGTAAACTATTAAAAATATGGCAAGACCTTCATTTCCAGATTGTTGCAGGACACTTCTCGGGCTGTAAATGTGTTCCATTACAGTGAAAGACTCAGCAATGACTATTGTTTCATCAAAGAATTGTGTTTGACAAAATCAGGAATCAGAGATCCATTGTGACATTTTTTGAAACAAAATTTCTACAAATTCATTAATGCTTTAAAAAACTAGAATTCTGCTTAATTTTTTCCAGTACCCACGTGCTTTCCTTAGTGGGAGCCCAGTCTCAGTAAAACCAACACAGGAGAGCACCTGTAACTACAGTCTTTTTATAGTGAACCCATTAATCTTCCTCACAGTGAAATTGAACACATGGCCACTGGTCATATATGTGCTAAGTTTTCATCTTTGAAGCATGTATTTTCCTACATGCAATCGTTAGTCTCAATGGATATAAGATCATTGACATCTTTTCGATTGAAGTGTCCAGGATATGTGTGGAGGAAAAGTTAAATATTAAATTTGAACTCGATTGAACATGGACAAAAACAATGGTCACCAAGTCATGGAACAGGTTGTGTGAGTACCTTGAGGCAATCATCCAGCACTGTTTCAGAGAAATCTGTTCCTGTACGTTAGTTATTGAAAAATAACAGACAATCGCAAAAACAAGTTGACATTTTTGTGTTCCTTGAGCTCAGTCACAAAAGGCCCTCGTGACTGGGCCTCATGCCAAACAACTCGTTACAAAAGGAGCTAGGGTTCCAGACGATACTGAAGCTTCTTGAGACCTCACCTCGTCTGTGCACGGACGGGTGGCTGACTCTGGAGCCCAGGGTGTTGCTTCCCAGTATGGTGATAAATCCTCCATAGTCTAGTGAGTGTAAATATAAATATATATGTATACACACACATATATATAGATATAAGTGTAGATATATATATATATATGTCTTTTCCCTTCTCCCCTTCCTATTGCAATTTATTATATCATTTGCTTATTATATCTGTATTGCCACATACTTGGGATAAAGGTTGTTGACCCTTAAAGGTATTGTGTGTGTGTCTTTTCTTCTCCCCTTGTGCATCTCCTGCACAGAACATGTCTTCACAAATGCAATAATCTCAGCCTCTGAGTGCTTGGATTTTTTCCCCCCAAGAGACAAAGCAAGATACATCCACAAACAGGAAAACTCACAAAACCAAAGACCATAAGTTGAGCTCCATGGATGAGACAATGAAGACCATATTCCCACCACTTTTGAGCTCCTCTAATTTGGTTCCCAAAAACAGCTTAGTGGAAGTGCAGGGGTCTGGAAGGGGTCTGGCTCTCCACCAGTGAGCCAGGGTGCTGTCTTCTAGAGAAGTGTGCACATGGGGTATGGGAGGAGGGAAGCTTGTGGATAAGCAACACTGTGGAGAAATTTCATTCATTAGCTTCACAAAACAGCTCTTCAAAATGGCCAATTTTGTGATGTATTATCACAATTCAGCATGTGAAGCAGTTTCACCATCCGAAATGTACACATTAGTTTGGAGATAATTATGAGTTCAGACCCCTCTTCAGTCAATCACTCTGCAACCCTCATCCAAGCCGTTTTCTAAAGCAATTGAAAATTACCAGTTAAGAATGCTCAGGAATGTGTGTCATAAGATGCTTCCATATGCAGATCCGCATTGAAGATTTGAGAACACATGTCACGTCAAAGCCCCATTGTGTCAAGGATCCATTGCTTTAAAATAGTTCTTACACAGGAATTTAGAATTCAATAGACTGTATCAGCTTCAAGGAAGGAGTCAAAGGAGGGTGATTAAATAACACATACTTTCAAAGCTAGCTGTTTATATGACCAAAGTAGTACTATAGTCGATTCTTTAAATACCAATTTCTTAAAACATGAGGAGGTGCACATGTTAATAGTTTCTTGTGTTGCTGCCAAATAAACTAGGATATCAGAAATGTGGAAAAGTTCTCACTGAGAAATAATCACCCGGTTAATTTCGGTTCTTAGAGAACAGAGGGCAGATTTTTTGTGATGGTTGCCCAGATGGCAGGTCGGGGAAGAAAGAGAGCTGTTGAAGAGTGTGTGGGACTTGCCACCCTTGTAGGACTCCCATCCATTCAAGTCTGCTCCATGCCAAATACTTGAATGCAACACCAGCCATGCGTGACTCTCTTCTCTCCCTTGTCCTCCTTCCACCTGGCCCTGGAGTGACCTGACAAATGGGTTACTTGTAGCCCCCACCACCCCACAACAAATTATGCCACCAGCTGGCAGAAGAGCTGAGCCTGCAGCAGGTAGGCACAGCCATGGACCTTGGCCAGCCATTGGCCTTTCACTTGATGTCTTTCCTTCCGTTTCCTCTCCTCGCTTCTCACTCCTGTCCTGGACATTCCTAGCCAAATGCAACTGAAATACTAAGTAAGCTAACGTGAGGCTGACAATAATAGTAAAGCCTCCAGAACTTTCTACCTTTTCAAGGCATCTCTAATGCTTTCTGGAGTGTGATCAAACTCTACAGTGATGTATCTCCCCCACTAAATTACAGTCTTTGAGGGTGGAGATCTTGCTGATGAATTTCAACAGTGATTTGTGCATTGTCGTCAGCGTGCACCCTGCCTTTGCTCATACTATTTTCCCAAGCTGGTCCTATGGAAACCTTCCCCTGCCCCTACATTTTCTTATTTAGCCAAACCACTGCATCTCATTGGCAAATCCTTTGCAGGCTGTGGACATCTCTTCTTATTGACATTTTTAGAGTTGACTCTGATAGGGCCTGCCAAGTATTGTGGGGAATTTTTTTCTACCATCTTTGTCTTAGCTTTATAATTGGATCCTCAGCTACTGGAGAAAGGCTTATGGGCACAACAGGAAGAGGAGTGATTCCTGCCATTTATCCAAATAGAAGGAAAAAGAGCCTGATTTCAGAGCACTTAAGTAACAAAAGGCACTTTCTAGCAACTCAACTCTCATAGGCAAGAAGTCTAGCATAATGGGTAATGTCAAATGAGTTCAGCACTTCAGCTGTTTTATTTATCAGTTGTATGGTCTTGGGCAAATTATATGATTCCAAAAGGTCAGTATGTTTATTTCTAAAATAGGAAAAATAATGCCATTTACCTAACAGGGCTTTAGTAATTTTTTTTTTTATTTGCATTAAGTTCCTAGAATAACATCTGGAACAAAACAAATTCTCAACATATTTTAAATATTATCTTCATTGTTTGTTTTATTATTGTATCAGTATCACACCTATGACCCCATGGCCTCTAGAACTGCTTTGTATTTCTTGTAGTCACTCAAAAAATACTTGCTGTTTCTTAGTTTCTTTGTTTATTAAGTTACTATTTTTGTCTAATGTTTGAAAACACATATTTGCAATGTAAATATTGAAACAACACAAAAAATATGTACTAAATATCAAGTCTTCTACCCTAACCTCCAAAACTTCCCACTAAAGCAGTCACCCTTACCACTTATTTATGTGTCTTCCAAAAATAAGTTACATGTATGTTAGTATAAGTGTGTCCATTTACGTTCCTTTACACAAAGTAGTGCTGAAACTCTCTTCATGCTCCTGCCCAAGCCCACACTTCTGTCTTCCCACGAGAAGTAAGAAATTCTGCTATGTTGAATTTTATTTCCTTAGTTTATCTTTTTCAATAGTTTTTCCCTACCTAACTTTAAACAATATATTTCTAGTTAAACTTATATTTGAACTTAGAAAAAGTGCTATCAATCACCTCTTTGTTGTGATTAACAACACAACGAAGTACAATGTGTACAAACATACACATTTTTAGCTTTCTGCTTTCTTTTTTAACCATATTTTTTGATTTACAAAAGTAGTTGAGTCAACTGACCAAGAAAACTCTCATAATTGTGAATTGATGATATGACATTATTTTCTAAAAACAATTATGCCACAAATATTATTTTAGTATATCTTCTAAAATTTTCCCCCACCCTTCGGAACCCAATAGCTAAATATCGATAACACTTCAAAATTATAAAAATGGTGTATAGAAATAAGAGCTGGAATTGAAGCCTACTTTCTCATTAGCAGAATGGGGCACGAAAAAGTGTTGGAACTCATTATCTCATCACATCTATTAGAACTCCGAATACATGCATTATTTAGGATAATAATAACTTTCACACAAATACTAATGATGTCACATGATCCTAGGATTCAATCAACAGTTTTGTTTCTAATTTATCTGGTCTTTCACATTATTCTTAAAAATAGGAATAATGTTGATGATATGTGTACATATGTGTATGTATATGTGTATATATGTATATGTATGTGTATATATATGTATATATGTGTGTGTGTATATACATATACACAAAAATACACACAAACTGTTTTATTATGTTAGACCATAATATATTGGCTGTTAAAAAATAACTTTGACACTTTCTATGCAAAACCAATTAGATCAGCAGCAGCATCATAGTTCCAGGAGCACAGATTTTAAATTCATGGGACTCACAATTCAGCACTGAAACAAAGTCCTTCTGTGTAAAGGTGTTAGTTACGAATCCTCATGTGATTGAATATAACAGTGGAATGGTAAGTAAGCCATAAGCGCCTTAGAGTGAGCATCTGGGCCCCTTTGAAAATTTTAGCTCAGATTCCTAAATGCCTTTGTAGCTGGGGAAAAGCTGGAGACCATGACTGAACCAACTCTACAAACATGTATTTTTATGGTTTGCATGCATTCATTTTACCAAATCGTTTTATATCCAGTATTTAATTTGCTTCTCATTTCTCTGGGAAAAAAAATCTCATTAGTCATCTGGATAAATACAACTAAATCAATAAAATGAGACTTTATGTTGATATC
>NW_012118821.1:7269031-7276307 GCF_000951035.1 Colobus angolensis palliatus
TTTGAGACAGCGTTTCACTCTTGTTGCCCAGGCTGGAGTGTAGTGGTGCGATCTCAGTTCACTTCAACCTCCACCTCCCAGGTTCAAGCCATTCTCCTACCTTAGCCTCCCCAGTAGCTGGGATTACAGGTGCAGGCCACCACACCCAGCTAATTTTGTATTTTTAGTAGAGACAGGGTTTCTCCATGTTGTCCAGGCTGATCTTGAGCTACTGACCTCATGTGATATGCTTGCCTTGGTGTCCCAAAGTGCTGGGATTACAGACATGAGCCACCACGCCCAGTTCCCACCTTGCCGTTTTGGGTTTCTTTTTTTCAGGAAAAAATAGCTCCTGAGTAGGGTGGGGACTTGGAGAACTTTTATGTCTAGCTGGAGGATTGTATATGCACCAATCAGCACTTTGTGTCTAGCTCAGGGATTGTAAATGCACCAATCAGCACTTTGTGTCTAGCTCAAGGTTTGTAAACACACCAATCAGTACTCTGTGTCTAGCTCAGGGATTGTAAATGCACCAATCAGCACTTTGTGTCTAGCTCAAGGTTTGTAAATACACCAATCAGCACTCTGTGTCTAGCTCAAGGTTTATAAACACACCAATCAGTGCTCTGTGTCTAGCTGATCTAGTGGGGACTTGGAGAACTTTTATGTCTAGCTAAAGGATTGTAAATGCACCAATCAGCACTCTGTGTATAGCTCAATGTTTGTAAACACACCATTCAGCACCCTGTCAAAAAGGACCAATCAACTCTCTGTAAAATGGGACAATCGGTTCTCTGTAAAACAGGCCAATCAGCTCTCTGTAAAATGGACCAATCAGCAGGATGTGGGTGGGGCCAGATACCAGAATAAAAGCACAGTGCCTAAGCCCACAGTCCCAACCGCAACCCAGTGGGGTCCCGGTCCCAAGTGTGGAAGCTTTGTTCTTTCACTCTGGGTCCACACCACCTTCACAAGCTGTAACACTCAGCAGGAAGGTCTGCAGCTTCACTCCTGAAGCCAGGGAGACCATGACCCAACCAGAAGGAATAAACTCTGAACATGTCAGAAAATTAGAAAGAACAAACTCCAGACACACCATCTTTAAGAACTGTGATATTCACCATGAGGGTCCGTGGCTTCATTCTTTTTAAGTCACTGAGCCCAAGAACCCACCAGTTCTGGACACACCATCACCATTGATTTGTGCGAAGCCCGTCTTTGACTGATTTTTATCCTCTTCTGTTCTCATGCTGTACTGCATTTTCCCCTTTTAGCAAACACACGTGGTTCTTGTGTGTGACTTTATCTGTATGTACTCATTCAAAATGGGTGAATGTATTTTAATTATTCGGAGTATTTACTGTGAATGCATTAATGTTATAATTATTTCAGTGTGTCTACTTAGTTTCATAAAATTGTGTTTGAATATCACCTACCAAGTGATTTGGACATTTATGCAAAGCAAGTATGTAAAATCGATCAGGCTGCTATACCATAAGATCCTTGAGGGAGAGCATAAGTGCTTTCTGAATGTTCCGGGAATGTTGAAAGACAGAATGAAAGATGAACTAAACAAAGGAAGGAAGGAGAAAAGAAAGAAAATGCCTGAGCTCCTGTGTGTATGACCTCTTGAACATTGACCTCTATGAACTCTGCCACTGCTTTGCTTCTCTTCATATTATAACCATTCTTACTTATGTGATATTCCTCCCTTCTGACCTAAGCATTCAAGCGTGTTGTTACATAACAGCAAATGTTTCCTATCTCAGCCTGTCTTTCTTGATACAGTCAGCACTCACAGTATTCCAAAACAGATTGGTCATGCATAAGCCAAGTGTTTGCTGATAGCTCATTAATCCCAGATGCTCAAACTGTTAGGCATTCTACTTGACACTACCTCCCACAGATTTTATACCCAGGCACATTTCGGGTAAACACGAAGCAGTTCAGAGGAACTATGGTGAAGTCATTACCAAGGTTACTTGGTTTGTTGGAAGCTGACAATAAAAACGACAGCATCCATGGTTCTGCCTAGGACCGAGGCTTTGCCAAAAGGTAACATTCATAGGCTACTGGCTAGGTTTTGCCAGCTCCATACTGAAGGAGGTGTTCCAACTGGAAGCCATGAATTTAATTATTCCGGTCTTGCCTAAAAGAGTCAGATACTAAAAGTACCTGACACAAGAAGCTAGAATAGCAATTTCAGAGGAAGATGCAGCATGAGTTTGTTTTGTGTGCATCAGGTTCAGCCCCTCATCGTTCAAGTTCAAATTCATGTTTCACGTCGCAGTGGACCCTACCCTGATTCACGAGCGCACAGTGATCTTCCTCTCACGTGAAGTTCACCTCTACTCAACTCCAGTAGGTCTAAGTTTTGCTTATCATCATTCAGTACTTAGGTGGTGCTGTTACTCTGTTGTGATATGACACATCAATATTTGTAAAATTCTGACTTACATTTTGATTTATCTGACTTATATTTCTACAGAAAACTTATTGAAATGGAGATATTTCTGGGTAGAAGATTTTTAAGGATGCACTCAGAAAAATCATCATAAAGGGAGTTAGGGAAGCAGGTGTGAGAGAAGGAGTCATTAAACTGCAATGCAGGCCGGAGTGGTGGCTCACACCTATAATGGGAGGCCAAAGTGGGAGAATCACTTAAGGTCAGGAGTTTGAGACCAGCCTAGCCAACATGGTGAAACCCTGTCTATACTAAAAATACAGAAATGAGCCAGGCATGTTGGTACATGCCTGTAGTGCCAGCTCCTTGGGAGCCTGAGGCATGAGAATTGCTTGAACACGTGAGGCAGAGATTGAAGTGAGCCAAGGGTCACGCCACTGCACTCCAGCCTGGACAACAGAGCAAGACTGTGAAAGAAAGCATAAAGAAGGAAAGCAAGCAAGCAAGAAACCCTGCAACGCAGCTATAACCGAGACCTCAGTTAACCATATAGGCAGCTCTGGAACCAGCATGGTCAGGACAAATCACAGGATTTATCCTGAATCAAGGCAAAGGACTGGGCATTTGTTCCCCCAAGGAGTCTATCGGACATAGCTTGCTCCTGAGGAGTAGTGACAAACTTTGGGGAGGTAACTCCTTCCAGAAGTCACTTTGTGAACAGGTACCTGTTAGTGGTGAGTCCCCAGCCCTTCCAGTAGTCAGGGAAAATGAGTGTCTTCTCCCCTGCAGAAGGGAGACCTGCATAGCATATCATCCCACATCCCACATATTGTAGCATTTTATCAAAAACAATTAAAGGTGGTAGATATTATTATTGCAATTTCCTAAAGGGGGAACCTAAGACCTACGGAAGCTCACATGTGGCCATCACTCCATACGTGGGTCACACAGCTGTGCAGTGACAGAGGCAGGTCTTGAATCCAGGTTCTAATTTTTCGAAAGTGGAATATAGGTAGTTTCACGTAAAACTTGTGAAGAAAAAAGACAGGAAGACACACAAAGAGCTCAGGAAAGCTAAAGAGATTGGAACTTGTTAAGACAGGTTCCAATAATACCATACTGTCGCATCTAAAATGAATATCAGTCCAACAATGCAGAAAGTACGGGAAAGCAATTTCCTTGTGCATTTCCAGTAAGTCAAATAGGAAGAGCCACCCCTTCACCTCCTTAATTCAGTCCTGGAGATTCCACAGAAGGGAGGGCATTAATCAATTAAAGTACAACAAACTGAATAAAAGCCATAAAAAAATCTCTGTATAAAGATGGTATGCATGCTGTGACTCTCGTGTTTGTGTATTAGAAAGAATAATCATCCTGGGTGCCACAGTATGTGAAAGGACAATTTTAACTAGATCCCTTTCTTCTCCTATTTTACCTGTGAAAACCAGAGAACAACTCTGCCCAATGAGTATGTTTAGGCTAGAGAAGAAAGAAGAAAGAGAGAAAGACAGGAAAGAAGAAAGAAAGAAAGGGAGGAAGGAAGGAAGGAAGGAAGGAAAGAAGGAAGGAAGGAAGGAAGAAGAAAAGAAAGAAAGAGGAAGGAAAGAAGGAAAGAAAGAACAACAAAAGAAAATAAGAGAGAAAGAAAGAGAGGAGGATAAAGAATGAAAGAAGAAAGAAAGAGTGACAGAAAAAATAGAAAAAGAAGAAGAGAAAACTAAAGAAGTAAGAGAGAAAGAGAGGAAGAAAGAAAGAACAAGAGAAGAAATAAAGAGAGAAAGAAAACCTTTGTTGACAACAGGTGTGGGCACATCTGGTATCCTCTGAGCATGTGTTCCTCATCTCCAATAGCTTCCAGCCCTCAAGTGACTCCTGATTGCAAATAATAAAATCATCTCTAAAGAGCAGCTCCAGGACCCTGGAGCAAATTTCAGTTCTACAGTCCCCTGCATTGGGCAGTCACCTGCACTTCTCGTAGCGTGGCACAGAAAGAACTCATGCTCGGACCTGGCACGTCCCTCCCTCCAGTCCTACATCTTGGCCAGGGGATTTAAAACTCTCAGGTGAATATAAACTCCCGGGGATAAATAATGAGAAAGTTAAATAAGTAAGTATTACTGAAAAATAGACAACTAATGGAACTCTTTATTCCAGATGTAGCATACTTATGAAAGTAGAGAGATTGGGAATATATAGGATGCGTTTGTAAGAGAGAATTTTTTGTATTTCAAGCAGGAATAAGTAGTTATAAAGTAAGGAAATGGAGGCAGTATGCATTGAAAATACAGTAGATAAAATAAATATATTAATGGAAGAGTTTATTAAAGAGTGTTACAGCCAAAGAATAAGACAATAGGTTGTGAAATATTTCCTAAGACCATAAAGAAAAGAGTTAAAATAACAAAAACAAGTTAAAATACAAGAAACAATGTTAACATATATGCAGGAAAGAACAGACATGCAAAAAGAAACCTATTTGAGGATGCTCTAGAATGATAGCAAAAACATTAATGGAGAGGAGAAAATAAAATTAAAAGTAATGATCAATATAGTCCAAAAATTAGAGAAAACTGTAAGAACTTATATTGAGAAAATTCATACAATAGCAAATAGAATAAATGAGAAAAAAATTTCAGATAATATCAACATGATGCAGAGAAGGAGAGGTGGAACACAGTAAGATATTTGATATTTTTTCAAATTTGCACAGATAGATGACACGTAGTCAAGGAACTCAGAGAGGAAATTTGTCGTGACTTTAGTAAGTCAGAAATAACTTTTGAAAAAATAAAAACAGTTCATATGGCTTTTTATAAAAAAGTAGACAATTGGACCTCTCTAATGAAAGATTTAAAAATGTATATATAATGAATATTTCAATAAATATAAAAATGTATGATATATATTATATATAACCAGTTGGGGCTTAACTCAGATATACAACATTGTTTCAAAGTTCCAGCATCAATGTATTTTATCACACTAAAAAACAGAAAAAGTATATATATTATCATCTCCATGAATGCAGAAGCATTTGAAAAAAGTTAAAAAATTTTTAAATTTATTTATTTATAGTAAATGGATGCCCCAGTCAATGCAATAAGGAAGAAAAAAAAAAAAAACAGAAAAATTAGAGATGAGAAGAAAAAGCTATTCTTATTTGATGATACCATCATCATGTTTGCTGATATTTTAAGAGCCTACAAATGATAATATCTAGAACCAAAATTCAGTTTTACCAGTATGCGGGATACCAACCAATAGCAAACTAACCCATCACATTTCTACCTGTTTGCAATAAACAGTGGCAAAATAAATAGAAAATATAATTTTTAGTAGTAAAAGCACATGAAACATTCAGAAATAATTTAACAAAATGTGTATAAAAACTATAAAGTGAACATTAAAAACAAAAACAAACCAAAAAAAACTGAAACAAGAAAAATCAAATAAGGACTAAATAATTAGAGAGATATACTAAGGTCCTGTTTTGGAAAATTTAATATTGTTGGGATATGAATTATCGTAAAACTGATATAGAGATTTAATACACTCTAAATCAAAATCTCAGCAGTCTTTTTTGAAGCAATTGACAGATGCTAACATATATATTATAATGCTAGTCATCTAGACTCACCAAAAGAGTTTTGAAATAGTAAAACAAATTTGGAGGACTTATTGCCTAATCTCAAGAATACTGTAATCAGGACAGCATGACAGAAGCTTAGGGTCATTAATATAGATAGATTAAGCAGAATTAAGAATTCAGAAATAGATACACACATACATGATGAAGACATTTTCAACAAACATTGAAGTGGGAAAAAATGAGTGCTTTTCAACAAATGGTGATGGATAAATTAGATGTATTTATCCAGCACCATTTCCTCATATAATTCATTTCCTCATGTAATTCAAAAATTAACTTTAAATGCATAACACATTTAAAGAACAAAATGATAAAAAAAAAAAAACTTCTGCAAGCATACAGACAAGATCATTGTGAATTTAACCACACATTTCTTAGGATACAAGAAGCGTGAACCATGGGAAGATATTAATAAAGTTGACAAATTTTAAAAAATTACTTTTGAAAGGCCCTGTTACAAGACTAAAAGTACAGCCAAACATTAAGAGAAAATCTTCACAATACATTTACCTGACAAGGGGATCATATTTAGAATATGTAAGAAACTCTTACCATGAAACAAGAAGAGCTAAAACAGCAAAAATATTTGAATAGACACTTCCTTAAAGGAGATACATGGATGAGAAAAACACATGAAAAGATGTTCAGTATCACTGGTAATTATAAAAATGCAAATTAAAATTACAACAGCATACTATTGCATACCTAATAGAATGGCAAAAGTTAAAATGACTGAAAATACAAAGGGTAGAAGAAAATGTGAAGCAAATTAAATTCTCATGAACAATGTGAATCAAAAAAATCATATAGTCTTTTCTGGTTAGCGCGGTGTGAGAAGCCATGAGCAGCAAAGTCTCTCGCGACACCCTGTACGAGGCAGTGCGGGAAGTCCTGCACGGGAACCAGCGCAAGCGCCGCAAGTTCCTGGAGACAGTGGAGTTGCAGATCAGCTTGAAGAACTATGACCCTCAGAAGGACAAGCGTTTCTCGGGCACCGTCAGGCTTAAGTCCACTCCCCGCCCCAAGTTCCCTGTGTGTGTCCTGGGGGACCAGCAGCACTGTGACGAGGCCAAGGCCGTGGATATCCCCCACATGGACATCGAGGCGCTGAAAAAACTCAACAAGAATAAAAAACTGGTCAAGAAACTGGCCAAGAAGTATGATGCGTTTTTGGCCTCAGAGTCTCTGATCAAGCAGATTCCACGAATCCTCGGCCCAGGCCTAAATAAGGCAGGAAAGTTCCC
>NW_012118821.1:7276887-7284458 GCF_000951035.1 Colobus angolensis palliatus
ATATATATATATAACCACTTTACAAAGTCTTTCAGTTTCCTATAAATACTTGCCACATGAGCACTCCAAAGTCATTATCTGCAAGAAAGAAAAAATTATGTCCTCACAAAGATCTGTATTGGAATGTTTATAGCAGATTTAACCAAAAACCGAAACAATCTTAATGTCCATCAATGGGTAATCTGATAAACAAATGTGGTGTATACATGTATAGATTCCATGACATCTATAATGGAATACTACCCATCAAATAAAAGGAATAAAGGGATAATACACACAAAACATGAATTTATCTCAAAATTATTACACTCAACAAAATGAGGACAAGCATGAAGAGTGCATACTATGTGTTTCCATTTATATGAAATTCTACAAAAGATTAAGCAAATTCATAATGACAGAAAGTAGATTACTGGATACCTGAAATTGGAGGGGAGACAACTGGCCTACAAAAAGTGTATGAAGGAAACTTCTGGAAGGACCACAATGTAACTTGATTATTGCTGTGGTTACAAGATGTGTAAATTTTTCAATAATCATTGAATTAATTGTTAAAAATGATTCAATTTATGATATATAATTACATATCAATAAAATTCATATATCTAAAAAGGGATCAGATAAATACATTCTTGTCAGTAATGTACTGACATACTTCGTTTCATTTCACTTGGCTTTACTGTGCTTCCCAGATATTGGGTTTTTTATAAATTGAAAGATTTTAGCAACAGTGCATCGAACAAGTCTATTGGCATCATTTTTTTCCACCAGCATGTGCTCACTTCGAGTCTCTGTGTCACATTTGGGTAATCCTTGCAACTTTTAAACTTTTTCATTATCATTGTATCTGTTATGGTTATTAGTAATTTTCAATATTACTATTGTAATTGTTTGGGATGTAATAAACCATGCCCATATAAGATGGCAAATTTAGCTGATAAATGTTAAGTGTGTTCTGACTGCTCCACCAAATGGCTGTTTCTCATCTCTCTTCCTCCCTATTTTTTGAGAAACAACAATATTGAAATTAAGCCAATTAGTAACCCTACAATGGCCTCTAAGGGTTCCAGTGAAAGAAAGAGTCAAACGTGTATCGCTTTCCAAAACTAGAAATGATTAAGCTTAGTGCATGAGGAAGGCATTTCAAAAGCTGAGGCAGGCTGAAAGCTAGTCCTCTTTTGCTAAACAGTTAGCCAATTTAGTAATGCACGAAAAAGCTCTTGATAGACATTAAAATTGCCACTTCAGTGAATATACAAATATTAACAAAGCAAAAGAGCCTTATTGCTGACACAGAAAACATTTTAGTAGTCTATATAGACGATCCAACCATGCACACCGTTAACCTAAGCCAAGCCTCATCCAGAGAAAGGCCCTAATTCTTCAATACCGCAAAGCCTTCAAGAGACAAGAAAGCTACAGAAGAAAGGCTTGAAGCTAGCAGATGTATGGTTCATGAAGTTTAAGGAGAAAAGCCATCTCCAGAACATAAAACACAGGTGCAGCAGCAAGTGCTGATGGAGAAGCTGCAGCAAGTTATCTAGAAGATCCCAGTAAGATCACTGATGAAGGTGGCTACATTCAATGACAGATTTACACCTACTTATAGCATGATTCACTAGATATTTTTAAGCCCACTGTTGAGATCTACTGTTCAGAAAACAAGTTCTTTAAAAAATTATGTTCATCGAAAATGCACCTAGTGACTCGAGAACTCTGATGGAGACATGCAAGGAGATAAGTGTTGTTTTCATGCCTGCTAACACAACATTGATTTTGCTGCTAATAGATCAAATAGTAATTTAGACTTCCAAGTCTTCTTATTATTTAAGAAATACATTTTGTAAGGCTATCGCTGCCATAATAGTGATTCCTCTACAGATCTAAGCAAAGTAAATTAAAAACCCCCTGGAAAGTATTCACCATACTAGACATTGTTAAAAATATTCATGACTCATGGAAAGAGGTGAAAATATCAACAATAACGAGAGTTTGGGGGAAGTTGATTTCAACCTTCATGAATGACTTTGAGAGGTTCAAGACTTCCTTGGAGGAAGTAACTGATGTGGATGAAATAGCAAGAGAACTAGAATTAGAAGTGGAGCCTGAAGATATCACTGAATTGCTTCAATCTCATGATGAAATTTTAACAGATAAGGCATTGATTTTTGTAGATGAGCAAAGGAAGAGGTTTACTGAGATAAAATTTACTCCTCCTGAAGATGTTGTGAACATTCTTGAAATGATAACAAAGGATTTAGATATTACAACGTCTTAGTTAATAAAGCAGCAGCAAGGTTTGAAAAGATTGACTCCAAATTTGAGACAACTTCTACTGTGTGTAAAATGCTATCAAACAATATTACATGCTACACAAAAATCTTCTGTGAAAGAAAGACTTAATAGGTGTAGTCACCTCAGCCTCAACATCACCATGTTGATCAGTCAACAGCCTTCAACCTGAAGGCAAATCCCCCACCAGCAAAATGATTACAACTCACTGAAGGCTCAGCTGCTCTGATGACTGCCAGCATTTTAGATCAATAAGGTATCTTTAATTAAATATATGTGTACATACTTCCTAGACATAATGCTGTTGTACACTTAACAGATTAAAATATAGTGTAGCTTTTATATGCGCAGGGAAACCAAAAAATTTCGTGTGACTTGTTTTGTTGCAAAATCTGCTTTATTGAAGTGCTAGACCCAAACCTGCAATATCTCTGAGGTATGCCTGGATTTTCTATCAAAACTCCCCAGAGACACAGAAAGGTTGAATATTAAGTCAACGAAAAAAATATACAACAATCTTTAATTTAGAAAAAAAGTGTGAACATTTAAAAAAGTTTAAGTAGATTTTAATGCAAAGCTACGTGAATAGAACTGAGTATAAAAATAGAAATGATCCAATACAGTTTATCTCTAAAATAAGACATTTTATCGTTAGAAAATTCTATCAATATATTAATATATTAATAGAATAAATGAGGAAAATTCTAAAAAGATTTTGAGAGGTAGAAGAAAACAATCTATAAAATTGTTTAAAAATATTTAAAATCTTTATATGTGATTTTTTAAAACCTCAATAAACTAGAATGAGAAATATATATGAATGTGTTATAAATACAGAATAAAAATATATAAAATGTATACATAAAGAAATACACGTGATTTTAAATGTGATGTTGAAAGGATTAAATGTAACTTAAAGAAATCATTATACCAAAAAGACACCTGCACTTATATGTTTATCACAGCACTTCTCACAATAGCAAAGTTATGAACCCAAACTAATTGTCCATCAATTGATGATTAGATTTAAAAATAAGATGTATACATAATGTGTATACACACACGCACACATACACACAAACATACACCATGGAATACTAACTTGGTCATAATAAAGAATGAAATCACTTCCTCTGTAGCAGCATGGATGGAATTAGAGGCCAAAAGTGAAATGACTCAGAAACAAAAAGTGAAAATAAACATATGTTCTTATTTATAACTGGGAGCTAATAATGGGAACACATGGACATACAGAGTGAAATATAGACATTGAAGACTCCAAAGGGTTAGGGGGTGGTGAAAGCTGAACAATTACCTGTGGGTACAATGTACGTTATTTCAGTGGTGGGTACACCAACAGCCCAGAGTTCACCAGTGCGTAACGCACTCATGTAACACAGCTGTGCTTTTATTCCTAAATCTATAAAAATAAACAAAATATTAAAAACTAAATAAAAATGGTTAAAACTTAAACCTTGATAGCCAGGCACTGTGGCTCACGACTATAATCCCAGCACTTTGGGAGGCCGAGGTTGGTGGATCACCTGAGGTCAGGAGTTTGAGACCAGCCTGGCCAACATGGTGAAACCCTGTCTCTACTAAAAACACAAAAATCAGCCAGGCGTGATGGCAGGTGCCTGTAATCCCAGCTACTAGAGAGGCTAAGGCAAGAGAATCGCTTGAACCCAGGAGGCAGAGGTTGCAGTGAGCTGAGATCACGCCATGGCACTTCAGCCTGGACAAGAGTGAAACTCCCTCTCAACAAAACAAACAAACAAACGAACAAAAAAACCTTAAACCTTTATGTGTCATTTTAAAAAACTTAGAAGACTAGGGAGGAATGTATTTATACAAATGTGTATATAAAATAAATATAGAATATTAAATATATAAAAATATATAAAAATAAGTGTACATATACAAATATAGAATATAAATCTTACAACAAATGATATATACAATGGTGAAACTTTAGATCCATTTCTTTTAAAATATTTATTGCTCAATATAGCATTGTAGCCTGGACATTTTTCAAAATGAAGATAATTTTTTAAAAAAGGATTGTTTTAAGCATGCACAGAATTGAATACTACATTTTTGTGACTCTATCATACACACATACTCTTTTTCTGAGCATTTTGTAAATTTCTTCTAGCACTTAATGTTTTGGATAACTTTGAAGTCAGTCCAATTTTCTCTTTATAGATAACTTAATATTTTGCTTTCATGTCTAAAACAGTTTCTAATTCTAAATTCCAAAATTTTCATGATGCATTGCTATAGAATATTAGGAATCAGTTTTCCGTGGGACACAGTGTAATCTTTCAATATCTAGGTGCAAGCCTCCATGTTATTTCAAAATAAAGTTGATTTTTTAAAAAACGTTTATTTCAGGTTCGGGAGTACATGTACAGGTTTGTTAATACAAGTGAACTCCTGTCACGGGGGTTTGATGAACAAACCCTTTCGACACCCAGGTGCTAAGCATAGTACTAGATAGGTTTTTTTTTTTTTTTTTTTTTTGTTTTTGGTTTTTTTGAGACGGAGTCTGGCTCTGTCGCCCAGACTGGAGTGCAGTGGCAGGATCTCAGCTAACTGCAAACTCCGCCTCCCGGGTTCACGCCATTCTCCTGCTTCAGCATGAGTAGCTGGGACTACAGGCGCCCGCCAGCGCGCCTGGCTAATATTTTGTATGTTTAGTAGAGACGGGGTTTCACCGTGGTAGCCAGGATGGTCTCGATCTCCTGATCTCATGATCTGCCCACCTTGGCTTCCCAAAGTGCTGGGATTAAAGACGTGAGTCACCATGTCCGGCCTTTTAACAATGTTTTTAAAAGACCTAACTTAAAGCCCCCCAAATTTAAAATTGTCAGCCTAGATTTTATTCCTTCCAGAACCAGGTATCCCAATTGTGGGTAAGTGGGTTTCTACGAGTTTATAAAAAATGAATTTTTATGGTGCTGGCAATGGGGTTCCTAATGAATTTGTCTGGAAAAGTCATTTGTTGTTACTTTTTAAATGGGTTTCTGTTCCTGACAGAAAGGTACTTGTTGCCGATCAACCTAGTTGGTGCTGAAATGCTGCACGGGCACTCCATGGACCTCTCCGTGTACCCTGTTCTATCTCCACGTCAGTTTTTCCTCACTTGCCCACCTTCCTCCAACATCACACTCTTGCAATTTGCTCATCCAGGAAAAGTTCACTTTATGCAAAAGCAAACAATAATCTAAGAGAATTTTGTCCCGATTCCTTTGAAATTATTGTATGAATACTTAACAATAGTAAAATGATAGAGGAACGAACACCACTAAAACAAAACAAAACAAAAAATTTTTTGGAGCAAATAAAGATCTTGTAGCCTTTAACTCAAATGTTTACCTCCATAAAATAGGAGCTAAAAATCAAAGATAAAATAACCCAAAAATTTTTACAGGAGGTGGAAAAATGTGCTTGCAAAAGTCAGAAAAAAAGTGAGACAGAAAAATAAAACTGTCTCTATGAAGGCCAGATTGGAAGCAGCAAGAAAAGAAATTCTACATGGCTGAAAATGTGACAAGGAACATGTTAGGTGGTCTTGAGAAAAATGAGCAATGTATTGTTTAAAAAATTATTTAAAACGAGTTAAAATGATTATTATAGGAGATGAAAATTCCATGTATAAATAAGTATTGTCTCTGGATAAGAAATAAATGAATTGAACCCAACAACAACAACAAAATAACTTAAAAAACCTTCAGGCCGGGCGCTGTGGCCCCGTGACCATCCTGGTTAACATGGTGAAACCCCGTCTCTACTAAAAATACAAAAAATTAGCTGGGCGTGGTGGCGGGCGCCTGTAGTCCCAGCTACTCGGGAAGCTGAGGCAGGAGAATGGCATGAACCCGGGAGGCAAAGCTTACAGTGAGCCGAGATTCGGCCACTGCACTCCAGCCTGGGTGACAGAGCGAGACTCCATCTTAAAAAAATAATAAATGAATAAATGAATAAATAACATAATGTTAAAAAAGAAATAAAAGCTTCATAAGAGATACAACAAATCTGGCTTCCATGAGAGGAAGACTTTATGTTATCTTAACAGAGATTCATATACAGTAATCTTAAGGCTCAGTGAATTCCAATTCAATGCCCTTTCAACGGTATATTTCAATAAAAAATTATAGCCTCCCAACAGACACCAAATAAACACTTCCATCTAGAAGAAGGAGGCATACTTCAAATGAGAAGGAGGAGGATGTTGTCATGACAACTATGGACAGTGTTTTATTAGATGGCTGAATTTAATGTTGTCCAGAACTCCTGGGCTCTGTGGTCTTACTTGAGATTCTGCAAACTTGTATGGTGTCTCTTATCTTTAAAATAATGAAAAATGTGGCCACTACATTTGCAAAGTGTGACCTAGTGAAACATATACCCTTTTATCTTAATCCTGGTGTGTGTTTCTAAACAGATAAACATCAATATATAGAGAGAAGTCTCTAGAATGCCACATACTTGTATCACTGTGCTAGATGATTCTAGTCTTTGTAAATCTCTGATCCCATGTTATGTCTCAACAGAGTATGTTTAGTGCTGCAAGGCCTGAGCAGACTGGCCCAGCACTTTGTATTTCCACAAGGAGAAGGGGTGAGGTACAGATGTGGATATAGAATCGGATCAGAATTTTCTTGGCAGTTTCAGGTAACTTATCTCAAATATTTCTTTATCATCTTTTGTCCAAATTCTTCTCTTGTGTAGTCAGAGTCTGGCATTAAGTTGGTTTTTTAAGCTGTCTCAGAACCACTTGATCAGAAAGCTTTTTCCCAATGGTTTGGCCAGTCCCACTTGCTATTTGAATTTGTCCCACTTGAATATTTTATTATTGCTTCGAAGGAATGTTAAATTTAAAAATACCTTACATCTTCCTATTTAATTCTCTCCTATATTTAATTAACTTAAAAATCCTTTAAATCAGCAAATTTGGATTATCCACAAAGACCTTATTTAAAGATAATAGGAAGCATCAGACAGTTGGTATAAACTGTCTCATTTATTTTGCAAACACTTTTTTGAATAATCATGTAGAGTTGTATAATATATCTCAAGAGCCTAGAGCAATACACGGCACCTGGTAGACTCTCAATATATAGTTTTTTAATGAAGGGATAGGATTCTCACGTTAATTGCTTCTGCTATCTGCTACTGAATTGTAGATTTGAACTCAGGTACTCTAATTTCTTTTTCTTTTTTCTTTTCTTTTCTTTTTTTTTTTTTTTTTTGAGACGGAGTCTCGCTCTGTCACC
>NW_012118821.1:7284508-7354234 GCF_000951035.1 Colobus angolensis palliatus
TTTTTTGAGACGGAGTCTCGCTCTGTCACCCAGGCTGGAGTGCAGTGGTGTGATCTCGGCTCACTGCAAGCTCCGCCTCCCAGGTTCACTCCATTCTCCTGCCTCAGCCTCCCGAGTAGCTGGGACTACAGGCACCGGCCACCACACTCAGTTAATTTTTTTGTACTTTTAGTAGAGACAGGGTTTCACCATGTTAGCCAGGATGGTCTCCATCTCCTGACCTCGTGATCTGCCTGCCTCAGCCTCCCAAAGTCCTGGGATTACAGGCGTGAGCCACTGCGCCCAGCCACGTACTCTAATTTCAGTGGTACTTTGATTCATTTTGCTCTATGGTCTTCTGAGGGCTCTTATTTAATTATGATTGCATTTTGTTTTGCAGTAGAGTAAGTTGTCAACTTCTTGCTCTGCTCTCCTATGCTGAAAACTCTTAGGGGATAGAGGCAGTAACCTGGAAATACACTTCTCTTAAAGCATAGAATAAAGTACTTGCCTTCGGTGGTTGGAAACAAGTATGACAGGGAAACCATGGTTTTAGACTTAGACCAGTTTTGAACTTCAGCTAGGTCACTGTCATGGCTTGAACTGTGTCCCCCTTGAATTTGTGTGTTGAAGCCCTAACGCCTAGTACCTCAGGATGTGACTGTATTTGGACATAGAACCTCTAAGGAGCTGATTAAGTGAAAATGAGTCTGTTAGGGTGAGTCCTAATTCAATCTGACCAAGTCATTATAAGAAGAGAAATTTGGACACAGAGATACCAGGGTTGCTCACATACAGAGAAGGCACCATGTGAAGATATAGCAAGACGGTGAGCAACACCTGCTGATGTCTCGATCTTGGACTTGCAGCCTGCAGAACAGTAAGAAAACAGATGTCTGTGGTTTAAGCTGCCCAGTCTCAGGTATTTTGTTTTTGCAGCCCTAGCAAACACATACAATCTCTTACATTGTGCTCGTACAGAAATCTTATGGAACTCTTCTGTGCCAGTTTTCACATCTGCAGAATTAGAGTTGACAGTACACCATAGAACTAGTTGTGAGGGAGGTCAGGATTTTTAGAGCTGCCGTGTAAGAAGCAGGGGGCATGGTGCCTGACACAGAGTATCTGTTCCAGGATGGCACCTTCTATTATTGCTATTATATTACTGTTATCATGAATAGTGTTGGATTCCACTAGAGAAAGCAGTTCATGGTATCTGATATGGTTTGGCTGTGTCCTCACCCAGATGTCACCTTGAATTGTAATAATCCCCCATGTCAAGGGCAGGGCAGGTGGAGATAACGGAATCATGAGGGTGGTTCCCTCATACTGTCCTCATGGTAGTGAATACATCTCACAAGATCTGATGGTTTTATAAATGGAAATTCCCCTGCACACACTCTCTTGCCTGCCTCCATGTAAGACGTGACTTTGCTCCTCATTCACCTTCCATCATGATTGTGAGGTCTCCCCAGACATGTGTAACTGTGAGTCAATTAAACCTCTTTCCTTTATGAATTACCCTACTTTGGCCGGGCACGGCGGCTCATGCTTGTAATCCCAGCACTTTACGAGGTCAAGGTGGGTGGATCACCTGAGGTCAGGAGTTCAAGACCAGTCTGGACAACATGGTGAAACCCTGTCTCTACTAAAAATACAAAAATTAACCAGGCATGATGATGGACCCTGTAGTCCCAGGTACTAGGGAGGTTGAAGCAGGAGAACCACTTGAACCCGGGAGGCGGAGGTTGCAATGAGCCAAGATCGTGCTATTGTATTCCAGCCTGGGTGACAGAGCAAGACTCCATCTCAAAAGAAAAAAAATTAATAAATAAAGAATTTAAAAAATTACCCAGTCTTGAGTATGTCTTTATTAGCAGTGTGAGAACAGACTAACACAGTATCACAAGTGTGCAAATCACCCCTCTGTATGTTGAGGTGAAGGACACACTGCACACTTTCACATGTGGGTAGGACCCATGGCATATCAATATTATAGCTGTGACTTTACCGTGTTTGCGCTTTCTAGGAAGACATGGCAATTAGGGTCATCTCCAGGGGGAGTTTCTGCAACCAACTCACCTGACAAAATAGCAAAACTACAACCATGTGACAGGTGGAATAACAGCTATTCCTGAACTGGAGATAGAGCATCTTTTTCACCTTTATGTTGGCCTTTTGAGAACTCGTTCTTCAATTTCAATTGACCACCAGTTTGTTTGCCACATCTTTAAACTGGTATTATTTGGTGCCCCAAAAATGGTTGTAATTCCTATTTTGGAGTGTGTTTTCTGTTGCTGCTATGAAATCCAAGGTATTTTGCTACTTGAGTAAAAACTGGACAAGGAGTAGTTTCTTTCACTGTTTTCTGTTTTTCCACAAACCTCTTAAATAGGAAGTATTTAATACACACCATTGTTTCTGGGTCATTTCAGTGAACACACATTGTTTAGGCATAATTATTAAAAGCACACTCCCTTTCACTGTCCAAGTTGTGCCAGTTTGGATGATAAATCCCACATGTGGGATTTATCACATTTGGATGTCACATTTGGATGTCAGCCCACAGATACGACCCTCTCTGTCCTCCCATTCACATCCTCTGTAACTGTATCATCAACTGAGTCAACACACCTCACTAGGAAGGACACCATATTTGAACATAATAGATACTGAAGCCAGTTTTCCTCCTTCGCACTTCCCTAGCACAAAGAAGGTGGCAAGATAGGGGAGTGGCAATCTTATCATTGCTGGGTAATTCTATTGCAGGGCTTGAGTCTTCTGCCTTTCCTAACTTTCTTTGACCATAGATCCTTCCTAGTTTGTCTCTAAACTACACAAACGTGATCTTCATTCATTGCCTCCAAGTTCCAAGAACTAGGCTCAATAATATTTTGCTGTGATCTGCAAAATCAGAGTTTCCTATTGACATTTATGGGAAAGAATTTGGAAAAGTACATTGACTTGGGTGTAAACACAAAATATATTGTTTGTTCTCTCACATATAGGGAGCGATAATGTTACTAGTCTCGTTCTTTAAATTGGGTCCTGGAAAATAAAGGATATTGGGCAAGAGGGAGAAATAAAGGTGACCATTATAAAGGCACATTAATTTTCACAATCTAAGAAAAAGACTGGCAAATTCAGTGTAGAAGACAGGGAGGGAACTGAGAATATACCCAGAAAGACACAAAAGCACACTAGACCTAAACAGGATGAAAGCAAGAATAAGGTGGCTTTGAGCAACATTTATAGCTTTCTTTTTCAGGGGCAGCTTGGGACATAATTGATGAATGGGTATATCAGCCCCTGTAAGGGCAAGAGGTGGAAAAGAGCAAAAGTAGTGGCTTGGGGTTAATGAGAGAAGTGGCCAAATATCTGTCGTGTTCACCAACAGGCAAGCAGTTTGGAGCCATGAACTTTGAAGATACACAAATCCACAGCAAATTGGTTTCAGAGACATTGTTCTTCCTAGCTTGCCTGGACTTTAAACAGGCGAGGTCCATTATACATTGAGAGAGGCCTGATGGTAACGATTTACTCCTGAGATCTGAGGTGACTCAGCCAATGCAATTCTTTTGTCTCACTAATGTGTCCCTCTCTCACACAATAATTTGCTGGCTTCTCCAGGTAGACTCTTCATTTATTATGGCAAGCCCTCTCATTTTACCAGTGTTACATCCCTGTTATCCCACTTTGAAACCCTCCTGCTCCCAAAATCAGAACATCTCTGCCTTTACAATAATGCATTGAGTTTTATTCATTTCAAGGTAATATAGCCCAGGAGAAACTCTTTCTATCACTTAAGTGCTATCTGGCTGTAGCACCATAAGAAAGGGAAAAATGGAGGCTTGTTATCTGGGTAGCCTGAAAACGATCCCTTCTGTTTTGACTTGAAAGGCAGCTGGCTTACAGGGATACATTTTCCCAGGAAGAGCTTTTACCCTTTTCTGAAAGTAAAGGCCACATAGATCTTTTAGACGCTGACACTGTGATCAAAGACACAATACACTAGCCACTGACTTCAAGGCATGACCAAATTGAGAAGACTCAAAAAATCTAATAAAGTAGCCCTTGTTCAAGCACATATGCGTCCTCCATTTTGTGTTCACTTAGGTTTATTTGAAAATCAGAAAGGTACTGGACTTTCAAACACTCTTATGTTTTTGTATTTTATGGAATTTCTGATTATTAGGACAAAGGTGAGTTGTGCTTTAGGATTAAGGGATTTGATTTTTGTGCCAATTATCAAGTAAAGAAAAAATCCAAAAATAGCCATAACATTTCAGTTCAGGAACATTTCTTTTCATTACAGTTTTTCTCCATGACAGTTTTGCAGACATTTGGAAAACTCCTCATGCCATGATGTCAGCAAGTACTTCAATGTAAAATACTGATACTAAAGAACTTTGAAATTCTAAAAGAGACAAAAGCTTCATGAAGGAAAATTTTAAAATTTAAATTTTTAAAAGACAAAAGCTTCATTAAGAAAATATTTTTGATTAATATAGGTTCTAGATATAAACAATTGTACATTGATTTATCTTGTATTAGAAACTATGCTAAGAATTGTAGACTTTTTTGTTTTTTGATTGTTTGCTGTTTTTCAGTTATGGATGTCTGACTCTCCACTGCTTAGTTCCACACGGCTTAAAAACATTTTTTATTCTCTATCCCAAGAGACATTTTCCCTTCTTCTTGCCTCCCGTTGTCACTTCCTTTTTAAAATCACCAAATGTCTCCAAACCACAGCCCACACATAGATTGCTGACTACCTCAGGGTGAATTCCTTGCAGCTCGCTTCCCCCTGTCATCATCAGGATTACCCCCTCACATGACTCTGGGGACAGCACTGCATTTTGCATAAATAGTTTTTTGGGAGATAGGCAGCATGCGGGTAGCGTCTGCTTTCTCCCAGACACTGATGAGGGATGAATCGGCTTGTCAAATAGCTTTTCATAGTTCTCATTGTCTCTGGGTCATGTTCCTCTCCTTCTTCCTTTAAGCAATTTTCCTTGGTTTTGGTTGATGATGACCTCATTTCAATCTTGTTCCCATTCTCACCAGGGATCAAGTCTTTCCAAACACATCTAATGGTTCTTCGTTTATTTACTCAGCTTTTTGTTTGTTTTTCTTTTACAGGAACTATAAGATTTACTATTGGCAAACTCCAACACCATCCTTAGAAACTTGGGATGACTGTCAATACCACAGTTCTGATTTCCGAAAATTTTCACTGAATATGACATTTTTTCCTCCCATACAAGCCCTCCACAGACACACACACACACGTGTGCGTGCACACTCACGCACGCACACACACTGCACAGACATGCATGCGCGCACACACACCACACACACACGCATGCAAACACACACACGCATACGTGCACACATACACACAGACACACGCACACACATCACACACACGCACTCACACAAGCGTGGACACACATAGACACACACACGCACACACATGCACACACACCACACACACATGTGCACACACGCACACACCACACACACCATGCGCATGCACACACAGACACACGCACACACATGCATGCACACGTGAGCGCACACACATGCACGCCCACACACACATCACACATGTGTGTACACACAGACACACATGCACACATACCCCACACACACATGCATGCGCGTGTGCACACACACCCCCACACATGCACGCATACACACGCACACACAGACACATGCAGACACACACATGCACCACATGCATATGAGTGCACTCTTTAGTCACAGCTCCCAGACAGTGGTGGCATCATCCTCCCAGTAGCTCTAACTTTAATTTTTGAAGTAACTTTCTCCGTTTATGTCTTCCACATATATAGCCATTTAAAGTCTTTGCAGTGTATCACAGGCCAACCTCTTCCAGGAAAGGACCTTGTTTTCAGTCTGATTTATCCATCTCTAATCTCTCATCCTTTCAATACATTTTTGGTAAATGTTTTATTTTACCAACCAAAAATAAATCTCATATTTTGTTTTAACAAATACTAAGACTGCTTCATGAGAAGGTATACCAAAAAAGAAAAAAAAATTCCAGCTCTGAAAGTCAAATTCACAACAATGCCCAACTACCACAAACAATTAAAATTGTATACACAATACATATTAATTATTCTGTTGTGGAAATGTTTTTGCATTTGGATGTAGACTGTGATTCTTAGCTATGAAGAAAGGACAGAGATTAGAATTAGGACAACTCCCTTTTTTTGTCTCAACACTTGTATCAGTTTGCCAGAGCTGCCATAGCAAAATACCAGAGAGTAAGTGGCTTCAACAAAAGAAGCTTATTTCTCACAGTTCTGGAGGCTTGGGGTCTAGGATCAAGATGCTGATGAGGGAGAGGTTTTCTTCTAGGGCTTCTTCTCTTGGTTGTGGACAGTCAGCATGCCTCTCTGTGCTCACATGACCTCTTCTTTTTTTCTTTTTTCGTTTTTGAGACAGAGTCTCACTCTGTTGCCTAGGCTGGAGTGCAGTGGCAAGACTGCAGCTGACTGCCACCTCCACCTATCAGGTTCAAGAAATTCTTCTGCCTCAGTCTCCCCAGTATCTAGGATTACAGATGTGCACCACGCACCCTGCTAATCTTTGTAATTTTTAGTAGAGATGGGGTTTCACCATGTTGGCCAGGCTGGTCTAGACCTCCTGACCTCTGGTGATCCATCTGCCTCGGCCTCCCAAAGTGCTGGGGTTACAGGCGTGGATGACTGCACCCAGCAGTCATGACCTCTTCTTTGTTTGTGTGCAACGTGAGAGACTAAGAGCAAGTTCTTGGATGTCTCTTCTTATAAGGGAACCAATCCTATTGGTTTAGGGCCCCACACTTACAACCTCATTTAACCTTAATCACTTCCTTAGTGGCCTTGTCTCCAAACACAGCCACAATGGGGATTAGAGCTTCAATATATACATTTTGCCAGGGAACACAAACATTGAGTTCCTAACAACCCTAGTAGCAGAATGTTTGGGTAGTTGATGTAGAAAGTACCTTAGAAGATGGAAGCAAAAAGACCAGTTTATTTCACGGTCACTGTGCTTCTCATGAAACAGAGATGAAATATCCCTCGGAGGCAGGAAGGGGCATCTGTTGGTAGTAGTAACCTCCATGCACATAGATGGATGTGCATGTGTGAACCAGGGAGCGACCACCAGACACCAGATATCCCAGAACCTTGATCTCAGACACCACCATCTCTAGAATTGTGAGAGATAAATTTGTGTTATTTACAAAGCACCAAGTCTACAGCATTCTGTCATAGCAGCCAGAATGGACGAAGACAGGTAGACATCTACCTCTATAAGACAGAATTGAGAATTCAAAAATAAATCCATATATTGATTTTTGACAAAAATGCCAAGGTAATTCATTAGGGAAAGAACAATGTGTTCAACAAATGGTGCCTGGACAACTGGATAATACACATAAAATCCAAAAACACAAACTTAGACCTTCACATAAGTCACAAAAACTAATTTAAATGGATTATATGATTACTTCTAAGAGCTAAAGCAATAGAACTTTTGGAAAAAAAAATAGGAGAAAATCTTTGGGTTAAGCAAAAATCTCTTAGATTCTATACTGAAATCATAGTCCCTAAAAGAAAATAAATGATAAATTAGACTTCTTCAATGTTCAAAAATTTTGTACTGCAAAAGATAATATTAAGAAAATTAATATACAAACAGCAGACTGAGAAAATATGCCAAGCACATATCTAATAAAGAGCTTGTATTCATATTTTCAAAAGAAATTTGTAACTCAATAAAAATACCCCAATAAGAAAGTGGGCAAAATGTGTGAGCTAACATTTCACCCAAGGTATATATAATGGCTATTGTTAGTCATTAGGAAAATGTAAACTAAAAAGGCAATAAGGTACTACTTTATATCTGCTACAATAACAAAAATAAGATAGAAAATAACAAGCACTAGTAAGGATGTGGAGAAATGGGAGCTCTCATACATTGGTGGTTGGAGTATAAGATGGTGCAGACACTTTGGAAAATAGTTTAGCGGTTTCTCAAAAACTTAAATATAGGACTTTCATATGACCCAGCTATTCTGCTCCTAGGAATCTGTCCAAGAGAAATAACAACAGGTCTACACAGAGACCCACTCATGAATGTTCTTAGCAGCATCATTTCCAAGAGCCTGAAACTGGACACAACCTAGCTGTGCGTCAGCTAAAAAGTGGATTGAGAAAATGCGATACAGCCATAATGCTGGAATACTATTCAGCCATAAAAAAGCAAACTACCTACATATGCTACATCCTGCATGAAACTCAAACTCATTATGCTAAGAAAAACCACACACACAAAAACACATATTGTATAAATCCATTTATATGAAATGTTCACAAAGGGCGAAAGTATAGAGAAAGCAGATTAGTGGTTAGCTGATGCTTGAAGTAGGACTACAAGTAAACTCGAAATGGATTTGAGGGATCTTCTTGGAAGAGTGAAAATGTTATAAAAGCAATTTATGGTGACGGTTGCTTTCCATAAATTTTGCTTATTTTGCTCAGTAAAATAAGTAAAAAATAATCACTTAAATACACTTGAAATTGGTATTTAAGTGTCACACTTAAATTTTTGTCACACCATACATGCCTCAATAAAGCTGTTAAAAAAAGTGACAATTGGGAGACTGAGGCAGGAAGATGGCTTGATTCCAGGAGGCTGAAGCTGTAGTGAGCTATGTCGTACCACTGCACTCTAGCCTAGGTGACAGAATAAGACCCTATCTCTAAAAAATACAAAACAAACAAACAAACAAACAAAATAGTGAAAAGTCACTGCCTATCACTTTCAGACATTGGACCCTGTGTTGTCTTTAACTGCTACCAGAGAAAATCTTGTCCTTTCTTCCAAGTACCCCCATGTAATGATCGAACAAATGACAACACCACATTCTGTATCCCTCATTACCCGTGCACCCAAAATAAGCTAGGTGATTGCCTCATTCTCAAATTTTATGAAAAGGTGGAAGAGAAAGAATGAAAAAAGCATGAGATTGGAAACAAGCATGTCCCGTTACTAAGGGGTGTCCATTCTGACTGTGCTCCTGTTCCACCTACCACAAACCTTTCCTACAGGATTGCAATCTATCAGGAAAGAGTAAGAATTTACAGTTGCTTGAAGAACTATGTCTCCTAATAGATTGCAATCCCACAGGCAAGGACCACCTCACATTTAGAGTTGAATCTTCCATGGTTCTTTTCTTCTACAGGGTATTTAGTAAATGATATGACTATTAGCAGAAGAAAGAAAGGGAATTCCAGAAGTGCCAAAGTGAGGGAAAACACTGAAACAAGGAGAAAAGTTCAAGTTTAGGTGTCAAACCCAAGGATTTTTGTGTGAGAGAAAGGCATCCACATGGGAAATGAGAATGGAATTGGATGTGGACCAAAGGGGGAATGAGTCCAGGGTTCCACACCTGGACCTTGGAGATAGTGTTATTTGCTGGAGTGGAGAGTTAGAGAAAGTAAACAGCTTCTCAAAGACAATGTTCAGTCTTTTCTTTTTAATTCAGAAAATCCAAGGTCTAAGTCCTTGAGTAAGAGAGAATAAGGCAATAAATAATACACTACATTGGAAATCAAGCCTGAAGATTTAAACTAGATAATTCTCATAGAAGTTACAAGATTAATTGCCCCACTTTCAGATAGGTTTGTGATATAGTAATAACTTTGAATTTTCCTTGGAGAACTCATTCTTGAATTTCTAACATCTTACTGGATCCCCTTCATTTATTTCCTCCAAATCATGCCTGATACATGCATGCTCCTATTAGTCAATTGCTTTATACATATCTGATTACAATTATCGGAACCTATAGGATTTTCTAATGATAATCTGGCAGACATAAAGTCCAGTTGGCATTTATATTTCACCGCTCATAGAAATCCTATGGCATTATTTAAAGCTCTGCTGTAGCTCTGAGCACAACCTGTTTGATATAATGGTCTGTCTTGCCTGACACACTGCAAGCTTCCAGAATGGAAGTGCTAGAGACTAAACTTTTGTCTACCACCCCAAAAAATGCATCTGTGGAAACCCTAATCTCCAATGTGGTGGCTTTGTGTGGCATTCAGATTTAGATGAGGTGCTGGGATTGGGCCCCCATGATGGGATAAATGCATTTATAAAAAGAAGAGACAGGCCATCTCTCTGTTTCCTCACATGCACCACAGAAAACCCATTTGAGGCCATAACCAGGAAGAGGGCTCTCACCAGCACTCAACCAAACTGGCGTCCTGATCTCAGACTTCCAGCCTCCAGAACCGGGAGACATCAATGTTTGTTGCTTAAGCCACACGACCTATGGAAATTCGTTACAGCAGCCTGAACTGACTAAGAAAAGAAAGATAACGTCGGATTCAACTTTCTGTCTCCACAGTGCCTACATCGTTCCTGGTCAATAGAACTTTCCCAGGTCAGAAAGAGAACTTGCTGGGTATGTAGGAACATAGTGGGTTCATTTGTGGCTTCAACTGTTTTCTGGACTTACTGTTATTTTTGTTTGGCTACTGGGTAGGTTGTAAGAGGTAAAATGCCATTTTTTCAATGGCATTTTTAAATTTCTTATAATTATGACCAGCATCGGGAAACAAATCATCTGTGAGTTTTATCTCAAGAAAAGATGTGACTTACATAATAAAATAAGTGAACTGATGGAGTTGGATGTTGAGTTGGGGGCGAGGGGTGTGAAATGCTCAAGTAGGTGTATGCAGCTCACAATCGGAGACATAAGCACAGCTTGGAGACTGATCTGGGAGTCAGCAGAGAATTGGAATTCAAAGCCATGTAAAGGGCAGATTGTTGATTGGAGCATGTGTTTTAGGAGCCTACAAAGAGGACCAAAGCTGGAAGCCTCGGAGACTACCCACACTGAAGAAACTGGCAATGGAAGAGGAGGAGAGAAAAGATGAGATGACATGGGTGATAAGGTACGAGAAGACCCAGGAGGAAGTCCTCTGAGGGAGATCAAGAGAGAGAAAACCATTCCAAGCAAGAGGAACTGATGGTCAAGTGTCAAATACTGCACAAGTTGTCTAGAATGCAGACTGAAAATTCACCTTTCTGTTTGAAAAACAAGAGTTCAGAAGGAATGACTTGTTGTCTGTGTCTGGATAAAGAGAAAAGACACAGGAGGATGGATAAAGCGGCCTCACGGTGGGCATGGGTTTTCCAAAGATGTACCACAGCAACAAAACCTCAGTGGAAGGATTTGGGGACTTTGCCAGCCAAGGACCACAATATGGAGAAATGAAAGGCAGCATAGTTGAAGAATTGAGGCTGCTGGTAAGGAGGCCTTAATGTGAAGAATGTCTAGGAAGGAAGAGTCCCAGAGAGCTGAAGCCATTCCAATCACACAGGTCTGTGGGCACCACAATAGTCACCTCCATGGGAGGAAGGACAGCTAGCGTCATGGGATGTGGCCCAGTGAGGCCTGAGGTTGTCCTGACATGTGACATCCGAAGTACAGAAATCGGGCCATGGACTTAAGAAACAGCTCCATTGTAAAGGGAAAAGATCAAGCCATCTAAAGCAAGAAAGGAGATACAACCTGGAAATGATAGCTGAGCTACAGGAAAACTGTCTCAATGCATAAGCAAAAGAAAAGTGGAGGCTGATAAGAGTTGGTTGTGAAAGGGAAGATTTCTTAATTTTTTTTTATTTGGTATTGTGGTTTTAATTTGAATTATCTCTACCAAAAAAAAAAATAAAAGTCCAACAGGGATCTGTTACCTAGACAGAAAGCCACCTGCAATCACTGAAGATAGGAAGATAAACTAGAACATGTGAGAAAATGATGAAGGAAGATGTAGAAGCATAAGAATACAATGTGAACATGTGAGACTGTACACTGCAATATTCTGCAGTGGGCAGGTCTGATAACATACTAAGGAACTTTAAGCTTTCTAGGAAGTTTCTAGGCTTTGTACTTGCTGTACAGACTTCTCCAGTGTGGAAAAGGCACAACCAGAGGCTAGTATAGGATGCTGTGCCTGCCCTCACAGGGGCAGAGCAAGGGTGAGGGCATTTTGTGGGAAAGCTTGGTAGATGACTGGGTTTAAGAGACCATACAGGCAAAATGAGAATAATAGCCTATCATGTAGATGTTGATTTGCTAACAGTAGCTCCTTAATGGAGAGTTAAGAGTGGAGGTGGGAAGTACAGTCTTGCATCACATAAGGGTATTTTAGTTAAGGACAGACCATATATATGTCAGTGGTCCCATGACCTTATAATGAAGCTGAAAAATGTCTTCCTATCGTCTGGTGATGCTGGAGCCCTCCTGACACTGTAGTACAATGCCTTACTCACCTGTGTGTAGTGATGCCGGTGAAAACAAATCTACTGTGCTGCCAGTCCTGTAAAAAGTCTAGCCCATGCAATTATGTACAGTATGCAATACTTAATAATAAAAATTATTGGTTATGCTACTGGTTTCTAGATTTGTTGCACTCTACTTTTAATTATTATTTTAGATTGTACTTTTTCTGCTTGTACAAAAAATAGTTAGAGCCCTAGGCAGGTCCTTCAGTAGATACCGGAGGAAGGCATTGTTATCAGGGGGTGACAACTCCATGTGTCTTATTGCCGGTGAAGACCTTCCAGTGGGACACGATGTGGAGGTGGAAGACAGTGATGCCGATGATCCCGACCCTAAGTAGGTCTAGGGGAATATGTGTATTTGTGTCTTCATTTTTAACAACACAAGTTTAAAAATAAATAAATAATAATTGTAAAAATATTAAAAAGCATGTAGCTAAAGATATGAAGGAAAAATATTTTTGTATAGCCGTACAGTGTGTTTGTTTTAAGTTATGTTACTATAAAAAAGTCAAAAAGTTAAAATAATTGCGAAAGTTTGTAAATTTAGAAAGTTACAGTAAGCTAAGATTATTTTTAAAAAGTTACAGTAAGCTAAGATTGATTTGTTATTACAGAAATAAAACTGTATTTGCATAGCTAATACAGCCTAAGTGTCAAGTGTTTCTAAAGTCAACAGTAGTGTACAGTGATGGCCCAGGACTTCACATTCACGCACCATTTACTTACCAAGAACAACTTCTAGTCCTGAAAGCTCCATTCATGTTAAGTGACACATACAGGTGTACCATTTTTTCACTTGTATGCCATATTTTGACTGTACCTTTTGTGTGTTCAGATATGTTTAGATACACAAATACTGACCATCGTGTCACAATTGCCTACAGTAGGCAGTTCAGTAACCTGCAGTACAGGTGAGTGGCCTCACAGCAAATAGGCTATCCATATAGCCAAGTGAGCCACCTGGGTGTGAGGAAGTACTTTATCATGTTTGCACCAGAATGCAGTCACTTAATAATACATTTATCAGAATGTTTCTCATCTTTAAGTGAGGCGTGAAAATGATTCTCTTTGTCTAGGTAGTTTCAGTGTCTGCTGTAGAGAAAATAAAGTAATAAATATGGAAATCAGGGAAAATCTAAGGAGAGAGGCCATTCAAAGGACAAGGGCTGAGCTAAATTACAAAAGATTCAATGGTACACTCACTGGCTCCAGCATCCCTGTGGGAAGTAGCTGCAATGGAAGAAAGCTGTTGACCAGTGTTGACAAGAACAGAGACTCCGCAAGTCACTCAGGTTATTTCTGGTTTTCGCCCCCTTAACAGATTGGGCTGGAAAGTCAGATGAGAGATGTCAGATTTGGCCATCCAGCTGTCATTCACTGTAACATTCAGAAAAACAACCTGGACTTCTGCGTTATTTTTAAAACCTGGGGAACAAATGAATACTCTTTTATATCTGATGCCGAAGACAACTTGATTAATTAGAAAGAAAGAGTTTAAACTTAAATTAACTTCTGAAATCCAGATTCTCTTTCTCGTTCAAAATAATGCCAAATGCAACAATGTCAAGGAGACCAGAAACAATGGAATGGGGAGCAAGTTGTGAGAAGGCTATTTTGATATTTGAGAAGATTGCTTCTTATCATGAGTATTCACATGACTTGCTTTCTTCAAACAGTTATAATCCTGAGCTCTATCTGAAAGTGTACCACAACACATTCTAATTATTCTTCGATATTTTCAAAGAACTCAAAGAGGTCAGATTTGATTTGTGGCTCTGCGAAAACTGCCTTGTGTTTTACCTTGTTTTCGTTTGAGAACGTTAATGTGGTAATTCCAACGTTAACAGGAAAAGAAAGTCGTCTTGATTTTCTTGATATATATTTTGCTTACATTATCTCTCACCTCTTGGTTTTCTACTATTTCAATGTCTTCTTACCTCTAATGTATAAGAGTGCACAAAAATAATGGCTCAGTGAATTTAGTCTTGTGGATAAGCAGGATACATTTACCTTCATTCTAGAATGAAGCCCGGATAGTCATCAAATGCTAGCCTGCCATTCAATCCTCAACCTACCAGTGGAAAGATGACTTCAGCCAGTCTTGAGTAGTTGTGTTGTGTCAATCCTGCATCTCAAATACTAACTGCTGGCTCTGGGCAGTTTGGATTGGCTAATATTGTCCCATTAGTATAAAATTTCACACTGGACATACACTTGAGAGGATACTTTCTCTGTAGAATGAGTCATTCTAAAGATTTTCAATACTGTATCTACAGGAATTCTGAATGGTAATTGTTACCATTGACTCCAGTCCCAGTTGGTGGAAGTCGCCCCAGGAGGCTGTCGCTTCCCCCCACTTTCAGGCTGTGCTGGCTTGGAGGCATGCAGGAAAGGCAGTCGGAGAAGGGGAAGAGAAGAGAAACTCCTGGAGTAGAGGCGTTAACACGCGGTGATGCTGAATTTCCACAGAACCATTTACTCTACCTGTAGCTGAAGTCAGTGAAACCAAAGGGATATGGTACAAGACATTGGGGTGTGTTTTAGTTTCACTTAATTTTTCTAAAATGTAGTGATTCCTTCCTATCTGCTTAGGGTGTTCTCATTTTCTTTTGGAAGCGTTTAATTACGTCTTGGATTTTCATCTCATTTCTTAGTGCTTTGGCTTTTACTTCAACAACTTTTAATTTTTAGATTAAACCTCCAATTTCAATCTTTCATATCAATCATATGTCTTCTTTTCTTTTTGTCTTTTTTGCTTCATACTTGAGAAAGTGTACAAAGTCTGTCCTCTATATCAATAATTCAATTTTCTCTAATTCTATTCTTAGAGTCTCCAGTGAAGATTTAAATTCTCATATTTTTCTTTTATGTTTTCCTTAATAACCCATCACCCTTTTTTCCCATTACATCATATATATATATATATATCTTTTTTTTTTTTTTGAAATGGTGTCTTGCTGTTTCGCCCAGGCTGGAGTGCAATGGGGTTATCTCGGCTCACCGCAACCTCTGCCTTCTGTGCTCAAATGATTCTTCTACCTCAGCCTCCCAAGCAGCTGGGATTACAGGTGTCTGCCACCACACCCAACTAATTTTCGTATTTTTAGTAGAGATGTCATTTCACCATGTTGGTCAGCCTGGTCTTGAACTCTTGAACTCATGATCTGCCCAGCTAGGCCTCTAAAAGTGCTGGGACTACAGGCATGAGCCACCGCACCTGGCCCCTACTGACTTTTCTTTCCTTAAGGCTTGATTCTCAATTTCAAAGAGAAGCTCTGTTTTTGCTTTATATTGAGAATGACAAACACAAACACATTCTTCTACAAAAGAGGTTGATTCATTTATCAAGGCGTGTTTATGTGTATGAACCTCCTTGGGGCCTTAAGGATAATGTTCTTTTCCTATTTTTTTTTTTTTTCTGATTTGTTTTCAACAAATAGAATCTTTGCAAATTAGATATTTTTTATAGAAATAAAATGTTTACTGTAGCACTACACAAAATGGCCAGAGATCATCAGCAATAAAATCTAGTGCCACATTATAGAAATACTTCTGTACATTATGTAATTTTAATACAATAATGCATCCATATCCAAAATATAATTATAAAGTCCCTATAAATATGAGACATATTTATGGCATACTGTTAAGTGAAAATAAAAGGACCAAAAGAGAAAGACCCATGTACTCAGAAATTCAGAAGACAAAAAAGACTTCTGTTTGCCTGGTGAAGAGTGGGTATATCAGTATTATTTCTTTACATTTTTCTGTTACATAGTTCATGTTATATTTTTAGTATTTTAAAAAATAAATCTCTGAATGTCAAATATAAAGTTGCTTCAATTGCACAATCACAATTTTAGATTATTGCTGTGGGAATGAGGACTGTGGAGAGGGAGCTTCTAGCTTGGATTCTTCAGACTTGGATTTAGCAATTTTTAATCTATTCTGACTGCAGGGAATTCACACGTGATCATTTGCTGCTTCTCCTTCACAACTTTCCTCCTTACTTGTCAAAAAGAAAAGTAAACCAAACCTCTGGTCCAAAGATGACTTCGTCTCAGAGGTGTTCAACTAATTATATAGCTAACAAAATTATTGTGATTTAGAATTTCTCTGGTTTAGAGGAGTAGCAGCAAGATTAAGTACATCCATTCAAATAAAACGTAACTTAAACTCTCCACTGGGTAGCTGTTTCTACACTTGTTAGAAATACTGGAGTTGTTATCAATCTCCAAGATTCCTACAGTTTTGCCATTTGGTGAATCTAATTACTGAATTTTTTATTATCTGTAACTAAAAATGAATAATAATATAAACATAAGAAGATAGAACTTGATCAAAGTTTCAGAGGTTGGATAAAGTTCAGATAGGTAAATGGTTAAGAAAATACAGTGTATGCTTGAGATATAAATTACCATAGAAATGAAAGATTGTTTCAATAAAGAAAATGCTACCCATATTGTTTATATTTTACATAATCAAAACACTTTTAAAAATTTTCTAAATGTATACATGACAAAACTTGTAATTTCTTCTTTACATGTTTCTTCTTCTTAGTCTCATCAGTGGAGACAAAAAGAAAAACATATGTTTTATTAACTGAATTTATTACTTAATAATTCATTTTCCCGTTGTAAATCACAACATAATAATGTTCACTTCTTTCCATAAATATTGCTTTCTTTCCTAAAAGACACATGCATTTAAAATTTTATAAATGGGATGGTTGAGTAACCCAGAAATGTTAGCGTTTGCAAATTTGAATAGTTAAAAAAAAAACAAAAAAACTTGACCCATAGTTGCCATCACTGTTGTTTCAAATGACTGTTTCTTTCTTTCATTTCATCATATTGGGTGAAAACAAAAGGGAATGTAGAATGTATAAATAATTCTGTGAAGAATTCCTATCTCTGTCTTACATTTCCATTATATTGTTACTATCTTAGTTTAGTTATATTTGAAAAAAAGTTGAAAGGAACAAGTTTTTCAATTAAAGATAAAATTGTATCTCTTATAAACAGGGCTCCCTTCTTCATATTTCCCTATCATCACTGATTTAGGTTTGGAGAGGCAATGCATGTGCTTCTGTAAATAATTTCCACCCTATGATACAATTGGAAGCAACTACAGTGTTCAGCTACTGAGAGCACAATAGGAAGTAGTGACCTATCTGTTAACTTTGTACAGAAACCTACTGCGCTGTCTTCCGAAGAACAAACCTCCAACTGTTAATGCAGGCGAGCTCTCCTGAAGAAATAAATATTATTTATTGGAAGGACCAACTGATAAATTATTTCCTAAACCCTTGTATATTCGCGGGTAACTCTATGAGCAGAAGCACAATGATTTGAGTAACTTCGACAATTAAAGATACATAAAAATAGAACTTTGAAGCATGAAGACTTATTCTTCTCATTTCATATTTTAATAGAAATCTATCTCATGTGGTCAGACATTCAAAACAAACTAACAAAAACCTCAAGTTACTTCTGAATTCTTTGTCTTGCTGTTTATAAAAACCCAGTAATTAGCATAAAATGCATTTGCAATTCATCCACACTGTTGAGTGTCTGAACAGCTCGTTTCTTTTTATTGTTGGATAATATACTATGGTATGGGTGCTCCACAGTCTGTTGATCGGTTCTTCAGTTGAGGTACATTTGGATCTTTCCAGTTTTGGCAATTATTAATATAATCACTATGCATGTACAGGTTTTTATGTAATAATAGGTTATCATTTCATGTAGGCAAATACTGATGAGTGGGATTACTAAGCCACATAATAAATATATTATACTGAACCTTATAAGAAACAGCCAAGCTCTGCCCAAGAGCTAAAAGATGTTCCTATTAGCAATATATGTGAATTCCAATTACTCCATATCCTTGTCAGTACTTGGAATTGTCCATCATTTTAAAAGTTTAATCATTCTATTATGTGCATAGTAGCATCTCACTGTGATTTTAATTTGCATTTCCCTAATGACTAATTGTGTTGAATATCTTTACATGTGCTTTTTTTCATCCGTGTATCTTACATTGTGAAGTCTGTTCAAAATTTTTATGCATTTATTAGTTTGTTTTCTCTTTTTTTTAAAGAAATTATTTTCATAGGTTTTTGGGGAACAGATGGTATTTGGTTACATGAGTAAGTTATATGGTGTTGATTTGTGAGATTTTGGTACACTCATCACATGAGCAGAATACATTGAACCCAATTTGTAGTCTTTTAACCCTCACCTCCTTCCCACCCTTTCCCTTGGAGTCCCCAAAGTCCATTGTATCATTCTTATGCACTTGCATTCTCATAGCTTCATTCCTACTTATGAGTGAGAACATACAATGCTTGGTTTTCCATTCCTGAGTTACTTCACTTAGAATAATAGTCTCCAGTCCCATCCAGGTTGCTGCAAATGCCATTAATTCATTCCTATTAATGCCCGAGTAGTATTTCACTGTATATATACCACAGTTTCTTTATCTACCTGGTGATCGACGGACATTTGTGCTGCTTCCACATTTTTGCAATTGTGAATTGTGCTGCTATAAACATGCATGTGCAAATATCTTTTTCATATAATGTCTTCTTTTCCTCTGGGTAGATGCCCAGTAGTGGGATTGCTGGATCAAATGGTAGTTCTACTTTCAGTTCTTTAAAGAATCTCCACACTGTTTTCCATAGTGGTTGTACTAGTTTACATTCCCACCAGGAGTGTAGAAATGTTCCCTATTCACCAAATCCATGCCAACATCTATTCTTTTTTGATTTTTTGATAATGGCTATTCTTGATTTGTATATCTTCTTTTGAGAATTGTCTATTCATGCCCTTAGCCCACTTTTTGATGGGATTGTTTGTTTTTTTCTTTCTAATTTGTTTGAGTTGCTTATAGATTCTGGATATTATTCCTTTGTCAGATATATAGATTGTGAAGATTTTCTCCCACTCTGTGCGTTGTCTGTTTATTCTACTGACTGTTTCTTTTGCCATGCAAAATCTCTTCAGCTTAATTAAGTCTTGCCTATTTATCTTTGTTTTCATTGCATTTGCTTTTGGGTCCTTGGTCATAAAATCTTTGCCTAAGCCAATGTCTAGAAGGGTTTTTCCGATGTTATCTTCTAGAATTTTTATGGTTTCAGGTCTTGGATTTAAGTCCTTGATCCATCTTGAATTGAGTTTTGTACAAAGTGAGAGATGAGGATCCAATTTCATTCTCCTACTTGTGGCTTGCTGGTTATTCCAGCACCATTTGTTGAAGAGGGTATCCTTTCTCCACTTTATGTTTTTTTGTTTTTTTGCTCTGTCGAAGTTCAGTTGGTTGTAAGGGTTTGGGTTTATTTCTGGGTTCTCTATTCTGTTTCATTGCTCTATGTGCCTATTTTTATACCAGTACCATGCTGTTTTGAGGACTATGGCCTTATAGCATAATTTAAAATCAGGTAATGTGATGCCTCCAGATTTATTCACTTTGTTTCATCTTGCTTTGGCTATGTGAGCTCTTTTTTGGTTCCATATGAATTTTAGGATTGTTTTTTCTAATTCTATGAGGCATCATGGTGATATTTTGATGGAAATTGTGTTGAATGTGTACATTGCTTTTGGCAGTATGTTCACTTTCACAATATTGATTCTACCCATCCATGAGCATGGATGTGTTTTCATTTATTTGTGTTGTCTATAATTTCTTTCAGCAGTGTTTTGTAGTGTTCCTTACAAAGGTCTTCTGCCTCCTTGGTTAGGTTTATTTTTAAATATATATATATATATATATATATATTTTGCAGCTACTGTAAAAGGAGTTGAGTTCTTTATTTGATTCTCAGCTTGGTCCCTGTTCATGTGTAAGAGAGCTACTGATTTTTGTTCATTAATTTTGTATCCAGAAGCTTTGCTGAATTATTTTATCAGTTCTGGAAGCTTTCCAGAGGAGTCATTAGGGTTTTCTAGGTATACGAACTTATCATCAGCAAACAGCAACAGTTTGACTTCCTCTTTACCAATTTGGATGCCCTTTATTTCTTTCCTTTGTCTGATTGCTCTGGGTAGGACTTCCAGTACTATGTTGAATAGAAGTGGTGAGAGTGGGCATCCCTGTATTGTTCCAGTTCTCAGAGGGAGTGCTTTCAACTTTTCCCTGTTCAGTATGATGTTGGCTGTGTATTCATCATAGATGGCTTTTACTACATTGAGGTATGTTCCTTGTGTGCCAATTTTGCTGAGGGTTTTAATCATACAGGGATGCTGGATTTTGTCAAATGCTTTTTCTGTGTCTGTTGAGATGATCATGGGATTTTTGTTTTTAATTCCGTTTATGTGGTGTATCACATTTATTGGTTTGTGGATGTTAAACCATCCCTTGAATATTCTTTATATATTCTGGATACAGGTCTTTCATAAAATGTGTGATTTAAAAATATTTTTTTCCAATGTATAGCTGCCCTATCTTTCTTTCAATAGTATATTTTAAAGAGTAGATGTTCTTTCTTTTGATGAGATTCAATTTATCATTTTTAATAGATGATTTTTAAAAAATTATATCTAATCTAAGTTCAAATCATAAGATTTTCTCCTATGTTCTCAACTAGAAATTTTATAACTTTCAGTTTTGTATTTATGTCTATGATCCTTGTAGAGTTAATTTTTGTGTAGAGTGCAAAATATTGATTGTGGTTCCTTTTATTATGGTATTGATTGTGGTATCCTTTTCCATTACATATGGAAATCTGATTGTTCCAGCATCATTTGTAAAAAGACTATCCCATCTCCATTGAATTGCCTTTGCTCCTTAGATAAAAATCAACTGGTCATATATGCTTGATTACATATCTGGATTCTATTTATATCCATTGATCTATATGTCCTCTCTTTCTGTAATATCAGTCTTGAGTGTTGTAGCTTTATGTCAAATCTGGGCATCATTGTGAGTCCTCCTAACTTTGTTTTCTCTTTTTCAATTTGTATTATGGGTTCTAGTTACTTTACCTTTCTATATAAATTGATTGGAATTGTGTTGAATCTATAGACAAACTGAGAGGGTTGACAGCATTGAATCTTCCATTCTATGACAAACTATATATTTCCATGTAATTAGATTGTATGTTATTTATTACATCAATATTTAAAACAAAATTTCAGCATACAGATTTTGTGTAAATTTTTAAAGTTTTGTAACTATTTCAAGCTTATTGTACTATTGTAAATGATACCATTTTTCAAATCAGTTTTCATTTTTTTTGTGGCTAATATATTTAGATACCATTAGTTTTTCTATATTGGCATTGTACTCTCTTGCCTTTCCAAACTTAGTATTAATTCTGTTTATAGATTCTTTTTTATTCTCTTTGTAGCCAATTTATGTCATCTACAAAAAAAAAAGAAAAAGAAAATGGCTGGGCACAGTATCTCATGCCTGTAATCTCAACACTTTGGGAGACCAAGGCAGGCAGATCCCTTGAGGTCAGGAGTTTGAGACCTGCCTGGGCAACATGGCGAAAATGTGTCCCTACAAAAAATACAAAAATTAGCTGGGCATGATGGTGTAGGCAGCTGTAGTCCCAGCTACTTGGGAGGCTGAAGTGGGAGGATTACTTGAGCCCAGGAAATTAAGGCTGCAGTGAGTAGACATTGTGCCACTGCACTCCGGCCTGAGTGAGACCTTGTCTCAGAAAAAAATAGTAATAATAATAATAATAATAATGTTTTTTCTTTATTTTCAATTTTCTTGTCTTTTTTTTCTTTATTGATTTATTGAACTTGCTAAGATCTCTGGTATAATGTTTAATAGTAGTAGGGCAATTTTTTTTTTGATGATGTCTTATATTTGGTTGAGGAAGTTTATTTCTATTCCTAATCTACTGACTTTTAAAAGAATCATGAATGCATTTATCAAAGACTGTTTCTGCATGTATCAATATAATTTCATGGTTTTTTACATTTTTTAGTTTTTTCATGATGAATTGTACAGATTGATTTTATTTTTAAATATTGAATCAGCCTCGCATTCTGAGAATAATCTCTACTTGATCATGATGCATTCTATTTTGGTGGATTTGGTTTCTTAGTATTTTGTAAGGACATTTGTGCTTATATATCTGTCATATATATGTGTGTATATATATATCAGTCATATATATATCTCACACATATATGTAAGTGATTTTATACTATGTGTCTTTTTTCTTCTGATATATTTTTCTAGTTTTGATGTTAGTTTAATGCTAACCTCATAAAATAAATTGGGAGGTGGTCTTTTAATTATATTTTGAAAGAATTTATATAGAATTACTACAAATTGTTAAGGAAAATTTTTGTAGAATTTGCTAGTGAATATGTTTATGTTTCAAATTTTCCTTTGTGGAAGCTTTTTACTACAAATTCCACTTATTTAGTAGAATTAAGATTATTCAAGTTATCTGATTTTTTACTGAGTAATTTTGGTTTCATTACGTCTTTAAAGGGAATTTTTTATTTTTAATTTCGTTTTATAGGTTTATATTAAAAGTTCTGAATATGAGTGGCTTTCGTTTTATAGGTTTATATTAAAAGTTCTGAATATGAGTGGCTCTCTGCCTACTCCCTTTCACCACCTTGATATCTTAAGTGAATAATGCGTTCTCATCAAGAGGGTTAAAACTAATCACCAGCTGACAGCAGCTCACTTTCTGAGTTACAAAAAACTTTCCCTCTCAGGCCATTTATTTTACTGGTAAGCAACCTAACTATATTATAGTTTCTAAAATATTATCTCCAAAGCCCCTAGGAGATGCATATATTTAGTCCAAAAGGTTTAATAATTCCCCAAGCTGATGTTTCCCTTTCTCCTTTGATATTGGCGTAATTTGGAGTGTGCATTGTCTGTTTTATTTCACATTGGGACAAGCTGAACAGGGACTAAGGTGAAAGCAGAGAGGCATCCAAGGCAAATCATTTAAGGAGGCACTACAAATACAACATCAACACTTGCAGGAACCTAACAAGAGTGTCTCCTTAAAATTTTTGTCCTAGGTGCGTTATCTAGTTCTGAACTTTTTAATGTGAATTCTTTTCTTTTCTTTTCTTTTTTTTTTTGAAATGGTCTGGCTCTCAAAGGCTGGAGTGCACTGGCACGATCTCACCTGACTGCAACCTCTGCCTCCTGGGTTCAAGGGATTCTCTTGCCTCAGCCTCCCAAGTAGCTGGGCTTACAGGCGTGTACCACCACACCTGGCTGTTTTGTATTTTTAGTGGAGACAGGATTTCACCATGTTGGCCAGGATGGTCTTGAACTCCTGACCTTAGGTGATCCACCCACCTCGGCCTCCCAAAGTGCTGTGATTACAGGTGTCAGCCACCGCGCTGGGCCTGAATTCTTTATGTTCTCTAAAAATTCAAAATTATTTTTTCGTATTTTATCAGAAATACTGGAGTCATCAATTTAAAAGAAATACACAGAAGGCCCTTCATCACTACTTCCAACCAAGCAGTTCTGGGCTGGAGATCCTAGATCAAGCTACTGGCAGATCTGCTGTCTGGCGAGGGCTCTGCTCCTGGTTTGCAGATGGGTGTCCTCTCATTATGCCCTCGCATGGTTGAGAGAAAGATCGTCGTTCTTCTGTTTCTTCTTAGAAGGGCACTAATTGTATTCATGAGCTCCACCCTCATGACCTAATCCCCTCCTAAAGGCCTCACCTCATAATACTATTATATTGGGGGTCTGGATTGCAACATTTGTATTTGGGGCAGTAGGCACAAACATTCAGCTCATAAAATCTTGTGAATCACTTTTAATTGCAGTGTTGGAACATTGCTTTAAAAATGATGCAGGCCCTATTTCCATATATGCATTAGGCAATTCTTGCATTGCTATAAAGAAATATGGGAAATGGGTAATTTAAAATAAAAGAGATTTAATTGGCTCACAGTTCTCCGGGCTTTCCAGGAAGCATGGTGGTGTTCACATCTGCTTGGCATCTGGGGAGGCCTCGGGAAGCTTCCAATCATGGCAGAAGGTGAAGACAGAGTAGGTATGTCACATAGTAAAAGCAGGAATAAACAAGAGCGAGAGTGGGGGGCGGGGGCGGTGCCAAACACTTTTAAATGACACATCTCAAATAAATTCAGGGCAAGAGCTCACTTATCACCAAGGGGTTGGCCCAAACCTTCCATGAGGGATCTGCCCCCAAGATCCAAATCCCTCTGCCAGTCTCCAACATTAGGGATTACATTTCAACATGAGATCTGAGTGGGGACAAATATCCAAACTGTATAAAGAAGAAATGCAGCAGTTCCCCATTTAGTCCCTCATCACCCTCCCACATACCGAATCATATATGTGAGGAGTACTTTTATATGCACAACTTGCCCTATTTAGAACTGTTCTGGAATAAGTGCATTTCCCATAGTACTATCTAAAACTCCATCCTCTGCACTTTCCTTCAAGAAACCACATGATAATATCAATAATGCATTGCATTTTAGGAACAAAGTTAAATATTTTCTAATTTATTTTAACCATTAATAAACTGTTTTAACTCTTTTTATAACAATTATTTTTAGATCAATTCACAAGTGATTACAACACACACTACAGCAAGAGGGATAATTGCTGTCCTAATGCATACATTACTCTAAACATTATTACATACAATGATAGTGCCAAGGATTTAAAATTTTGATCAGCTGTTTCAGGAAGCTAGGAGCTTTTAGCTAAATGGATGAATCATGGAGAAGAGTCCCACCATTTCTCGTTCAAGATTGGTGACTCAGTGTCAGTGGGGCATGAGACTTCTATGATCTGACCTTAGAATGACCCCTTTTTATTGTGGAACAAGGTTTTAAGCTAGGCCATTCCCCTGGAGCCATAAAGGATTGACTAGGGAAGATTGCACTGAGCTTTGCTATGAACAGAGCTGCTGCATTTTTGTGATTTTTCCCCAGTCTGTGGTTTTTCCTGAGCCTGTATCCAGACAGTGGTCATTCCAAGTCCAGCTTGGCTGTCTGTTACAGCTTCTGTTTGACTATGTCTTTATACCCTTGCCTTATTAAGTTATAAAATTGTTTATTGCTTTACTGTCTCAGCTCAAAGGTGAATAATAAAACCCCAGGCATATGTCAACCTTGGAAATCTAGTATTGACCTTCCTGGGCCTTCAGTGCTTGCTCATTTCCCATACCTAGCATTTACGTTTCCAATGCTTCATCTACACCTTCATTCACTACTACCTATATGTCGTTTGCCTTATTATCTTTGGTAAGTATACTGAGTTCTAGTAAAATAGTATTTCAAGTGCAAGTTTACACATTCCTTACATTAACTTTAGTTCAATACTTTCCATTTCTTTTTTGCTTCAGAACTAGGAGTTGAAAATATTTACATTTGTCTTTTAAAGAGGTTATAAAGTTGTCACAAGGACATGGGACGTGCTGGCTATTTTTCCCTTTTAGCTATTTTATGGCATCCAATTAGGTGGATAATAAAATTCTTATTTTACTAATGAGTAATCCAAGACTTCAGGAAGAAAAGTACCATGCTTAATGTCACACAACTAACAAGAGGCAGAACCAGTATTTAAATGTAAATATGTCTTATTTCAAAATTTGTTTGTTTTACCAAATCCTGTAGCTCCTTCCAAGACTCCCAACCTTTACTTTTCTACCCCTAAGAATACATATGATTTTCACATATGAAGTCTGTTTTTAAATTTTTGCTAATTAACTAGTGAAGCAAAATGCAATGAATTTTGCAAAATGTCATGCAAAAAATGAAGCAGAACAGAGAATCAGGAAATGTTAAACCATGGTTAGTAGCATTGCATATCAGCATTGGTTTGATTGTAATTTCATTGTTCTGGACTCTCACTTATTCAGTTGGTGTCCCTGAGGCCTGCAGTCCTTCCCGGTGCTGAGAGTGGAGCTTCCCAGGCTTTCATTCTCTCCAGGACCTCAACCTTCCTTGTTCCATGTACAGACATAACAAGCCCTTTCCACTTACCTTTTGTAAGAAATTGTATTCTTTCCCACAGGTGAGACCTAGAGAAACATTTGAGTCCTCTTTGATCATGTCCTTAGTCATTTCCCACTCCTGATAATGTGTTTGTAAGATTTATATGAGAACTTCAGTAAGACTGCACTTGCAGGGGTGCAGCTACATACACCAAGCTTATATGTCACGGTGAGGAATCTACAAAGCACCGACATGAGTGGAGTGATTTCCGTTTCTCTTCAGCAGCCATCTCATGTCAAAGACCATCTGGCAATTCAAATCCTGAGTTATTAAGGCTACAGAATTATGGCCATATCTAGTTTCTATGCACAGCCTTTCCCTGAGTAGAAGGCTCAATTAATTACCAGATCAAAATTGGGCTGGGATTTGCTTTGTAAACTGCTAAGCAGTTTAACTGGGTTGTAGAGAAAGACTCTATATGACATTAAATGACCTTCCTAAAAGCTTATTTCTCCCCCAACTGCTCATGTTGGAATCAATTTCAGGAGTCATTCACAATGAGTGGTTTATTAGCTTTCTAAATGCATTTACTACATGCCAGATGTCCAGCTCACACCAGCCTGCTGCTTGCCTTTCACTGACCCCTTCGATGGATGCTATGGACTTGGATCCACCGCCAAGGAAACACGTCACAGAGCAGCGTGTGGTTGGCATACGAAGCTCCACCGAGGAAGAAGACATTACCCAGGTGTGGGCGAAGAGAATGACATTACCAAGCAAGGTCATAATGACGACGAAAAATAGATTTTTCCAGGTTGAATTTAGAAATACATTGTTTTCTCAGAATTCTCAGTGTGTTTCATGCATTTAAAAATTCCTTTGATTAGAGCCAAATTGATTAAAACTAAATGTAGAAAAGACCTTCTTGACAGTTCCAGGGCTATTCTATAGCTGGCTTGAATTTGATCTTTTAAAAACATCTCATTAATCCAAAATGTTCTGCATAAGAGATCTGTACATCTGTTTCTTCATTTATATGATTGGATAATTATCATTTATTTTCAGTAGGTCATTCTGAACAAAATGCAAGTTAACCATTAAACGATTTCTGCATTTGAACATATTTTCATAAAAAGGCATGGCTTAAATAGTACTTCTCATCAACCAAGTATCTTGATTCTTTAATACTTTTACTAATAGAACTAACCATTGCCCAGATTTTCATGAAAAGAAAAAAATCAAATTATTGGTTTTCTCCTTCATATTGCCTTTCTATGCGCAAATGACAATATAGCCATTGTTCAGATTCTGCTAAAAAGTTTAATTGACAATGGCATCAAAAATATTCAAATATTCTTAAAAAATAGATGTGTGACAGTATAAGCAATGGTGGAACTGGTCAAAATAATTAAGGATTATTAATTATTTACTATGAAATAAATGCAAATGCATTCAAAATACATAGAAAAATATTGGTTAAATATAATTTTGCAATAAAGATGACAAATGATTTATTTGTACTTTTTATTATGTTATTACTACAATAAGCACAAATGTAAAATATGTATTTATTTTGTAGCAATAGACTATAAAAGGGAAAAGGTAGGCATCAATAAATAGAGGTAAAATGAAACATCCACAGAATGCAAATAAATACAAATGCAACATTTCTAATATCAAACATCACATCTGACTGTTTTCCTGATGTCACAATGAGACATTTTCTTTATATCTGTTGGGTCTAATAAAATGTGATAGTTAATAATCATATTTTTTGGATGGCATGAGGCAAACTGAACTATGTAGTTAACCATAATGAGCATTGTTAGACTGTTTCTAAATTTCACAGGGAAACAAATTACTTTGTTGGTTGCTAACTTGCCATGCCCACACAGGTACTTTGTCAAAACTTCTTAATTGTGATGATAAAAATTTGGAAATTATTCAGATTAATGTGAATATGTTAAAGTTCTTTTTCAACAAGGTAAGTAAAAAACATATATATAAAACAACACATCTAATATATGTGCAATATAATTGTAATGTATGTAATATACATGTACTGACTCACGCAATTGTGGAGACTGAGACGTTCCATAGTCTATCTGCAAGCTGGAAAACCATCAAAGCTGGTGGTATAATTTGGTCCCAGCCCAAAGACTTGAGAGCTAGGAGCTCTGATGCCTGAGGGAAGACACAAGATGGAAGTCCCAGCTCAAAACAGATAGAAAATTCACCCTTCCTTTACATTTTTGCTCTATTTGTGTTCTCAGGGGTTCGGGTGAGGGCCATCCACATTGGTGAGGATAGATACTGTTTACACAGTCTACCAATTCATGTGCCAATTTCTTCCAGAAACACCCTCACAGATATACCCAGAAATAATGTTTTACCAGCTGTCTGGGCATCCCTTAGACTAGTCAAGTTGACACATAAAATTAACCATCACTCCAAATAAAACTCGTTTTGCTTTCTTTGGAAATATTTAAGGAGAGAAAAGTAACACTGAGCAGAATAGTATAGAGGAAAGAGCCATGCGCATCACAAAAGCCTACGAATCACATTTGTGAGCCACCACTTACTTGTCTGCAAAATGGATGGGGTGGCAGGGCTGTGGTGAAGCATAGATACAACACACAGACATGACCTAGCTTTGTGCCATGCATCTAGATCCTTAATGATGACAGTGAGATAAAGATTACTTATATCAAACAGTTCTTGGACTTTTCCCTGACTCTGGTCAGTGGAGTGCATCCTAGCTTAACCTCCTAGTCCTGTTTCCCCTTCTTGCTCTCCATGCCAGACAGGGTCCTCATGACCACATGAAACACAACCATGAGAAAAGGAGAGGTGAAGAAAGGCGGGAGGTAACAGGCCTAGGAGTGCAGAAGGTGAGGTTGGGCATGGGGGTTCAGGAAAGGCATGAATGTGACTACCATGTGTAAGAAAGAAGTGAGAGAGAAGACCTAAGCATGATTGCTGTGGTCTGCTTACATTCTTTATGCTGTTTGTGAAAAGTAAGTGAAGGGTACATTACTGTAAAATTGCTTTTGGTTCCTGGAACATGGTCTTTGGGATTCATCACTGCTCTGAGACTGAGTTATGTAGATCGTGACTTCACTAGCATTACAATGCATATAGTCATTATTTTCCAGAAGGACTTAAGTGTGCTTCTATCTTCTGCTTTGACATACATGGAGTAGATCTTTCTCATTCATTTTTCTTTTTTTCTTTTTCTTTTTTTGAGATGGAGTCTCACTCTGCCAACCAGGCTGAAGTGCAGTGGCACGATCTTGGCTCACTGCAACCTCTGCCTTCCAGTTTCAAGCTATTCTCCTGCTTCAGCCTCCTGAGTAGCTGGGATTACAGGTGCCCACCACCACGCCTGGCTAATTTTTGGTTTTTCAGTAGAGATGGGGTTTCACCATGTTGACCAGGCTGGTCTCAATCTCCTGACCTTGTGATCCACCCGCCTCTGCCTCCCAAAGTGTTGGGATTGCAGGCGTAAGCCACCACGCCCGGCCTCCCATTCATTTTTCATACCCAGATCCTTCTTATCTCATAAAGTGCAGCTACCGTGCCTTCCATGACGCTCTCTGTCCCTGATTTATCTATGCGATGGAAATATTTTGCACAAACTTCCTTTGTGTTTGATCTCTACCTATGTACAATCAGATTCTTCAGAGAAGAGCCTGAGCTGGAAATTAGGGTGCATGAGATTCATCAAAGAAGGACTATGAACAGCAGAAAGGGAAGAGACTTAGTATTGGGCAGGGGAGGAGCTAAGGACAGGTGTGTTTTCAGCAGGACTCTGCCTCTGGCCTCCTCACATAGGGAGTTCTGGAACATGAACTGTGTCCTGAGTTGGTCCACCCAGAAGGCAAGGAAGTCAGGCTCCCTTGTTGGTCCATGGGCTGTGGGCTTTATACAACCTCCTGGGAAGTAAAGCGATTCTTCCATATGGCTGAAAGCGGTTCTCTGGGGAGACAGCACCTATCCAGGAGTAGCCAATACACACCAACCTAACCCAGAGGGTCCAGACACTGTATTAATAGCATCCATTACTGACTTTTCCTGACGACCCCTCTCACGTTTCACCTTGTGTTATATGAATTCATATTTCTGTCATATTTATACTAAATTGTGAGCTCCTTGAGGACAAATTAAGTGCAATATTTATATTTGAAGTTTTCACAATATCTAGCTTGGCTCCTGGATAACATAGCACTGGAAATAACTTTGAAATTACTTGCCAGGACTTAATTTCTAACTGGATGGGGCTCTAGGATATAATTTCAATTCACTCTATCCTACTATAGAGCAGACCATTACTATCCATGGGGAAACTTCCTGAAAGTCCAGAAATGGGCAAAATTCCTAACACTGATATAACCAGAGTTACCAAGGTGTATGAAAATCAAAAAGCAAGGGTGGGTTAAGAAGGGCATGGGCTAACTAGGCTTAGTGACTTGTTCCTACATGTTAGATTTACAGTGTAAAGTTAATATCCAGGCCTCCACAAAATGACACATTTCTACACATTGTGAACCTTCTGGATTCCTATACAGTCTGATTCGGAAATATTAAATCTGTGAATGCCATGTGTTTGGTAGGCATAATTGTTAAGTTAATAAATGATGCATAAAATGGAATAATATATTAAAAATACATATGCTAAAACCCTTGAAAAAGCATTGAGTATAAAAATGAAAAGGAAACCTGAGAATAACTGTTTTATTCACACTTCCCATTCCTCGCTGGTTTTATCCAGTCTCGTTGCTTCATACGCCCTCTGTATTCTGAGCCCCCCACCAGGTTTATGTCTCCTTCTATAGTTCATCTATGCTATTAAGTATGCAGACACAACCTCCCCCAAATGAAGCTCTTGATCTTCCCCGCAAACACTGACATCTTGTGTTTTTTATCATCTAAGTCTCTGGCAAATCTAATCCTAGTAACTCGAGTCACAAAAGCTGTGGATTATCCCTGACTCTTGTCTTTTTCTCACACTGAATATTCAATTCCAATACAAGCTGTAGGTGTTACCTATAAAACATGCACAGACTCCAACCACTGTTTCCACTACACTGTCACCTCCACAGTCCAAGCCATCATCATCTCTCTTGGAAGACTGCAATAATCTCCCTGCTTTTACCCAGTTTCTGTCTTTGACCTACTTCACAATATTTTTAATACAGTCCCCAGAATGTTCTTGTTAAAATATAAGTCATAGCATTTCACACCTCTGCAAAAAAAAAAAAAAAAAATTACCTTTTGTGTGAAAATATACTTTCTCTACTTATTTGGTTATTTACTCACATATTCATCTTATATACCTGTATTGATTATCTTCAATGCCAAGTACTAAAAACTCAAGGAAGACTAAAGCAAAATTATTCTTTTGCAGAGTCATGCTGTATTATCCAGAATACTTATGTGTCTGCATTCCAAAGATTGGCCACCGAAACTTCTTCATTTATGAAGCGTTTCTCAAAGTAGTTGATTGCCCGAAATTGGACTATAGTAGCCTCAAGAAACACTTATAAATGTTAGCCAATTACAGAGTATTTTGGTATGTTTGAGGCTTTATAAATCCCTGACCATCCAGGGACTTAAAATCCTGTTGACAGAGACCATCAATATTAAAACACTTATTTTCACAGACATTTATTAGTTACTAATTTTGTGCTAGGAATTGTGCTAGGTAAAAGGGGATATAATGATAACATAATGCCTTGACTTTGTGGTTAAAAATGTTTTAGTCTAGTTGGGAAGAAGGCAGGTTTACACAATACATTTAGAGCAGTGGTTTTCAACTCTGACTATACATTGAAGAATCCAGTTAAGAGTTCAGGAAATTTCAACATCTGGGTCTCACCATCAAGATCTCCCTCGGTCTGAGACATGACCCATGCATTAATTTTCTTGAAAGCTTTCTAGAGGATTCTATAGTGACGCAGGATTGAGAGTGGGTAAAGTATCTAGTAATGAATGAATCATTGCTTTGCTTATTCTCATTGTTGTGCACCATTTGTCTTCTTGACTTTGTCAGGGAACAAATGACTCACAAAATAACCTGATCCTGATGGACCAGAATGTGGTAAGGTAAATATTCTAATTAAAATAACACTATCAAGTATCTTACATACAGAATACATAATAATTGTCACATTTTTGACTTTTAATAAATACTTTCCAAATATATGAAAAGATTCAGGAAACAACTACAATTCTTGAATTTGTAATTTATAATCTGGTCTTTTTAAAAGATGAAGAAAGTACTTTAGAGTCCTCTGGGTCATTACTACAAGTCTCATATCTCATTTAACAAGTGGAAACGAAGTGAAAAGTTGACCTGAATTATTACAAACTGACCACACACACATGCACACAATCACACACATGCATGCACACACACACACCCTACATGCTCTTTTAAAGACAGAAAGAGAAAAGAAGTTCTATTTTTCAGAGATTTTTTTCATGCCTATCTCTCATTTTGGCTTTCTAACTGTTTTATGAAATAGGCATTCTTATTTGGATTTTGCAGATCAAGAAATTAAAGAAAGCTTAAATAACTCAAGTAGCTTCTCATAGCTAAAAAGAGTCAGAACTAAAATTTTAAACTAAATTCTTCATAGATTTTTTTTTTACTTTTTCACAGATTTTTCATATTAAAAATGATTTGCAGGAAAATGTACAGTGATTTGCATTATTTTAATTACAAGTACACAGTAATTAAAGAAATTTAAGTAGTGTTGTTTTGTTTAGTTCATTATTAATTTTTTGGGGCGTTGGAGTCTTGCTACATTGCCCAGGCTAGTCTTGAAGTCCTGGCCTCAAGTGATCTCCCACCTCTGCCTCCCAAAGTGCTGTGATTACAGGTGTGAGCCACCACACTTGGCCCATTTTGTTTTTTAATTAGGACATCACAAAATACATTGGCCCACTAGTTTGCCAAACGGAGCCTTGCTGGAACCAAAAAGCACTCCTGTCTTCCAAAACAATAAACTCATTCCCAAGGGGAATCTCAGCCATAGGGAACTGGGAATCAGAAATTCTTCTGATTGTATTCTAGGCAGAGTCGACCTGGAGTTAAAAGTCTCAAGCTTCTTTGAATTAGGCACTTCATGTGGGCTTTTGCAAAGCACTCTTAAGATTTTTGAAGCGATGTACTGGTTTCTGGTGGAACCCTCCTTTGTGTTGTTGTTTGTTTTAATTATTCATGAGAAAGACATGTCATTGATAATTGATCAGTTTTTACAAACAGATTATTGGGAAGTAGCACCCTAAATATTGTAAAAGATGAAAACAGCAGGGTGTTCGGATCACCTTTGAAATAGCAGCACCTAATCTTAATTTCTTTCTGTGAAGATTACAAAAAGAGAATATGAACACAATTCATTCAGTAAATTAGTGACAATAAATATAAAGGTTTATACCCCCAGTGAGAAATTAGTTTCTTCAGGCATCTAAAGGAACTTAAATTGGCAAACACCCATGGCATCTAAAAGGGCCAACTTGTGCTTACAAGGAAATGAGAAGTAATGTTGTCATCAAAGTCTAGGTTTGAAAAGGAAGCATTGAGAATGTATTAGAGAAATATCCAAATGAAGTTAAAACAGAGTAGTCTGATTCTCTACTTGAGTGTAGGAGAATTATTTGATCCTCTGGCAACCCAAAGAGAAAGGATCGTTTTAAAGAACTTTCAAGATGCTGCCCTTCTCTTTATTTGAAGTATTTCAGTCCAAACTATTTATTAAAAGTAAAACTCTATGTGATAGGCCAACGTGCAAATATGTCTTTATCAGTAGAGACATGCATAAAATTGTAATTTCATTCATTCAGGTAGCTGTTATTTATGGAATTCTCACTCTATTCCTGGTTCCTACTGGGCACTGGTAATAGAAACGGTAAATAATAGAGACTGTTTCCTTCATCAAGAAACATACTATCTATTGAGCAAACCTTTTAAGTTTCAAAGGAAAAGAATCGTATGAAGTTTGCAATCATCATGGGAATATAAGAAGTAAATGTGGTCTGTGCGTTATCCCTACGTGGGGACAAATTCCACACAATATATTTTTCTGGAATAACATTATTTTTTCTTTCTACCATTTTAGATTATCAACTCTTTCAGAATAGTGGTTTTATATTCCAGATTTAGCTGTCATTTGCATACTGTAAATGTTCAGAAATGCTTGTTAAATGAAATAGAAAGAGTGAGAAAAAGTCATTTTTTGTTTATGTGGTTTTTGTTTGGTTTTGTTTTTGAGACAGGGTCTCATTCTGTGGCTCAGACGGGAGTGCAGTGGTGTGTTCCTAGTTCACTGCAGCCTCGGCTTCCCAAAGGGTTGGGATTACAGGCATGAGCCCCTGCACCCAGCCGAAAGTTCTTGCCTTCAAGAAGAGCTGCTGTTCAACAGGCATAAAGTTTCAATTATATAAGCTGAATAGGTTTTCGAGATCTGCTGAACAATATTGTTCCTATAGCTAACAGCACTTTATTCTGCACTTAAAAATGTATTCAGAGAGTAGAAATCATGTGAAGTGTATGCAATGGTCTGAATGATAGTGTCCCCATGAAATTCATTATGGTGGAACTGAACTCCTCATGTAAAGTGGAAGCTTTGGGAGGTGATGAGATCGTGAGGGTGGAGCCCTCCTGCATAGCGTTAGTGTCCTTATAAAAGAGGACCCAGAGACAGCTGTCTTGCCCCTTCCACCACGTGAGGACCCAGTAAGAAAGCACGGTCTATGAACCTGAAAATGGCCCCTCACCAGACACAGAATCTGCCAGCAGTTTGATCTTGGACTTCCAGCCTCCAGAACTATGAGAAATAAATTCCAGCTGTTTAAAAGCATCCAGTTTATGGTGCGTTGTTATATAAGCCTGTAGAGATATAAACAGTGTTCTTACAACAACAATAAAAAATATAATAGATTGCAGAGAACAAACGCACAAATAATGCATTATAAACAGTGAGACTGGAGTTAAGGAAGAATACGTGATGTAGGAACGGGGCAGGCAAACTGTGTGTGTGTTTGTGTGTATGTGTGTGTGTGTGTGTGTGTGAGAGAGAGAGAGAGAGGGAGAGAGAAACAAAGACAGAAAGACAGACAGACATACACATACACACACACACACACACACACACACAGAGAATTTCATAGAGGAGATAACTTTTGAGCAGATTTATTAACAATAAGAATAAATTTCAGGCAAAGTGAAGAATATACATTGTCCTAAAGGTCAAAATGCTGACACATTTTCCTGAGTCCAGGCAGCTTCTTTTTTTTTCTTTCTTTCTTTCTTTTTTTTTTTTTTCTTTTTTTGAGATGAAGTCTCACTCCATTGCCCAAGCTAGAGTCCAGTGGTGCAATGTCGGCTCACTGCAGCCACCACCTCCAGGGTTCAAATGATTCTCCTTCGTCAGCCTCCCGAGTAGCTGGGCCTACAGGCACGCACCACCATGCCTGGATAATTTTTGTATTTTTAGTAGAGACGGCATTTCACTATGTTGGCCAGGCTGGTCTTGAACTCCTGAACTCATGATCTGCCTGTCGTGGCCTCGCAAAGTGCTGGCATTCCAGGCGCGAGCCACCGCGCCCGGTCCCCCAGGTAGCTTCTTATGGATGGACATGAAAACATTATCATCTAAATCATCATCCCCCTGAGGGCTCTAAGATATCTTGGTTTTTGATTAGTGTTTTATATATTTTTCTATAACTCAGTAGAAATAAAGCCTACCTGGATTAGTTTGCTGATTTCTCCAGCAGTGTTATTTTCTCTTAAAATTAGGGCTTAGATATGGAAACGTTGCTAATGTAAAAGTTGCTGATACATTACTCTAGTACTTCATGGGATGGACTTTGGGAGACCATTGGACTCAGTCTTCAGTGGTCAGGACTCTCCATTCTTGAAGGCTAAATGGAAGTTGATCATACATCTCTGGACACTTTCTGGCACTGCTGATCTGGTGGTGTGCTGATGACGTAACTAGCAATACATAATAATTATCACTCCAGAAGCAGAAGACTGTTCCTACAGTCTGGTAAAGACACAGGTAGGGGGTTGGATTAGGATGAGGTATAATCATTTTATACCTTCATACAGAAAATAACATTTAAAAAGTGCTTCTCCGATAGCTGTGACAGAGAATTGCCTGTTTCCTGGAAGCAGTCTGGTAACAATATTTTTTGCTGAATTTCAAAAGAGCACCTATAAGTAAAGCCATTATATTGATCGTGCTAAAAATATCCAAGCAAGGCAATCACTGTACAGAGGCTGTGTTCTGTAAGCCAGGAAGTGCCGGCATCTCTAAAACCCTTCGGTGGATTTGAGGAGGATTACCTCTTTAATCGTGTCTTAGACAGGAGCTGGTTGAGGTTGGTTTGCGGTCTGGTGAGCTTTCTGCTTTTGTTCTGTCATTGCCTGGCTCCTTCTCACCCTTGACTGCTGCAGATGAGAAGAATGGGAGGAGGACTGTTCTCTGGAGGGTGACGCCGAGCCCCTCTGACAGCTACCTGTGGCTTAGGCAGCTGTGCCTCCCAGGGGCTTGGTTGGCCTCGGTCCACTGGATCCTGGAGTCTGCAGTTAGGAAGGTGTCAGAGAGGAACCATGCATTCTTGCTGCCATGGGAGGTGCAGGGAAGAACCACTGCAGGGACCTAGAAAGAGGGATCATCACCTTGCCCTTTCCAGCACCCTACACACACACACTCATAGAGACACACACACACACGCGCGCGCGCACACACACACACACACTCTTACATAAACCCACACCCAAGTGGGAATCTTTCTGAACCATAATCAGAGATGTGGTATTTTTAGATTTCGTTTCAAAGGTGTTCCTCCAGGCACAGGCACCCGCTTCTGCTAGGGCTCTCCTGCTTTCGCTCTCCACAGCATTTCCCTTCCCTCAGGCCTCGATCTCCTCCTGCAGATCCAGTCAGGCCTCATGCTATGTGCTTGGTGATGGGGAGAAAGGCAGGAGAGCCTTAGGTCACCCGGTGTTTCAATCCCACCTCCCTCCTTTCCTTGCTTGGTGACCTTCAGCAAAGCACTCAGTATTTCTGCGTCCCGGTTTCTTCAGCTGTGTTTTGAGGATGACGCCACCTCCCAGCCTCAGGGGTGCTCATGAGGGCTGCATGAGTTAACATCTGTGAGGCATCTTGTAAGTGTCCCTGGCATATAGGGCAATGTCATTCTTTGCTTTGATGAGCACTTTCCAAGCCCATCTTAGTCATGGGAATAAAGATTAGTATCTCTCCCTCCCTCCCAGGGTCTTAGAATAAAGTCCTCACCCTGTCCCAGCTCTGGAGATGCATGCACTGCTTCAGCACAGCTGGTGGGGTTTGCTTGTCCCCATCCCGGTGATCCAGTGGCCCAAGGGAGAATTTCCAGACCTCTGTGCCATGGAACACTTGCCTGTGCCATTCTAACCATGCCCAGACTCCAGCCAGTTATCAATGGAGGCTTCACCTTGGCACTATCCCGAAATGTTGATGGCTTGTCCGGGCTCCTTCAAGGAGAAGGAGATATTCTGTTCTGAATTTCAGCCCCATGGGGGTTTTTCTGTCTTTTCTTGTTTTGGTCAGATTTTCCTCCAAAAGCAGCAATCATATCTCTATGATACTCATTGATCAAGAATTTCCTGTTCGTGGAAAAATCAGAAACACACACACATACACACACACACACACACACGCACACACGATGATCAGTAAATCGTGGGTCAATAAAACAATATGCAAATGACATTAAAATGAAGTTTTCAAACAATGCCTAGCTGAATAGGAAAGATGCTAATGATATAATTTAAATGAAACAGATAAGATGTAAAATTGTATATTTAACACTGTTTTATGCATGCATGATTAGATGAATAGAAAAACGTGGATACTTATGTGGTGGTGAAATCATAGGTCATTTCTATAGTCTTCATAATTTTGTACTTTTTTTGCAACATTTTAAAAGTGAACTTACAGTACTTTAATAATGTGAGACAAAAAAAGCAATGAATAGTGCTATTTTTAGGAAATCTGAATAAAAGCCATTTATGTAATGCCTCTGGGGACTTAGCATTATCTATATTCCCCATTCATCAGTCTGAAAACCTTCTCACTCTGATATCATTGGAGGAATCCTTTGAAGAACTGCAATGCAAATTCGGAGAATTTGCTGTGGTACCTCTCACAGAGCCTGTCTATAAGATGAGGGTGCCTGAAACTCTTATTCCCACCCCCAGGCAGGGCTAACTCTTTCTTCATTGATGGGGCTCTCTCCAGCTGCTCATTTTTCATGCTTCCAGTTTATCCCTGAATTCCAAACCCCTTCATCCTTAGAATGGAGGGCGATGGAGGGCGTCTGCCTTGAGCCCGGAGTGGAAGTGTGCGTCAGCCCTGTGCGGCCAGGGATGTCTGTCTGGTGGCATGAGGTAACACAGCACATCACTGGGTACTGAGATGAAATGCACTGACATCATCAGACTGTGTGACTGACAGAGCTGTATGGTCACACCAAAAGGACGGTAGTCTTACCTATTTCTCCGATACTCTAAAATGAGCTTTCCTTTCAATTCCACATCACATAGCCCAGAGATAAAATTATTTTCAAAGGGTCAGGTTGTGTTTTTCTGATATTGCTTACACACACTGCAATAAATGAAACCATCTTTTAGGTATTAAACTATCAGGAATGGGTAGTTTGAAAAAAATACACAGAGTGCAAAAAATGCCCAGGAGGAACACAGTTTGCCCTTTGCCTTCTGGGAGTCTAGACTGATGGGGGTGAGAGGGAACAGGAACCCCCGGGTTTATCTCCCTCCTCCAGATGAGTTCCTCAGCCCCTATGGAACGCTTCCCGTCTGACTCCTGTGCCAGGCAGTTAGCCCTGAGGACGGATTGTCTTGGCATCTTTACTGGTTATACACTCCCTCATATTGCGAACGACATGACATAAAACTTACTGAAGACAGAAACAAAGCATGAAGTGCTCATCACAGTTTCAGCACTAACCTCGTTGACAGGGGGAATGTGCTGGTGGTATTGACAAGGAAGGAACTGGGTAGCAAAGAGAGAGCCAGGTTGAGCCAGAGTTTACTGTAGCATAGCCACTGTCCAGCAGTCATGCACTGCCCCGGGGCACGTTGGGGGATGTGCCCTTTGACCTGAGCAGCTCTTGCAGTGTGCTATCAGGGCTGCAGTTTCCATCACAAGGGAGGAATCGACAGAAGTCCCTGCTTTGGCTTCATCATGGAGCTTATGTGTGTGTTCCTGAGAGAACCCTGCCTCTTGGATGCATTAGCCTCTCACCTCCTGCCTTTGGCTTCTTTCTTGATGCTGAAATTTTGGCACACCAAAAATATCCTTGCTTAGCGCAACCCAGAAATGAGGGGCGACAAATGCACAACCCGGAAATGAGGGGCTACAGACATCTCATGGATAAACTCTTCCTTCTTTCTCTTCGCAGAGGGATAGTCCTGGGAAACAATTCCCAGAGCGTCAGTTTTCCCAGGCACCTGGCAACCTGCCTGCACTCAGTGGCTTCCAGCTTCATAGTGCACCCTCATCTTGACGTCTTCTCTTCTGCTGAGCTCTTTTCTTCCCTCAATCTTGCTCCCTAAGGTTGTGCTAAGTCTCCTCAGACTCTGGGAATCTAAGCTAAAAAACTACTTCCTAGAGGGTGCCTTCTTGCTGTGTCCTCATGTGGTGGAAGAGACAAGGCGGCTCCCTGCAACCCCTTTTACAAGGGCACTAATTCTATTCATGAGAATAGAGAGTTCTATTCATGAGAATAGAATTCAGGACCTCATCACCTCCTTAAGCCCTCCCCTATTAGCACCACCAAAGAGCGATTTAGTTTCAATGTGCATTTTGGAGGAGTTCAAGCATTCGAGCACAGCATCAGCGTTTTATAGTTCTCTGCCTTCCCTGGACAATCCTATCCTGGCTCCCACATTCAAACTGCTACATTAACTTGTTTGGTTTCTCAGAAATCCCAGCTACTTGAAGGACCCACGGGAACATGCAAGCATTTTGGCTCAGGAGGAGAAAAGCAGGCTGAAGGGGAATACGTGGTAAGGGGCTAAAGAGAAGAGGACAGACAACTGTGACTATCTGGAAATCAGAAGAAGAGAGAATATTATAATTTTTATAAAACATTTTTATAAATATTATAAAATTTTAGACGTTCTCATAAATGACTTCAAGGCATACAGAAATTAGAGTGACTGAAACCTGAGGGCATCGCTGAGTGCCAACACATTTGATAGATAACGCCAAGTGCCTGGCCGGGCTCAATGGAAATGGTTTGGGAGACGGGAAGATATTTCAGGGAAACAGCCTGAAAGTCGATGGGGAAGGCAGTGCTCGGGTGAGAAACGGGAGAGGCTGATGACGTGGGCCATACCTGGGCTTGTGTTGGAAAATGACCACCTGGCTGTCCCCATAAAACATGTGAGTTTGCCAAAATAGATTCAGTATCTCTCCCAGGTTTCCCTCAGACCTGGTTTAAGGCATGATTTCTCTTAAGCAAATGATGAAGATTGAATGCAGAGGCGAGGATTGCTGTGAGAACTATTTTTCCTGCACATGTGCCGCCTGCGTGTGCCTGAAGACACGCGACACCAATTATGCCCCATTATAAATAGGAGCCGCTCTAGATCCAGGAAGGAACACGGGGAACAATGGGACAGCACCAATGTCTGAATAGGAGAAAAGTGATGGCAGGAAGCAACCGTATTATTTAAAGTTTAAATATACTATATTAGGTACTGGAAAAGTACAACAAAAAAACCTGAAAAAGTCATGAATCAAGTTATAACATTTTGAAGCACTTGAGGTTGCAGTACTAGGACAAGTGCCCCTTCTGACCATCAGAATCACTTTTTACTCTAACGGGGCAGCCTGGAGGTCACCCCTGTTTTCTGGGTCATCCAAAGCCCCGTCATTTCTTCCTCCCAAGCAGTGAGAGGCCATCCAACTGTGTGACATGCTTGGTTTGGTACGTTCCACATTCTGAAAAGAGAAATCTGCAACACTGAGTTTGATTTCCTGCCAGCAGATGTCCTTCTCCATCAAATCAAAGGCAAAAGAACCCGGGCCCACTCTTCGTGTTTTCAATTTTCTGAGCCTTGGCTCTGTGGGGGTCTCTGCAGCTCTTGGGGGGTTGGGCTTGCTGCCAGGCAGCTTCCAAGGCTGGCTTTCCCCTGGCTCAGGCACTGATGAAGTTCTTGACCACCAGGGTTAATGGAGTCCATCTGACATGGCAGGTCTGGCAGGGGCCCCCAGGGGGATGTACCCTAGGGAGAAGGAAAACCTGCTTTCACTCACAGAGGCTGGAGCAGGGCTGGAGGAAGGCGGTCTCCTTATTACAACTGGGATTTGAGTGAATATGACTCTGATAGTCCTAAATCATTGAGACTCTATCCTGGTGAAGCACTTCCCCCCAGTCAGCATGCCGAGGACCAGATGGGGGCAGTTGGCCCAGGGCCACCAGACGCCACTGGACGGAGGCCCACACTGGGTAGATGCACCTTCCCACAGGCCCTCAATCAGTCCCTTAGAAGCTTGGAGAGGATCGTTTAGGTGATGAATGGCCAGGAGAGAGAAGCACAGGGGAAAATTCCCTCTGACTTGGCATAGATCTCCACTGCTGCAGAAGGAAATACTGCAGGCAGACTTCATCGCAAACCTCAGGGAGGATTTATTTGCACCAAGGGAGGTGGGATTGCGTCCTGTGTCGTAATTAACATCAATGAATTTCTCTTTAAGTCAAGAATTTTTGTTTGTTATCAAGCCTTTTGTTAGATTAATCTGAAACCCCCAAAAAGACGAGATAAGAGAAATTTCCCTATCTTATATTCAGAAAAATATGGCACGTGTAGTTTATGTGAGAAGCTAGAGTCAAGGAGAATGTGGAGTGGGGTAGGTGTAGGATCCTGTTGAGTAAAAATGAGGAAGTAAAGAAAATATTTGTAATCAGCATTTATTATGTAGGTACCTACTATGTGCAGACATGATAGTAGGGAAATTTATACATCTTTTTTTCTTTAAAGCTCTGTGATGTTCTTTAAGATTGTAATTATTAACCTTGTTTCAGATATTTGGAAACTGAGGCTAACAGGCTAAGTATATTTCTAATATGACAAAGCTAATAGGTGTCTAATATGACAAAGATAATAAGTAGTATTTGAACACATCTGTCTGAATCTACAACATAAAAATAAGGAATACTGTGCCCAACCCCAGGCCTAGAACGTGTTATCCCTAATTCTTTGATAATTCATCTCTAGCCATCCTTCACACTTCAGCGTATACATGGAACTTCTGCAATTTTTTTTAATGGAACTTCCACAGTTTCCCTGAACACTTTCTTCATTTTCCTCATTGCAGTTGGGGATTTTCTACTTAATTGTGTAAGGGTTTTTTTGTTTAGTATTTGTTGGTGATAATATCTTTTTTTTTTTAGATGGAGTTTTGCTCTTATTGCCCAGGCTGTAGTGCAAAGGCACAATATTGGCTCACTGCAACTTCTGTCTCCTGGACACAAGTAATTCTCCTGCCTCAGCCTCCAGAGTAGCTGGGATTACAGGTGCCTGCCACCACGCCCAGCTAATTTTTTGGTATTTTTAGTAGAGACAGGGTTTTACCATGTTTGCCAGGCTGGTCTTGAACTCCTGACCTCAGGTGATCCACCCTCCTTGGCCTCCCAAAGTGCTGGGATTACAGGCATGAGCCATCACACCCGGCTGATAATATCTTTTTTGATGATTGTTATATTCTTAATGCCTAGCCTATAACAAATAAGCATGTCCTAAGTGAATGAATGAATGAATGACTACTATGTAGTTTTGATGATCTGCAGTCCATACTCGGCCTTAATAGTGCTTTTGTGCATTTCCATAACTGGTTATGACTCTCACACAAGTCAGGCTTTGTTTTCTAATCCTGTCCCGGGAAAACAAAATCCAGCACTGATATTGCCTGGGCATCTCCCTCAAAATATCCAATGTACGTTTCATCCATAAAACATTCACTAAGCTAAAATTCTCATTCATCTTCATTCCTCATTGTGCATCAAGTCATATATGCTCAGTTATTAGTAATAAATACCCAAAGTATTAAATATATAGTTGGACAATCTGTTATGTTATTTACATAATAAAATTGTGGTGGGCATAAATGTTAATAAATAACAATGCAGTATTATTAGTGATCACTTATACTTGGAAAATGATAAATTACTCAGGAGTCTCTTAATTTTTGAATGTAATATTATATTAAATGGAAACTATCAAAGGCACACTTTATTCAAAGCAGACTCCCAACATTTGTACTTCTGACAGGTCCAATCATCTCACTGTGACTTCATGATTAAAGAAGCCTCAGTGTCACAGAGATTCAAGTTAACTCTGTAAATTGCTGAGGACATCATGAGTTTTCCCAGAATGTCCTAACACCACTGTGTTCACAGAACATTATTTGAAATGTATGGGAAACCAACTTCCCGGGTTTCTCAGAGGTACTTAAAAGGGGCACTCAGTCACAAATGTTAGAAAGAGAATTTGCCAGATGACCACAGCATATGTTCCAGTGATTTCCACAATCTGGAAAATTATTTTCAGGTCACAGAACAATTTTGCATGGTTCTAGTCTCAAAATCAGAGTTGGTGGTTTAGCACCGGAGAATACTTTTCTCACGCTGAAATTTTGATGGGAAGAGATCTACAGGTTTCTGACCACTCACTACCTGTCACGTATTTTACTTCTTGTTTTCTTTAATCTTTGCAGCAACTCTGAGTTACAAGCTTTAATGCACACACTAGCCCTCATTCTAAAGCCGAGTAAACAGTCCTAGAGCCACTGGGTAGCTCTTGCTGAAAGGTCTAGAGAAGTGGCAAAGTAGACTCTCAAACCCACATTTACCTTGGGTCAAAGCTTATCCTCTTTCCACTACATTCCACGCCAAACCAAGGGAACAAATTGTGCCTTTTCCATTATTTTCCTTTGTCAGTATTTTGGGTGCTGTTTTCTTTCCATCACAAATATATATCCAACTTCTGTTGTATGTCATTGACTGTGTAATATTTGGGGAAACCATGGGAACAATCAAGATTCGGTGTCTTCTTCCATGAACATTTAAATAATTTAAACACTTAGATCTATTAACGTACTATTTTTCTAAGTGAAGTTAGACTTAACAGATTAGGCTTTGTTTCTTTAACTACAACACTGCATTGGGACTGAGCTTGCTTCTAGCCATGGAGTGATACCCCTATGATTCCACTGAAATTACTTTTCCCAAAGCATCCAAACCCCTAAGGTCCAAGGCTGAGACCTGGCTTTCTGAATTGGAGTCCAGCTTTGCAGGACTGTTTTCTGTTTTACTGTTAGGTTTGCACTCTCTTGAATTTTCAGTAAACTTCCGCTTCCTAAGCCAGAGGTGCTGCCCCAGGGACGCCCGGGAGGACTGGATACAAAGCTCCTCTGCCACCTGGTGACGGGCGTGGGAACTGCTCCATCCTGGAATTCTGGGGCCTGGAACAACGCCTGACAGTGGTTTATTTTATTATTTATTTATTTTAATTTTAATTTTTTTTTTTTTGAGATGGAGCCTCGCTCTGTCACCACACTGGAGTGCAGTGGTGTCATCTCGCCTCACTGCAACCTCCACCTCCCGGGTTCAAAGGATTCTCCTGCCTCAGCTTCCTGAGAAGCTGGGACTACAGGCGCGCGCCACCACGCCCGGCTAATTTTTTGCATTTTCAATAGATAGGGGGCTTCACCATGTTGGCCAGGATGGTCTCAATCTCTTGACCTCGTGATCTGCCCGCCTCGGCCTCCCAAAGTGCTGGGATTAGAGGAGTGAGCCACTGCACCTGGCTTATTTTTTATTTAAAATTTTTTTTATTGATTTCATTTAATTGCATTTGTCCTCAATGAAGCAGCACTGTCACCCTCGGTCTTATTTTTGGGAAAGTCTTGGTGTCCCGGTTACATTGGCTAAGTCCTTGAGTCCATGAGGAAAGTCAGTGCAAGGGCACTGGCCTCACTTTTTTCACCTCTGACTTTCTCTTTGCTCCTGACAGTTTGCTTTCAGAATGGTCCCTGGGGACATAAGAAACTGCACACTTACCTTTATGACCAAAGTGCATTCTTAAGCTTTGGTTTACAAACGGAACTCTTTGGGAAATGACAAAAGAGAAGTGAAAGTTCTCTTAAAGAAATCTCTCAGTCTTCATGTCTAAGATTCCCCTGTCTCAATGAATGGCCACTCCTGATAGAGCTGTTTCTAGATTACTGCCTCTCCTCCTTTCTCCAGATCCAGGGTGCTCTCACCTGACTATATATTGGATGCATAGACTTGGGTAATAGTCCTTAGACTTTTCCAAGTCTCATGAGTGGCTAATGTTAAGAACCACTGTGAGTCTAGGCCCAGAATACTAAAAACAAAAGGAAAAGGCTGTATCAATGACTTGGATGCACTCCTGTTTCAGGGAAGACAACTAATTAGAAAACTTTAGAATAACCAGATTCAAACACAGTAACCCATGTTTGAATTAATTAGTATCTGAATTAATCTAAGATTATTGGCCCTAGTTAATAATCAAATAGATCTTTAACATACTACGCTAACTTTAAATATTTCAAAATCACAGAATTTCGCACTACAGTTTTTGTATTTCTGAAAATTTATATGATAAAACAGAGTATAACATGGAAAAGACCTTGAGATCTACCGGAGTTCTCACTGAAACAGGTCTGATGGATTGCAAGTAGAAATAATGAAAGAAGAGGAGGGCAAGTAATTATGGGTGATTAAGGTCTTGAAAGTATCTAGAAGATGTTGCCACCTTTATAAGGTTTCTAGTCTTTGTATACTTAACATATTTTGAGTTCTACAGATATTTGGGTTTTCATTTTGTTGCATTATTTATATTTCACAGAAACACTTAAAAGAGGTACTTATTTTTAATATTTTTATACTAATCAAGAAAACATTGTATTAATAAAAACGTGTCACACTTTCTTTTTCAAGATGTCCGAGGAGTAGAGGGTGCATGTGAACAAAAAAAATTCCACCAAAAATATAAATGACATGTGTGTTTACAGATATTCAGCCACGTTAAAAGAAGCATTTATAGGGATTGTAATGTTAAATGCACATGATACGAGAAACAAATATCAAAACTGAAGAATTCATATGGAAGTGGCAATTAAACAGATGGTACTGGGCAACCAGACCCAAAGTTTAGTGGTCAGTATAGGATATATACAAATTAATGCTAATTTGTTAACCAAAATTATAATTAAAATTGCCTTCTAAACTATACCTGAACTAAAAAAAAAAGAGAGAGAGAGAAAAGGTGTGGATTTCCTCAAAATGGCACATTATATCCATGAACTAGTTCTGCTGAGTTTTTGTTTGTTTGTTTGTTTGTTTGTTTGTTTTTGAGACGGAGGGAGTCTCGCTCTGCCACCCAGGCTGGAGTGAAGTGGTGCGATCTGGACTCACTGCAAGCTCCGCCTCCCGGGTTCATGCCATTCTCCCTTCTCAGCCTCCCGAGTAACTGGGACTATAGGCGCCGCCACCACGCCCGGCTAATTTTTTAGTACAGACGGGATTTCACCGTGTCAGCCAGGATGGTCTCAACCTCCTGACCTCGTGATCCACCCGCCTCGGCCTCCCAAAGTGCTGGGATTACAGGCGTGAGCCATCGCGCTAGGCCCTGCTGAGTTTTCAGTTGGCAACCTCAGCAATTTGGTCATTCCTCCACAGATGGAAGCATTTTGAAAATGAATGGCTAGAATCGCACTGGGCAGGGGATACAGGAAAAAGATCCCCTGGTCGCCCAGCTCACTCTGGGTTATTGTGGGTAATATTTGTCCCCAGAGATAAGAAGTTACTGGATACTTCCTTCTTAGTTACCTGTGACTGGAAAAACATGTGTTCATTCTGATTTTTACATTTGTTTTAAATGGGGAAGAAAACAGTAGAAGTAAATTTTAGATCTCATCCATCTCTCTGAAAACAAACAAATAGACCAAAAAATAAAATCCATAAAAAAAAAAAAAAACCCGATAACTAAAAGATTCTGAAGGCTAACACCCTGGACCTTCTCTGCCCCCCAGTCCTAGTGGGAGAGGAAAAGGTAGAGAAAGTGGACAGAAACCAAAATTTATTGAGCGGCTGAAATGTTCCAGACTCTATGCTAAGTTTCTCATGCTCATGATTTTATTATGGTCTTAAATCAACCTTTTGAAAAAGTGTTTTCTCTGCCTCACAAATCAAGGGATTGAGCCTCAGAGAGGTTAAGCAACTTGCAAAATGCCTCATAGTCAAAATGTACAAATTTTTATTTGAAACCAGATCGGTTTCACTGAAGTTCTCCATGCTAAGATTGAAGGTGGAAGAAGAAGAGAACAGGACATTAACAAAAGTCCCCATGCTATGTTTCTGTTTGTCTCAGATATTGACAGGTTCCAAGTCCCTCCGTACGGCGTGCATGACTTTTGTTTCCCTGGATCCACATGTCATTAAATACATAATAGCTTCTTGGAAGGTGAGATCATTACCATGCCACACATTCATAGATCCTCAGAAGATGGCCTTGCTCCGTGCAGCTCAGCAAGCAACGAGCACAGCTAGTGGGTTGGCTATGAACTTTCTTTCTCAGGATAGACATATCTTACTGTAAACCTGTCCATGCCATTGTTGTTTGAATGCGTGCAAAGCTGGTGCCAGTGGCAAGTGAGCTCAGGAGGAAACGCTGACGATGTCTCCCCCTCCTATTCTCCTGCTGCACCAGAGGAGGAGCTGGTGGAGAAAAGTATAGACTGTGACCCTCAGTCTATACCTGGGGTTGAAACAATGCTGTTGATACCTCTTGTTCTACCTTAGTTTCCACGTGATGTGATCCTCTCTCCTCCAGCATTACACTTAGAGATGAGCTGAACAGAGAGAACCACGTTTTCACCCTTTCTGTTGTCCATTGTTAACAAAAATGAAAATGCAATAAGTATCTGTATATTCCCACAAAAATGTGACACGTGGAACAAGAAGGAGTTTCAAGGCAGAAAAGAAGACACAATTAAGTTGTGTTGACACAGATCTGAATAAACAATGACTTGCAAACATACACTCTGAAATAGCAATTGTGACAGCCTATGATAGAATCATGGAGTTGCTAGAGTTGCCCTTCTCCTGGCTTTTTCACAAATGCTAAAATTGTACTAACTCTTGGCCGGGTGCGGTGGCTCATGCCTGTAATCCCAGCACTTTGGGAGACCGAGGAGAGTGGATCAGAAGGTCAGGAGATTGAGACCATCCTGGCTAACACAGTGAAACCCCGTTTCTACTAAAAATAGAATAAAATTAGCCGGGTGTGGTGGCGGCGCCTGTGGTCCCAGCTGCTCAGGAGGCTGAGGCAGGAGAATGGCGGGAACCCGGGAGGCGGAGCTTGCAGTGAGCCGAGATCGTTCCACTGCACTCCAGCCTGGGCGACAGAGCAAGACTCCACCTCAAGAAAAAAAAAAAAAAATTGGACTAACTGTTTTTTAGTTCAAGTTAGTAGCCTCTATCAGAAAGCTTTGCCTTGCACATTCCGCGGGATTTAGAAGCTCATCAGGGGTGTGACACATCACTCTGTGGTACCTGCAAAAGAACTCACCACACTGCAGACGAAGCATCAGCTTCATCCGTTTCTCCATAGTCTGAAAGTATTCGTGAGTTCTTCTAGTGTGCGGTAAATCTTCTCACCTTGGAAATGTTCAATTAAATGTGTATTGAAGTGAATGTCAAACTAAGGATCAGCTTGGGTTTTACTGGATTTGTCACAATAGATACCAAACTCAAGAGGAGAAATTTTTAAAGATATTTTGGAAACATTTGCCACTTACCCAGGCTTTTACTATTGCTTGCTTTCCCATAACACCTAAAATGATGTGTATACTACATATTTTGACCTTACGTGCTGAAATATTCAGTTTTTCATTGACCAAATCTATGAGATTAGAGTTAAGAAACACATTTTGAAAAAAGATTCTAGGATCATCAAAGCCTGGGAATTAGCCCCCGATCTGAATATTCTGTTTTTTGCTAAGGAGGGTGAGGCTGAACAGAGGGACTCAACTGCAGAGATGTACTCAGGCCAACTGCCGTCCTAACAGAGGTTGGGAAGGGAAGCATCTCTGTGATAGACACTCTCTCCAGACTCCTGAATTTGATCAATGTGGGTAAGAAGATGACTAATGAATGAGAGCCGAACAAAAGGCATCTTACTCTTCAAGACTGTGGTGAGATTTGGCCACTTTTAAATGAAAAAAAAAAAAAACCCTCAAATAATTTTGATCAAAAGGAGATTTGTATACCAGATTCATTTAAATTTTGGATTTAAAAAAAATTCTACTGGAATTTGATATAGAGAAAAGTCAGGGATATATAATATTGGCATAGAGCTAGTAGAGAGTTAACATTCATTTTTTAGCTACACTATCTGCCTAAACTGCCCTTAACAAGATCATTTTTTATACATGAAATTTTGCACCTCATTACCCCTAATTACATCCTTTTAACGGCATTCTTTGAAAATGCGGACTGAACAATGTATAATAGAAAATACTTGTCTTTCTTCTATTCCTGTTAATTGTTGAGTCTTGTTCTTAAATCTGACTTCATCTTTTACCTCTTTCTATCCAAACTAAAGTGTTTCATGCTCATATAAACTTCAGAGACTTTTCTTTTTGGGAACAGGGAAAGAAACATACCATTTTAATGAGGAGGGCAGAAATATTTTCTTTTCCACTCCTGTAGCACTTTCTCTCTACTTGCTATATCATGATTACACAGTAACCATTTCGGCTTCAAGATTATAAACATATTAAGGACAGAAACAATATTGTATAGATCTTTTGAATGCTTATAATATCTAAATTGGTGTCTTGAGTAGAATGTGCAACTAATAAGTTTTATTGAATAGAATGACAATAAACAAGTTTCATACTTTACAAGACATCTCCTATTATCTTGAATATTTCCAAATATTAGAAATGTTCTCAAATTTTGTGATGATTTCTGCTTTCCTCACCTTCTATCAGATTGTTTACTCCATAAAGCCCTTCACAGTTTTTCTAACCATTTTCTCATGTTAGTCTAACAAATATTTGAAGATAATTATATTGTGCTTCTGAGTATTTTTTTATACTATTCTCCTTAATTAAAGTTTCTTCATTTTTTTACTTTTAAATTTAATTATTCTGCTTGCTCTTCTCTGAGCATTCATCTATATCTATACATGTCTGTGTAAATAGATGGATAGATAAACAGATAGATAGATAATAGATATGAAGATACATGTTAAATATATCTTAATAAATAGAATTCAAAATTGGATCTAGTAATCTGAAGCAATCTGTTTAGCTAAAATAAATGGAACTATCATTGCTATTGTTCTTATATAATTCTTCTAGTGATGCTAGTAATTCTACCAAAGTATATGTGGCTACTTTTAAAGTCTCATAATTCAGTTAAATCAAAACGATTTTGATTTCAATAAAACCCTAACTGTCTAAGCCTAGATTAGGACTATTTTATTCTTGTATTTGTTTAGGGGAGACCTAAATACTATAGATGATAGATAGATAGATAAATAGATAGATAGATAAATGATAGATAGATGATAGATACATACATACATACATAGAAAATATTTGGGGGGTTATTTATTATGTAATATGCACTTGATATATGTGATCTAATTCTCACCCCCACTTCGTAATGTGAAGATGATTCTTATTATAGAAATGAGGGAATTGAGGCTTAGGAAGATAAGTGTACAAGAGTCAGTGATAGGGCCTGGATTTTGTTCTTAATAAAATTTCCCCTGAATCCTGGGTCCCTAAACACTTCTTCACAGTCATCTCTCTGCCTGATGAGATGTTCTTGGAGTCACATATGTTTGCCTTTCACCTGCTGTTTCATAAATGTCATGCCACCAGGAAAATGGCTAGTTGATCAGATATACAGGAGAATACCTGCAGAGGTCTATACATGTGTTCTGTTGGAAAAACTGAGCCAGTGGGGTGAGAATGGGGGCTTCTCCTTCCATCTCCAGGTAATTCAGAGGGTTCTCTGATGACAATGTTTTCCTAACAGAATCTATTGTAACTCTTAGAATATTTTTTTCCAAGAGGAAAGTTTTGAGCCAAGTCCTACATTTTGGTGGGAATCTTTGTAGACAAGTGGTATCTTGAGTCTTCTCTTAAAACTAATTAGTTGGCTATTGTCCTTTCTGCACAAATGCAGGGAGAGTCCTGTGCTACTGTTACAATGATGTCTCCTTATTTGGCTGAAAGCATTGTACGAACCTTCTTGTCAAAAGTGCTAATGAGTACATTTATATTTTCAGGGGAGTATCAAGGGTTCTTCCTTCCCTTGATCTTTTGCACAGAATTAAATAAAACACACCTGGGAAACATACTTATAGAACATGGTTGAATTATCTCTATTTAGAAATTGATTTGAGAAACAAAAGGGTTTGAGAAAGAAAGAAAAAAAAATCAAGAAGTTGATTTGGATTAGAATAAAGAACATTGTCGTGAACGTCAGATCATGTGTGTCTGACGATCAGCTCACCTCTGCCCTTTTAATGTTTTGTTTCTAGGATATTAAGATGCATCAGACACCATGTCAACGGCCCCCAGAGTTTGAGACTTACATCTCAAAGGCTGTCACATGCCCTGTCTTGCAGATTTCTTGTAGAAAACCATACCTGCCTTATAAGACTGGTTCTGATAAGTCCTTTAAGTTTTGGTGTCCGATCAGTTACTAGTAGATGCCAATGAGTTTATGTTTTAATTACAGACTTCAGCTCATATTTTCTCAATTATAACACTAAGAATTGTCCTTTGAATAATAACATTTATATTAAACCTGGAGACTAGACAAGCACAACTTTTCTCTTTTACCATTCTATTCTTATCTTAGTTAAAGTATCTTTCTCTCTGTGTGTGTGTGTGTGTGTGTGTGTGTGAGAGAGAGAGAGAGAGAGAGAGATATGGGGGGGGTGTAGAGAGAGAGAGAGAGAGAGAGAATGAGAACAAATCTGGACTTGGTAAGGAAAAAAAATGTTCTATGACAGAGGAACCACGAGTTGACCAATGGGTACCGATCTCTACCGTACACAAAGGATCAAATAGAGCCCTGAGGGCTAGGCGGAAGAAAGCATCATAGTGACCCTAACCTGGTATTTAAATTTATTCTGTAGAAGTTAACTAGGCTGTAGCCAGAGCAATGCAGTGAGTAATCACCAAGTCATGTTTCTGAACTCACATGACTCCTCTGAAACATGTGGTGAAGATATTTGAGGCATTATCAAACACCTGGAGATTTTCAGTTCCTCATTTCTTGCTCATGTGATTTATTAACAGTTCTGCTAATGCAGATAGAATGCAGCCTCAAATGACAGCAGAGGAGCGGGCTGAATGCCGTGCAGCCTATGCTATTCAGAGTGCAGAATATCTGCAACCTAGTTGATCATTTTTGAATCATCAGCTCCATCTTTATGTTAAATTAACAATTTAACAGCTGCTTTCATCAAAGTTCTTTTGTGTCTACCAACATGATACTCTAATTTTTTTTTCTGAAATACAATTTCCAAGATCATTTCTGTGTCTTTTCAGTCCCAGATTACTGATTTGCATGTTTGATCAATTTGTATACAAATGTTCAGGCATTTATATACCATCTAGGGAGCATGAAATACCCTCTAGAGCTCTAGAGAATAATTGGATCCATCTCATCATTCGCTTACTTGAATTTATTTTTCATTAAGGACAGGTAATGAATGAAGGCAGTAAAATATGACTGAGCTTAGGTGCACTGTTTCCTAAATAGGAAATAATGTAAACCAAAAGATTTTCACAAAATTCCAGTAAGTGGGAATACTGAAAATTGAGTCAGATTTGTCACAGAAAACACATTTCTTCTCTTTTTACCTTTTGTGTTAGTCAGTTTGGGTCACATTACCAAAATACTATAGACTGGGTGGTTTATACAACGGAAATTTATTTTTCACACTTCCAGAGGCTGGGAAGTTCAAGATCGAGTTGCTAGCCAATTGGTTCTCTGTCAGGGTCCCCTTGTTGTTTTGTAGATGGGCACCTTTTTGTGACATCCTCGGTGCATGCAGGCGCACACGCGCGTGCACACACACACACACACAAAGAGAAAGAAAATGTTCGGGTGTCTCTTCCATCAGATCAGAGCTGAGGACCTCATCTAAACCTACTTACTTCCCCAAGGCCCCATCTGCAGACACTGTTGCATCAGGGATTAGGACTTCAAAGGATGCAGTTTGTCTGCAACACCTTTAATAACGATTCAGTCTGCAACACTTTTCATATCTCAAACAATATTTTGACTTTAATTTAATTGATTTTAAAATCATTATATTTCTAAGCTATATGCATAATAGTACAGCCTGATGTCTTGAGCTTAAAAGAAGACCTTTGGAAAACAAGGCACCCAGATTTTCAAGGACAATCTATGCTATGTTTGTGGCAGAAGTCACTTGAATTGGCTGCTACAAGTTTCTTTCTTGGCCACTGGATCTCATTAGAACCAGCTTCTCCAGATTGGAATGACCTCCTTGAGGGCCCTGAGTATCATCTTCTGTTTCTAGTTAAATTGAGGAGGAGGCACAACCTACTATGTAGCCTTCGCAATCAGGAACAATCAATTCCCCTTGAGCATTCCTCAGAACAGGAACTGTTCAAATCTGCCCTGTCTCTGAGCTTGTGGGTCCAGACAGTGCAGGAATAGCTGGACAGGTTGGAGGAAGAAAAGGCCAGGAAATTTTCCAGAAAAGTCCCTGAGGGATTCATTGGAGCCAAGAGTCAAGCTCAAGCAGCAAGGTACCAAATACTAACATCAAGTCCAAAGGGTAAGAGACTGAATTAAGATGGGCTAATCGAATAAGAAGTTCTGGGTAAGTGGAAACAAAGTCGAAATAAGAATAGCACCAAAGCAAATGAAGAAGTTCAGGTTTACTACCCCAAACAACGCTGGGCCAACTGTAGCTTGCCTTATCAGCTACTCCATGTTGGATGAAGACAGCTTTGATCTTCTGGCTTAAAGGATGAGAAGCAGTGTGAGTAGAAACGCAACTGTTTCCCAAAGGATGGAAAAGTGAACGACATGGCTGGCAAAACACGACTCTCAATGCTGTGGCTTAGATGTGATACATGCCACATTCATTTACATGCCGTTGGCCAAAGCAAGTCACACAAACAAGCTTGATGTCATCTGGGTGAGGATACATTTTCTCCAATGGGAGACACTACAAATCTCGTGCATGATGTAACTGCATGTAATATTTTTACAAGAAAGCACAGTGAATAGGTAGAAGCAATAATTCAATCTACTACATCTTTTGAAAATAACTTTCCCTTTAGAAAGGCTGTCATTTCTCTTGCATGCTTATTGTTTCCTTCTGTTTGTTTTTCAAAACACTAATCTTGGTTAGATTCACATATAGTCTTCACGCCTTTAGCTGTGAATGTGAACACCACTATAGAATGTTTAGAAAAAGACAAAAGAGTATAATATCATCTTCATACATTCATGATTAATAATTTAAATTCTCACTCAAAAATTCTAAGAAATCCTACTAGTTTTCCTCTAATAAGCTCATTCTCCCACTCTCTGCACTAATTATTTTAGACTTTTGTTTTTCTCTTCAAGCTCATCCCCCATCACTCCCCTCTGCACCACTCCTGCCACATGCTGCCCACAGATGGCACTGCCTCTCATTTCATTAGAAAAACAAAAGCCATTGGATGCCCCCTTCACCTCCCCAGCACCAACTCTGTGCACCTGTCTGAGCCTGGACTCATCTTCTTTTCTGTTTATGGAGGAATTGGTCCATCTTCTAACAAAGGCTCTTTTTGCTACGGGAGCTCTGGATCATGTTTGTTTGCTTTTTTTTTTTCCTTTACAAGTGCTTCATTTCTTTAATTATCCTCACTCTCTCGTATCATTAAATTCCCCTCTTTCCCCAGCCATTCCCCTTAGGTTATATGCTTTCCTTTCCTTATCTTACAAATGTTAACAAAATACCATGACATCCTTCTGGAAATGCTCACATAACTTGACCTGTGACAGCACGGTCATCTGAGATTTCTCTTTCTTTTCTGGCCGTTCCTTCATAGCCTCCTTTTGTGACTCACCTCCTTTACCCAGCCCTAAAATGCTGGACTTCCTTAGTTCTCTGCCCACTCTAATGAATAATACTCTTCCTAGGTGATTTTATTCATCCCCATGGCTGTTTGTACCACTTGTTTGTAAATATCCTCAAATTTCTATTTATATATTGGACTTTTCTCCACCCTCTAGGTTTATGTATTTGATACCATCACTTGGTATCTTGCAGGTGTCTCTGCTTTATATTTTCTCAACTGAACTCTTGACATTCTCCTTCACCCCAAACTTAAATAATGCCCCTCTTCCGACATTTCTTGCACCATGAGATAGCAAAACTATCCAGTTGCTGAAACAAGAAGTCTAAAAATTACTTATTTATTTTTTCACTCTCTCCCTCCTATATGCAACCCAGCAAACACCAAACCATAATAGATTCCAGCATCAAATGGTGTTGAATCCACCTAGTTAGTGATTTCTGTCTCTGTAACCACCAGCCTTGCCAAAGCAGTTTCCCCTATTCTCTAGATGACTCTTTTTCTGGTGCCCTTCCTTCTTTGCCCACCCTGTGAATCTGTCTTTTGAAACAGAGGTCCCCAGCTGTGCATGGTGGCTCACACCTGTAATCCCAGCACTTTGGGAGGCCAAGGTGGGGGGATCACTAAGTTGGGAAATCGAGACCAGTCTGGTCAACATGGTGAAACCCCGTCTCTACTAAAAAACCAAAAATTAGCCAGGCATCCTGGCTAACACGGTGAAACCCTGTCACTGCTAAAAAATCAAAAAATTAGCCGGGCGTGGTGGTGGGCACCTGTAGTCCCAGCTACTCGGCAGGCTGAGGCAGGAGAATGACGTGAACCTGGGAGGTGGAGATTGTAGTGAGCCGAGATCATGCCACTGCACTCCAGCCTGGGCGACGGAGTGAGACTCCATCTCAAAATAAATAAATAAATAAATAAATAAATAAATAAAAAACAGAGGTCCCCGTACCCATCCATGGCATGTTAGGAACTGGGTTGTACAACAGGAAGTGAGCAGTGGGGTGATGAGCATTACCACCTGAGCTCCACCCCCTGTCAGATCAACAGTGGCATTAGATTCTCATAAGTGTGCAAAACCCTAATGTGAACTGTGCATGCAAGGGATCTATGTTGCACACTCCTTATGAGAATCTAATGCCTGATGGTCTGAGGTGGAACAGTTTCATCCCAAAACCATCCCCCCATCCGCCCATCCCATTCTTGGAAAATTTGTCTTCCGTAAAACCAGTCCTGGTGCCAAAAAGTTTGAGGACCGCTGTTCTAAAATACAACAGTCAGAAAAAGGTTGAATTTGATCATACTGCTAAAATCTGTCAGTGTCTTGCTTAATATGACCTTATAATCTTAGCCTGGAAGTCAGGACAGCCCAGGTTCATCCTAGGGCTCACTTCGCTCCCTTACCAGGCTCCAGATCAGGCTTTTGTAAGCCAAGCTCTCCCTTCCTTCCTTCACTGCACCGTTTACTGTACTCCTCACCATGTCTCCTTCTTCAGATCTTAGATTAAATGCCACCTCTTCAAAGCTATCTTCACTGAGTACTCTTAAAGACGTTACACTGACTGAAGTTTCTCCCTTAATCCCTCTATTTTTTTTCACAGAACTTCTAGGAATATCTGTTTTTTTTTTAAAAAAATGATATTGTTTATTATCTGATTCCCCTGCTAGACTATTTTAGTGTCCTGACAGAGAGGGTACACATGTCATGCTCATGACTGCCTTCAGCCCCAGGAATACTGCAGAGCACATAGTAGGCAATCTTTAGATATTTTTCTAGTAAATGAAAGAAATAATAAATTAATGAAGATTAATATTAGCTTTTGTTGCCAAATAAGCTCTTTGGCATTATAAGGCATAATTTTATTTAAAATATGAATATGGTTCTTGGTTGCAAATAACAGAGTATGCTCTAGCTAGAAATGCACTCATTTAATAATGTCATATAGCTCAGTATTCTCTCCAAAAGCCAGAGAATCAGGCTTGCAAGCTTCACGGCTATGAACAAACCAGCTGGGGAAAAGCTAGCCAGGAGAAAGTACTCAACAAGCCCAACAGACGCATGCACCACTTTGTCCTCTTCTACGTGAAGCTGGAAATACTGGGCCATGCATTGCATTGTTTCATGTGTTTTGCACTCCTGATACTTTGATAGGTTTCGCTAACGTGTAATTTTGTTTGATTATATATTCTGAGTGCCTACCTGTGCAATGCACTATTAGAGATGCAGTTAGTCAGTAAAAGATGATTTCAATCTTGAAGGAACTTTAAAATCTGGCAGGGGAAAAGGAAATGCTTAAAAAAGAGAGAGTCAACCACTTATACGTCTTTATTGGAAAAACTCGGAAAAATTATTAATTCTTTACTTTCTCCCTGTTTCAAACGAAAACCTCGTGTATTCTTCCTTGATATCTGAATTTTCAATTAACTTCATCCTGACTGTCCAAATCCTTGCTTTACTTTTACACCTATCTCAAGTCAGTCAGCTCATATCCTAACCCGTCCCCCCATGAATTAATAGAAGCTCCCATCACTGCACAACTGGACTTTTATGAGAACTACCCGATATTCTCATACCTTCATTCTTGACCTGCTTAGACGCATCTCTCATACAACTGCTAGATAGATCTCTAAAACACAAATCTGGGATTGTCATCCTAGTGACTACAAATTGAACAAAGAAAAAGCACAGATTTCTTCTCATGGCATTCAAGGGCCTCCTCCAGGCCTCCTGCAAACTTCTTTGATTTAAATTCCTCTGGGATCTTCCCTGTCTCCTATGGGCAGTCATCATGAATAACTTTCAAATGGTGAGTTTGCTGTGGATGTTTTCTGAAGCATAAATTCTTTGAGGGCACTTTGCTTTTTTTTTTTTTTTTTTTAATTGTAAAATTCCAGTAAATCCTCTATGAGTCAGGTCATGTCTCAATGAAAGCCTTTACTAACTTGCCCATACCTGTGAATCCTCATTATGGCTATGTCTACATGGAATAGAGGACAATCCTTGATGTGTATTGGTTAACTATGTATCTCTTGGAGAGTAGCAAACTTTTTGAAACATGGCTTTGTCTTACTCGTTTCTCTCTAGTCCCCCTGTAGTACATGCTGGTACATAATAAACAGGAAATTTGTGTTAAACATACTTGTGTATTTTTGTAAGTCAGATAATGTCTTCACTAAAAGAGGTGGCATTGAAAGTTACTTCCAGCGTATTATATCAAGAGGAAAATGAGGTTTAGGCCCTTTCTTTGGAATAGGGTTGGATTTGATTAGGAAGTAATGGCAGCCTTAGCAACAAGAACTCTATAGAAAGGAGCTCATACAGGGGGTTCCACAAGAAAGGATGCAATGCAAGTGGAGTTGAAGGGAGACCTGTCTCATTTTTTAAAGTTTTGACAAGTTGCGATTGACATTTTATTTATTTATTTTTTATTATTATTATTATTTTTTTAGACGAAGTCTCACTCTGTCACCGAGGCTAGAGTGCAGTGTCATGATCTCAGCTCAGTGCAATCTCTGCCTCTTGGGTTCAAGTGATTCTTCTGCCTCAGCCTTCCGAGTGGCTGGGACTATAGGCACCCAATGCCACACCTGGGTAATTTTTTTCTATTTTTAGTAGAGATGGGGTTTCATCATGTTGTCCACACTGGTCTCCAACTTCTGACCTCAGGTGATCCACCTGCCTCAGCCTCCCAAAGTTTTGGGGTTACAGGCTTGAGCCACCACGACTGGCCTCAACTGACGTTTTATTACAAATACAGAATTGACCTTTGTCACTGAACACTCTGGGTATAATCAGTTTTGCCAAAGTTTTATGTCAACCTAAAATCACTGGTGATCCTGTCAAGATAACCAGATGAATAAATGACTAACCGAGGGCAAAAGAACATCAAGCATTTTGAAGAGAAATTAATTTCTGAACAATGATATGGAAATTATTATTTTATTTTATTTTTTATTTTTTAGAGACAAGGTCTTATTCTGTTGCCCAAGCTGGAGTGCAGTGGCATGATGGCAGCTCACTGTAGCCTTGAACTCTTGGGTTCAAACGATCCCCCTGCTTCAGCCCCTCAAGTAGCTGGGACTACAAGTGTGAGCCATCGTGCCTGGCTAATGTGGATTTTTAAAACATTATTATTTAAGTTATGGGATACATGTGCAGAACGTGAAGGTTTGTTACATATGTATACATGTGTCATGTTGATTTGCTGCATCCATCAATCTGTCATTACATTAGGCATTTCTCCTAATGCTATCCCTCCCCTTACTCCCTACCCCCTGACAGGCCCCAGTGTGTGATGTTCCCCTCCCTAAATTCATGTGTTCTCACAGTTCGCCTCCCACTTATGAGTGAGAACATACAGTGTTTGGTTTTCTGGTCTTGTATTAGTTTGCTCAGAATGATGGCTTCCAGCTTCATCCGTGTCACTCCAAAAGACAAGAACTCATCCTTTTTTATGGCTGCATAGTATCCCATGGTGTATATGTGCCACATTTTCTTTATCCAGACTATCATTGATTGGCATTTCAGTTGGTTCCAAGTCTTTGCTATCGTGAACAGTGCTGCAATAAACGTGTGTGTGCATTTGTCTTTATAGTAGAATAATTTATAATCTTTTGGGTATATCTATGCCCAGTAATGGGATTGCTGGGTCAAATGGTATTTCTGGTTCTAGATTCCTGAGGAATCACCACACTGTCTCCAAAATGGTTGAACTAATTTACACTCCCACCAACAGTGTAAAAGCATTCCTACTTCACCACATCCTCTCTAGCATCTGTTGTTTCCTGACTTTTTAATGATCTCAATTCTAACTGGCATCAGATGGTATTTCATTGTGGTTTTGATTTGCATTTCTCTAATGACCAGTGAGGATGAGCTTTTTTTCATATGTTTGTTGGCTGCATAAATGTCTTCTTTTGAGAAGTATCTATTCACATCCTTTGACCACTTTTTGATGGGGTTGTTTTTTTCTTGTAAATTGTTTAAGTTCTTTGTAGATTCTGGATATTAACCCTTTGTCAGATGGGTAGGTTGCAAAAATTTTCTCCCATTCTGTAGGTTGCCTGTTCACTCTGATGATAGTTTCTTTTGCTGCGCAGAAGCTCTTTAGTTTCATTAGATCCCGCTTGTCAATTTTGGCTTTTGCTGCCATTGCTTTTGCTGTTTTAGTCATGAAGCCTTTGCCCATACCTATGTCCTGAATGGTACTCATGTGGATCTTTAAAAATGTAATTATTATCTTCTGTTTCAGATTTCCAGAGTTGAATGAACCCAGGCTTCACAGCCTGGTAGCTGCTGTAACAGGGCATTTCTCATCACACAGTCAGGTGGGCATTCCGTGTGTTCTCTTTCTGTAAGAGCTGTTAAATCATGATGACTGAATGATGTATAATTGGTACTATGTTTCAGAAATAAGCCTCCTTAGAGGCTCTGATAGTTAAAAGAGGATTCCGGTGATTCCCAAAGTTTGCAATAGCCCATTTCTCTAATCTGTCCATGTTTTAGGCGTCCAAAATCAGCGGTTTGCAAAATGCCAACTGTTGACTATATCAGAATCATGGGATTTCCACCCATGATTCCAACCCTGTATTTCCAGGATAGGACCTGGAAATATGTATTTTACTGTCTGTCCAAGTGATTCTAATGCATTGCTCAGTATAAAGGTACCTATTACACAACCGAAGTTTCCTTTAAAGTCTTAGATCTGTGCTTCTATAATTTTGCCTCATAATAAAATTACCTGGGGAGCTTTTAAGGAGCCTGAGGCCCAAGTTACACTCTGGACCAATTAAATTTTAATCTCAGAGGTTAAGACTAAGAAGTTGCCATTTTCAGACCTTCACAGGTGTTTATGATGTGCAGTAAACCTAAGAACAACTTCTTACTCTCAGGGAAATGTGCGAGGCTAAGGATGCCTTCGGGCTGCACTCAGAGGAGCGTGGATGGGGAGTGTAATATCACAGCTCCACCTTGAGGAAGCCTCCCCAGGGACGGTTTTGCAACAGAAAATATTGTTCATGCCATTCAAACTGGCAAAAGACCACCTTGTACCGAATGGAAATAATTAATCTATGAAGAAAAATACTGCTGAGGCAGCATAAAATGCTGTGAAGTGTGCCAGACTCGAGGTCAAAAGAGCTGCATCTGTTGTTTGTTACATGGGACAATCTTGGGCAAGGAATTTGATTATTCTGAACTGCAGTTTTTTTACCGCTAAGGCGGATGCTGCAGCACCAGCCTTGCTATATGGTTGCTATTTTATTTCATTAAAAGAGCTGACAAGTGACATATTCAAATGGTCAGAGTGCTTTTCATTGGAATTTGGGGAGCAATTTGGAATTCCTTATTTAAATCTGGAGTTAAATCTTTATTAATACTTGCAGTTTTCTTATTTGTTTTTCCATTATTAAACTCTTTTCTCACCTTTTAGAGAGCCGGTTGTGCTAAATATCTAACTCTTTTGTCTTACAATAATTTTACATGCCATTTTCTTAGTTGGCCTGGAGATTCTGTAGTATTGGTGCTTGTTTTCTCTTTTGCTGCTGAATACCAGGAAAAAGCCAAGAGTACCTTTGTTGCCCAGTTATCTGATAAAGTCCAGATGCATGTGGAAAGCATTTGGAGTTCATGGGCAAATGAAGTAGGTCATAAAATATGAAGAACTCAAGAGAAAAAATAAACTACCAGGGTTGAATTATAAGGTAGGTCTTAGCTCTTATCTTTCTTAATAATGCCTCCTCTGCTTGCCATGGCAACCACATGTGCTGGCAGTTGTTATGGCAAAGGGAGAGGACTGCAAATAGAAGAGAACTGTAGGATTCTACAATGGAAGAAGGTATTTCTGAGACTAGTAAAAACACAGACCAACATGTGTTGTTATGATCTAAGCCTCATGTGTATGAATAAGGAGGTATCACAATGAACTAAGATTTCACGAGGCACGTTCATCTTCATTTGTTTTTATTTGTTGCAAAATGAGGTCTCATTGGTGAGTTCTCATACTGATGCCTGTAAAGTTCTTGCCATGGTACTTAGTTCATAGAAGGTACTGTCTATCTGTTAGCTGAATATAAATAACCTGGATGAACAGTATGTGTGTATCGGGCTGTTGGCATATGGGTTTTCAGTAGAAAAATTTTACTTAAAATGTAAGCAAGAATCGAAAGTTTGATTAATAGAGAATTGGAACAACTGAAATGAAATCCTTTTTCAAGGACACCTACCAGGTGAACTGATGCATTTTGAAGGGCATCTGATGAGTGGCCGTGCCATGGCAGCACATTTTCTGTTTGCCTCTGCTGTATGGATTTGTACATGATTACAAAACCAAGGGTGACCCATTAGTACAAAGTAGGTGTAAATTTATGTATCTTTTTTTCAAATTAGAAAAGTGTTGAAATTTCAGGATCCAAAGAAACCAAGAGATCTGTTAAAGGGGTTATTTCTTTGACCATTTATCTTTTGCTTGAAACAATGTGGAGATGCATTGACCTTTTCTCACCTAGATGTCGGCTTTTACATTTGTGTGTTTCCAGTCCTCTTTGTGCTAGTGAAGTGAATTCTCACCAAACCTAAATAATCTAGATGTTCTGCTTCCTTAATCAGTGGCTAGAATAGTGGGCCTGGGATTTTCCCCAGCATGGCATGGTTTTCATGAAGAGGATGGAGGAAATTTCAAACCCATTTGCAACTTCTCTGAGGACGGAAATGATAGAGATCATAATAAGGGAAAATTAGACTGTAGTGAAGCTCAGTATGGTGACCTTATTTTGTGTGTGTTCAATGGGTGGATTCTACTTTTTCTTTATAAATGACATTAAATAGCAAGCTGATGTCACAATGGGCAGAGGTCTCTCACAAAAACTTACAAAGCATTGCACACTACTTGTTGCGATCTGTGAAAAATAACCTTGTAATAAATGCACATCTAGAACTTGATGTAATTCTTTTTCATACAGTAGGAAAAACGTAATTTGTTATTTCATTGAAAGATAAAATATACTATGAATGTGTATGGTGAAGTCAGGAAGCTTTACACCCAGCAGGAGAATGTGATAGTAGTCTTCTCTACTGGTTTAGAGAAAACATCAGGTTCCACTTCAGGTTGGTGTTCTCCAGCTTCTATTATGTAGGCCAGGGGTGTCCAATCTTTTGGCTTCTCTGGACCACGTTGGAAAAAGAAGGATTGCCTTGAGCCACACATAAAATACACCACCACTAACAATAGCTGATAAGCTAAAAACAAATTGCAAAAGAATCTCATAATATGGCCGGGCGTGGTGGCTCAAGCCTGTAATCCCAACACTTTGAGAGGCCGAGGTGGGAGCATCACGAAGTCAGGACATCAAGACCATCTTGGCCAACATGGTGAAACCCTGTCTCTACTAAAATACACACAATGAGCTGGGTGTGGTGGCACGTGCCTGTAATCCCAGCTATTTGGGAGGCTGAGGCAGGGGAATTGCTTAAACCCAGGAGACAGAGGTTGCAGTAAGCTGAGATGGGGCCACTGCACTCTAGCCTGGCCACAGAGCAAGACTCTGTCAAAAAAAAAAAAAAAAAGAGAGAGTCTCATAATGTTTTAAGAAAGTTTACAGGTTTGTGTTAGGCCACATTCCAAGCTATTCTGGGCTACAGGTTGGATGAGTTTGATCTAGGCCTTCCATGATGAGATTTAGCCCTGTGTTCCTAGACAGTCCCAATTACAGCAGGAAGTATATTGACAGTTTTGCCCCAGTGAAAGCTGGGCTTAGAAATTAGGCTTATTTTCACAAATATGTTTCTATCTTTGTACTGAGAATAAGCTGGGAGTGTCCATGTGGCACCTCTTTCTGGCTACCATAGTCAAGAAGGTTTGGCTGCAGCTCTGATTTCCTGGCCTTCCATCTGAGGCTACTAAATCTTCATGACTATTCTTGTTTGTTTCTCTGGGGTTCTATATCTAGATTTTATCTTTCTGTGAATTAAGTTAGTTTGGTATTTACGGGCCATTCCTAGATGAATTTGGATATTTCCTTGCTGTGTACCTCTGTCATCCCTCACCAATGCGGTAGATCCAATTAGACCTATAGACACACTGTCTAGATCCCAACCCCAGGGAGGGCCTGCTGCCAACAAGGTTGGGGTAAAGGCCCAGACATTCTGCGCAATGGGGACCTTTGCCATGGGCAGTATTCCTTTCTGGAGCTCCTGTGGGACTGGCCATGGCTCCTTTCGGCCTGCACAATGGTGTTGCCTTTCTCCCGGGCCAGTTCTGTTCCTTCCTGCTTCTTCCCACAGGTGTTGATCCCTAATAAATATCTTTATGCCAAACCCTGGCTCAAAGTCGGCTTCCTGAGAACCGGGATATTAGAAATGGAACTCTCATTTCTTCTACAGGGAGAAGCAGCTAAGAAGAATGACTTCTCCAGGTCCTTCTCTTTCAGGTCCTGAGGTTCTGTGATGCCAAGCAGAGTAGTCATAGATGCTCTTATCTGTTTCTGGAAAAGCAGAATTCACATTCCTTCTAAGCCCATAGCTACAACCCTCCCAGTCAATCACTGCCTGAGACAATATTCACCTAGTGCGAAGGACTTATTTCAACTTTATTTTGCTCTTAAGTTCTGTGATAATGGTATACCCTTGCCTTTTGGTAAAACTGTACGAAAGAGAAAAGATCTTCTTTTATGTACAAAGAAAATTTCACCTTTTCCCCGTTACTAAATTTTGGTTTTCAGGCAGTATTTGTCAACATCTGGCTGGAATCCTGGATCTGCCACTCATTGCTTGAGTAACATTTTTTGTCTCGATTTCTTCATCTCTAAAATTAAACAGCACATCACTTACTTCCTTAGGTGGCCAATGGGATCAACAATATTTGAAAGCGAATAAAGAAATATGTACAAACATATTTTACATGCCAAAACATCTTATAATTGTGAGGAAGTGTGATGATGACGGTTATAATTTTCTAGTTGTTTTTCAGTCGTTGGTTGGAAACTTTGATGCTGTCCACATTTTCTGTTCTAGTTCCATTTGCGACTGGTGCCTGACATTTACAAGATGGTGATGACAGGGTGCAGCTTTTTGCTGAGGGACAAAGTTCTGCCCCAGCCCAGACTTAAGTGGTTCATATGGTGATTGATCCCCTGACCTTGGGCTCATTAACTTTATCCTCTCATGAATGGAAGGAACCAGCTATAAGGATCTCTTTGTGAGTACAGTTTTCTTTGTATTTCTAGAAATCAGAGCCACTACTACCCAACTTGTGTGTGTGTGTCTTCTGAAGTGTCTACCCTTTGCTAGACAGTTTCCAGGTGTACAAAAAGTTCCCTGTCTTAAATAAAGTCACAGCATGAAAGAAAAATGTGAAAAGCATTGTAGTAGTTCTTGATTGATAAGAGCAGGTAATAAAAGTGAGAACTAAGATGCTTGGAAACTTTGAAGGAAGCAAATGATGTGATTTCACATCTAATCCTGTGACAAAGCATGGGGATTACTCCAATCTCAGGGCCTGGAGGAAGATTCTATTGTAAGAACTGAAGATTTCCCTCTTGTTCACCAAGATCAAATTTATCAGCTTCCTTAGTCTAGTTTGGAAACATTATCCTTCTATTTTAGCTGAACCCTTATGCAGTGCAAGGAAATTGAGGTGGGCACATTGAGAGTGGTGGTTTTTCTTGTTTTTATAAAAACACAAGATTCTCTTTAACAAATGTTTGGGGAACACCTACTCTGCCAGTGCCCTAAGGCCACAAATGTAAACTCGTTCATGCATTTTCCCCCAAATGACATCCGGTCTCACTCTTCCGGAGGATAGATGTGTAGAGCGGGTGGGAGGGGACTCTGAGAAGGGTAACCTGATCTCCCGGCACATCTGGGTCTTCCCTTCACTGTTTTACAGCAAGGGCAGAGAGCAGTTTTACAAAGATATGATTGGACAAGCCAGGAAAAAGAAGATCCCCTTGGTCACTGATGGGCTTTTATTCTGATGGATTTTTCTAAACATGCAGGAGTCACCATTCAGAATTCCTTTTCTCTTTCTCTCAGGTGATCCTGGGAGAAAGCTACCTTCTACATGTTTCTCCACCCCTCCTTTGCTGGCATTCCCTCTGCAGCAACCCAGGATCTGATCACAAGAACTCACTGCCTCTGTGCCCACAAGGACACACTTCTCATACTGTGCTTCTCAGAGCATCTGTGGTGAAGAACCAGATGCTTGTATGTTTTAGGTTTTTTTGGTTTATTATTATTTTTATTTCCAATCTGTATGGAAGTTACTTTTGTAAAATACAATCACAGTAAAATATTAGCAAATTAACATTGTGAACACCACTGACAAAATACAAGCCCTGTCATCATCATCATCATTATCATCAACAACGTCGTCATCATCATGCTCGTTATACTCAAGAAGCTGAACATTATTCTGCCAATTCTGCTTCTTTACTTACTGCCTTGAGAACTGGCTACAGCCAGCTTGCTGAGGGCCACTGGTCCCCACTCCACACTGCTGGCACTATTAGCGTTTGTCTTCCGTAGGTAACAGGATCCTCTTCCTTCCCAGCAACCTTGAGCCTTTAAGTGCTTGGCTCAGTGGAGGAGGAGGGAAGATAAGTCAGGTACTGAAGAGAAAATGGCCAGATCAGAGTGTGCGAGGATGAGGTACAGTACAATTAGCAGGGGAGTGGAAGTCAAATATTGTACAATTATCACGGGAATGGAAGTTCCGGAAGAGGCAGCCGCACGTCTGAGAGAAGCACATGGGAGGCATTGTGAAAACGCTAGGTGTCAGGGTGACATGCCCTTTGCTCTGAATTTGGAGGTATTTGTGAGTTCAAACATTGTTTTTCTGGCTACAAATTTATCATTTCTTGTTATAGCCAATGTAGGAAAGCACAGACAAGTGTAAATAAAAACTTCTTTAAAGAACACCATCAAGAGACCTAAAATATTTGGAACATTTTCCTTCAGGTCTTTTATTCCATGATGTTTAAAAATGCTTCATATCTGGGAGGCCAAGGTGGGCAGTTCACCTGAGGTCGGGAGTTTGAGACCAGCCTGACCAACATGGAGAAACCCCGTCTCTACTAAAAATACAAAATTAGCCGGGTGTGGTGGCGCATACCTGTAATCCCAGCTACTCAGGAGGCTGAGGCAGGAGAATTGCTTGAACCCGGGAGGCAGAGGCTGTGGTGAGCTGAGATCGTGCCACTGCACTCCAGCCTGGGCAACATGAGTGAAACTCCACCTCTAAAAAAAAAAAAAAGAAAAGATGCTCCATATCATACTGAACCCATATCGTTTTTCAGCTTCTTCATTTGAAACTAAAATAAATGATTCTCCATGTTATTAGTTTAACTTTAAAATCTTAACTTTAATGGTTAAATATTGTTTCATTCATACACAAATCAGAAATTATTTAACTATTGCTTTTGTGACATTTAGATGATTTCTGATTCATTTGCCAATATAATGAGCAAAAAAATTAATATATCTTTGTGTTTATGGATTTTTATATTTTCATAGATTTAGTGGTTATTTGTATTTCTTCTTTATTAATTTTCTACCTGGGTATGTTTATTTTCTACTAGTATTTACCTAGTGTTTTCTATATTGATGTGTATACATTTTATGTATATTAAAAAAACAGCAACCTCTAGCCAGGCCTATGTTGTGATGGTTAATACTGAGTGTTAACTTGATTGGATTGAAGGATGCAAAGTATTGATCCTAAGTGTGTCTGTGAGGGTGCTGGCAAAAGAGATTCACATTTGAGTCAGTGGGCTGGGAAAGGTAGACCCACTCTTAATCTGGGTGGGTACCATCTAATCAGCTGCCAGCACAGCTAGAATACAAAGAAGGCAGAAAAATGTGAAAAGATGAGACTGGCCAACCTCCCAGTTTCCATCTTTCTCCTGTGCTGGATGCCTCCTGCAATCGAGCATTGGATTCCAAGTTCTTCAGTTTTGGAACTTAGCCTGGCTCTCCTTGTCCCTCAGCTTGCAGACGGCCTATTGTGGGACCTTGTGATTGTGTGAGTTAATACTTAATAAACTCCCCTTTATATATATAATTAGTTCTGTCCCTATAGAGATCCCTGACTCATACATATGTCTACCTATATTTGATCTCAAAGATTACTATACTTAAATGTTAGCATACACACTTAAATGTTCTTTTAGTAGTTGTTGACCTTTATGTTGAGTGGCTGGTTTGTGTAGTGAAAAGAGAAAAAAAAACTGAGACCAACCTCAGGGTATGACTCTGCTGGTTGCCCTTGGACAATTTGTTCAACCTCTCTGAGCCACTTGACATCTTCTCTCCCCTGGAATGTTGCTTTGGAAGAGAATGTTTTATTTTGTGTTGATTTGCCAGCCTCCACACTTGATTTCTATTTCATCCTACAAGCTGAGTCAGCATTTTCCAGCCTATTCATAGGGCAGTGAACAGTATGGTAAATACATAAAGGAGGGAAGGATCTGGGAGCTCCATATGTTTCTTCTGCTTATGTCCCATTGTCCAGAATTAAGTCACAAAGCCATATTGAGCCCTTAAATGGAATCCTTTATTTACTTAGATGGATTTCAGGAAACTACGTGAAGTGCCTACTATGGTCTATTCCTTTGGTCACCCAAATGTCTGTACTCACACTTCCACTCAGAACATACCCATTATCTCAGTCACTCAGTTACTTCCCCGACAACCAATTCCAGGATCTCTGGTTGATGGGCAGCCCTTGGCTTCAAGTGTGAATGTGACTTCTCACAGCTCAGCAGCTACAAACTAAGCTATAAGTAATAAACTGTTCACACCCTGATCTCCAAGCATATCTGACATGTGAGCAAAGGGACAGCCACTCTATAAAGTATCGTTTACAAAAGAAAAGTTTGAAAAAACACACATAATAGGTACTTTTCATAGCAAGGAACCAAACCTGCCTTATAAGACTGGTTCTGATAAGTCCTTTAATTTTTGGTGTCCAATCAGTTACTCCTAGATGCCAAACCTTGAGTTTATGGCCACTGATGTGGTTTGGATATTTGTCCCACCCAAATATCATGTTGAGATGTAATTTCCAGTGTTTGTGGTGAGGCCTGGTGCGGGGTGTTTGGGTCATGGGAGTGGCTCCCTCATGGCTTGGTGCTGTCCTTGCCATAGTGAGTGACTTCTTTTTTTTTTTTTTTTTTTTTTGCTGAAACATTTCTGTCTCCCAACTTGTCAT
>NW_012118821.1:7354420-7355533 GCF_000951035.1 Colobus angolensis palliatus
AGCCAGGATGGTCTCGATCTCCTGACCTCGTGATCCGCCCGTCTTGGCCTCCCAAAGTGCTGGGATTACAGGCTTGAGCCACCGCACCTGGCCGTGAGTGACTTCTTATGAGATCTGGTTGTTAAAAAGTGTGTGGCACCTCTCCCCCTTCTCCCTCTCTCCATGTGACATTCCTGCTCCTCCTTCACCTCCTGCTATGGCTGTGGCTTCCCGAGGCCTCCCCAGAAGCTGAGCAGATGCTGGTGCCAAGCTTCCAGTGCAACCTAAAGAACCATGAGCCAATAAAACCTCCCCTTATTTTTTTTTTTATAAATTACCCAGTCTCAGGTATTTCTTTAGAGCAACCACAAGAACTGCCTAACACCCTAACCCTTGTAAGACATCCCTGACCACACAGTGCAGGAAGCTCTTCATGGAACTCATCTGCCAGCTGCCAGGACTTCTCTGGAAGGAGCTGACCCACTCTTATCCTCTGTTGCCCCAGCCTTTCCTTTGGGGAAGTTCCTCACTATCTGTTTTCTTCTGCTTGGAGAGGACGCTCTGTTGAGTGACTGCATGGACTTCCCTGTCCACTGCTGTTACACAAAGGCTTGGAGGTGATATTAGGGCCAAATACTCACAGGCTTGTCAAAATTGGGCTGTAATTTCTTTAACACATGATTTTCTCAAAAACTTAGCAGATGTGTGTGTTTTCTAAAGCTCCTATACCAAACTACCTCCAAATTTCTGGCTTAAAGCAACAGAAATTGATCATCTCACATTTCTGGAGGTCAGAAGTCAAAGACCAGGGTGTCGCCAGGGTTGTGCTCCCTATGAAGGTGTTGGGGAAGGATGTCTTCTGGGCCTCTCTCCTGGTTTGTGGTAACCTATCCTTGGTTGGTGGTAACCTCTTTCCAATCTTCTCAGGGCAGTCTCCCCCTGTGTGGGTCTGTGATCGGTATCAAATATCCTCCTTTCATAGGGACCCCTGTCATATTGGATTAGGTGTCTATTTTACACAGGTATAATCTCATCTTAACTAATTTTATCTGCATAAACCTATTTATGGTCACATTCTGAGATACTGGGGATTAGAACATACACACACACACACACACACACACACACACATAT
>NW_012118821.1:7356768-7358269 GCF_000951035.1 Colobus angolensis palliatus
TATCTATCTATCTATCTATCTATCTATCTATCTATCTATCTATCTATAACATTGGTGGGAAGGGCACAATTCAACCATGCATTGTAAGCTTCTGGAAGTTTCCTTCTTGCAGTTCCAATGTGTAAGTAATTGTAATCAAAACCTATTGCTCTATATAACTGCAATTCTTGAGTCCACAGACTGCTTTGTCTTCTATGATGGTCTCTGATTCTGCCTACCTCAATTCTTATAACTCAGTGATCATGGTTAGCTTGGGACCATATGAAACAACAGATTATCATAGAAAACTTTTCAATGTTTTCTCCATTTTTTAAAAATCTCTGTGTGTGAAACGTCCCTGTCTGACAGCTCTGAAGAGAGCAGTGGTTCTCCCAGCATGGTGTCTAAACTCTGAGAATGGACAGACTTCCACCTCAAGTCGGTCCCTGACCCTTGTGTAGCCCAAGTTGGAGACACCTCCCAGTAGGGATGGACTGACGCCTCATACAGGCAAGTGTCCCTCTGAGAGGAAGCTACCAGTGGAAGGAAGGATCAGGCAGCAATATTTGCTGTTCTGCAGCCTCTGCTGGTGATACCAAGGCAAACAGAGTCTGAATTGGACCTCCAGTAAATTCCAACAGACCTGCAGCTGAGGGACCCGACTGTTAGAAAGAAAACTAACAAACAGAAAGGAATAGCATCAACATCAACAAAAAGGATGTCCACACCAAAACCCCATCACCATCATTGAAGACCAAAGGTAGATAAAATGACAAAGATGGGGAGAAACCAGAGCAGAAAAGCTGAACATTCTAAAAACCAGAGTGCCCTTCCTCCTCCAAAGGAACACAGCTCCTCGCCAGCAATGGAACAAAGCTGGAAGGAGAATGACTTTGATGAGTTGACAGAAGTAGGCTTCAGAAAGTCGGTAATAACAAACTTCTCCAAGCTAAAGGAGAATGTCTGAACCCATCACAAGGAAGCTAAAAATCTTGAAAAAAGATTAGATGAATGGCTAAGTAGAATAAACAGTGTAGAGAAGACAGTAAATGACCTGATGGAGCTGAAAACCAAGGCACAAGAACTACATGACGCGTGCACAAGCTTCAGTACCCTATTCGATCAAGTAGAAGAAAGGGTATCAGTGATTGAAGATCAAATTAATGAAATGAAGTGAGAAGAGAAATTTAGAGAAAAAAAGAGTAGAAAGAAACGAACAAAGCCTCCAATAAATATGGGACTATGTGAAACAACCAAATCTACGTTTGACTGGTGTATCTGAAAGTGACAGGAAGAATGGAATCAAGCTGGAAAACACTCTTCAGAATGTTATCCAGGAGAACTTCCCCAACCTAGCAAGGCAGGCTGACATTCAAATTCAGGAAATACAGAGAACACCACAAAGATACTGATTGAGGAGAGCAACCCCAAGACACATAATTGTCAGATTCACCAAGGTTGAAATGAAGGAAAAAATGTTAAGGGCAGCCAGAGAGAAAGGTCAGGTTACCCACAAAGGGAA
>NW_012118821.1:7358584-7359752 GCF_000951035.1 Colobus angolensis palliatus
ACTCTTAAAGAAAAGAATTTTCAACCCAGAATTTCATATCCAGCCAAACTAAACTCCATAAGTGAAGGAGAAATAAAATCCTTTACAGAAAAGCAAATGCTGAGAGATTTTGTCAGCACCAGGCCTTCCTTGCAAAAGCTCCTGAAGGAAGCACTAAACATGGAAAGGAACAACTGGTACCAGCCACTGCAAAAACATATCAAATTGTAAAGACCATCAATGCTAGGAAGACACTGCATCGACTAATGGACAAAATAATCAGCTAACATCATAATGACAGGATCAAATTCACATATAACAATATTAATCTTAAGTGTAAATGGGCTAAATTCCCCAATAAAAGACACAGACTGGCAAATTGGATAAAGAGTCAAGACCCATCAGTGTGCTGTATTCAGGAGACACAGCTCATGTGCAGAGATACACATAGCTTCAAAATAAAGGAATGGAGGAAGATCTACCAAGCAAGTGGAAAGCAAAAAAAGAAAAAAAGCAGGGGTTGCAATCCTAGTCTCTGATAAAACAGACTTTAAACCAACAAAGATCAAAAGAGACAAAGGGCACTATATAATGGTAAAGGGATCAATTCAACAAGAAGAGCTACCTATCCTAAATATATACACACTCAATACAGGAGCACCCAGATTCATAAAGCAAGTCCTTAGAGATCTACAAAGAGACTTAGACTCCCACACAATAATAACAGCGATGTTAACACCCACTGTCAATATTAGACAGATAGATGAGACAGAAGGTTAGCAAGGATATCCAGGACTTGAACTCAGCTCTGCACCAAGCAGACCTAATAGACATCTACAGAACTCTTCTCCCCAAAGCAACAGAATATACATTCTTCTCAGCACCACATCGCACTTATTCAAAAATGGAGCACATAGTTGGAAGTAAAGCACTCCTCAGCAGATGTAAAAGAACAGAAATCACAACAACTGTCTCTCAGACCACAGTGCAATCAAATTAGAACTCAGGATTAAGAAACTCACTCAAAACCACTCAACTGCATGGAAACTGAATGACCTGATCCTGAATGACTACTGGGTAAATAACGAAATGAAGGCAGAAATAAAGATGTTCTTTGAAACCATTAAGACCAAAGACACAACATACCAGAATCTCTGGGACACATTTAAAGCAGTGTGTAGAGGGAAAT
>NW_012118821.1:7362294-7405967 GCF_000951035.1 Colobus angolensis palliatus
TGATCATTAAAAAGTCAGGAAACAACAGATGCTGGAGAGGATGTGGAGAAATAGGAACACTTTTACACTGTTGGTGGGAGTGTAAACTAGTTCAACCATTGTGGAAGACAGTGTGGTGATTCCTCAAGAATCTAGAACTAGAAATACCAGTTGATCTAGTGATCCCATTAGTGGATATATACCCAAAGGATTGTAAATCATGCTACCATAAAGACACATGCACATATATGTTTATTGTGGCACTATTCACAATAGCAAAGACTTAGAACCAACCCAAATGTCCATCAATGATAGGCTGGATTAAGAAAATGTGGCACGTATACACCATGGAATACTATGCAGCCATGAAAAAGGGTGAGTTCATGTCCTTTGTAGGGACATGCATGAAGCTGGAAGCCATCATTTTGAGCAAACTATCGCAAGGACAGAAAACCAAACATTGCATGTTCTCACTCATAGGTGGGAATTGAACAACGAGAACACTTGGACACAGGGTGGGGAACATCACACATGGGGTCCTGTCGTGGGGTAGGGGATGGGGGAGGGATAGCATTAGGAGAAATACCTAATGTAAATGACGAGTTAATGAGTGCAACAAATCAACACGACACATGTATATGTATGTAATGAACCTGCACGTCGTGTACATGTACCCTAGAACTTAAAGTAAAATAAAATAAAATAAAATAAAATAGTCTCAGGCCAGGCACGGTGGCTCACGCCTGTAATCCCAGCACTTTGGGAGGCCGAGACGGGAGGATCACGAGGTCAGATCGAGACCATTCTGGCTAACACGGTGAAACCCCGTCTCTACTCAAAAAAATACAAAAATTAGCCGGGCGCAGTGGCGGGTGCCTGTAGTCCCAGCTACACAGGAGGCTGAGGCAGGAGAATGGAGTGAACCTGGGAGGTGGAGCTTGCAGTGAGTGGAGATGACGCCACTGCACTCCAGCCTGGGCGACAGAGCGAGACTCCATCTCAAAAAAAAAAAAACAAAAAAAATAATCTCTGCATGTATATCCACTAGATTTAACCTGGATTCATCTTTCTCATATACAATTTTGCTAAAATCAGCCAGAACGAGCCAGTTCACATGAACTGTTCAGATGCCAGTTTTTTGTTTTGTTTTGTTTTTGTTTTTTTCCTTTATTCTGTTTTCTCCACACATGTGCCCCAATTTGGATTTGGCCCTTATCACTAGATCCTCATTCTGGGAAGCAGCCAGAAGGACAAGGGAAAGGGAGAATGCACTTTTTCCCTTTAAAAAAGTGGCCCCAGATTACAATGTTACTTCCTTTCTCATCTCATTGGTCGTGATGTAATCACAAGACCACATCTAACAATGAGATGGCTCAGAAGTGATGACCATGTGCCCAGATGAAAATATTCTACCACGTCAGGAGGAGAGAATGGATTTGTGAGTGTGATTAGTAGTCTCTGTTACAAGTACTCACTTCAAATTATGGTTTTAAAACCTCTCTTTAAAAATAAAATCCATTCAAAGGAAAGATGGCTGGATAGAGGGACGGGAAGTCCAGCAAGGACACCTTGGTTAAGTCTAAACTCTCTCTGAAGTGAGTGTGTCACAATCTTGAACAGATAGTTTCCTTTTCTGGAATGTTTCATCACCGGAAAAATAAAGGCATGGAGGAGACTGGCATTTGCAAAATAAAGTTCTATAGAATAAAAGATGTAGGCCGGGCACAGTAGCTCACACCTGTAATCCCAGCACTTTGGGAAGCCAAGGCAGGTGGATCATGAGGTCAAGAGTTCAAGACCAGCCTGGCCAACATGGTGAAACCCCGTCTCTACTAAAAATACGAAATTAGCTGGGTGTGGTGGCGTGCACCTGTAATGCCAACTACTTGGGAGGCTGAGGCAAGAGAATCGCTTAAACCTAGAAGGCAGAGGTTGCAGTGAGCTGAGAGTGATACATTGCACTCCAGCCTGTGTGACAGCGCGAGACTTCATCTCAAAAAAAAGAAAGATTTTAAAGATAGTAATAATTATTTTGTGACAAAGACTCTCTACTCAAAATTAGGAAGTGATTAACACCACATTCACCTTTTAGAGATTCACAATATCATAATAGAGATTCTGAGATACTCTTTCCATAAGTGATTTTTAATTTATGATATGCTATTTTTTCAGTCATAGAATGGTTTATTACTCAATTATCTCCGAACTTCATGTAAAACTCAACGTAGGGAACACCAAACTAAATGGCCTATAAAGTTCCTTCCTGCTTTCAGGTTCTGTGATGCTGGAGTCCATCATCAAGCTCTTACCACACTTCATCACCTATTAAATTATTTACAAAGTCTATTTATAGCCTCATGTTCCTGAAATTGACTTAAGGAATCTCACAACAAAAGGTCTTTAAGTAAAACTAAATATCTACGATAGACATTGATAAAAAAGAAAGCCTGACTCATTCTTCCACATTCATTAGTCTGTTAGGTGCCTTGTCCAGTCAGCTAGTTACCTAGTTAAACTCTGAGGTAATGGAGACAATTAAGTTTGGAAGAAGAGGCTCATGTCATATGAGACCTGTCACTCGGGTGGGTGGGAGGAGGGTGGGTGGAGGAGGTTGGCACCAAGATTCCCTGGGCAGGCAGAGCACATGAGCTCCCGCAGGGCACACTGAAAAGAAGCAGGGCGGTGCCAGACAGAGGGCCAGTCGACTTCCAGCCTCCTCAATGATTTTGCTTAAGGCTGGTTTTGTGTGCGTGCAAATCATTCAGATAATTGCTGTAATTCTGTGCTTAGCTTGGCTGTTAAGACCCTTGGTTCATGAATATTCATAAGCTCTATCCACACTCCACTATTACTTAAATTTTCCTAGACAGCTTTCATGCTGAGCGTGCCAGCCTGTTTGTGCTGGAGATAGTGATGGTGATGATTTCTTGTCTGGGTGGAAGCAGGCTCAGCGAGGCCCAGGGACACTTCCCTGTGCCCGCCCACCCATGTATTTGGGCAGAAAAGGCACTCTTGCTAAGACGGCCCTGCTTCTCTGCAGGTTTCCTCTTACACATGGATTCTATTCATTCATCGTTTATTGAGCTCTGTGCTAGGCACTGTGCGAAATGCCGGAGCTCCTGCGTAGAAGACAGGTGAGTACTTACCTTCAAATGAAGGTGTGGTCCTGCCAGCAAGATAGACTATGGACAGACCACTGGAGAATAAAAATAGTTGTTAAGAGAGGATGAGTTCAGAGAACTGTGAGGAGTTTAGAGAAAATGCACAAAATCAAAATTGGGAGTGGGTGAAATCAAGAAGAGATGGCTTTTCACAGGAATCAAATACCTACATTGAGCCTTAAAATTACATAACATATATAACACACACTCGTTGCAGAAAACACATGTAATAAAATGGAAAGAAAAGTCTTTTTGACATTTCTCACTCAATTTTATTATATCTATTTTCAGACTTTTCCCTGTGTGTCTAAAAGTCTTTTTAACAACAACCAAAAAATTCATGAACTATGTAGTTTTATAATCCACTTTTTTCAATTATCAGATATTTAAACTTGAAGAAAGTGTAAGATGTTCCGGGGTGAAGGTGGTCAAGGAAGAGAGTGTAGGATGAGAAAGTTTGCTCCGAGGTGTGAGGTGTCTCCCAGGTCTTCGTTATGCATGGAGTCCAGGGCTATAGGTGAGGGTGACCCTGGACAGGAGGTGAGTAGACAGGACAGTGCTTTTTATGCCCCTCTAAGGTCTAGGGAGCTCGGGCTTTACCATGAGGGCAAGGGGAAGCTACTGAAAGTTTGTAAGCAGAGACCCAGTAATTTGGAAAATGGTTCTAAAGATAAACAGGAGCAGAAGGAGCGGTGGAATAGAATACCTTTAACTGAATCTCCTCAGCAGATTAAAATTCTGACCAAAGCCTGACTGAGGGAGAGCCTGTCACACACAGAGACTAAGCATGTGTCCATTTTGTGGTTGAGGTATGTGGACCCTCTAAAGATGGCTTCTCTGCCACATTCTTTAATAGTGAAGACATTAAAAAACTTAGCATCTCACAATTCAGCGTGGAGAGTTTATTCTGGTTGTGGAACTTAAATCCCAGGGCTGAAGGTAAACCGGATAAAAATTGCTTATTTATCCAAGGCAAAATTGACACGATTCTCAAAAGACGATCTTGATTATAGGACTTCATTTTTGTTGGGTCCCTCTGGCGCTATTACTTTCATGTCTGTTGGGAGCACGACATTCAATTTAAAATATTTTTAGAAAAATCTAGTTAACTCTACAGCTATAGTCGAATTTGTTGCTAGAGTCAATTTACAGAAAAATATATAGTCATAGATATTTGCATTCCACTGAACTTTCATGGAAAAATCATAGCAAACAGCATTCATTTGGAGGAGTCAGAGTGGCTGTAAAGGAAGTTGGAATAATTCATGCATCAGTTTATATATGGTTTCCTGTTCAGTGATGACCATAATGAAGTTTATAATAAATAATCATTAAAAATACTTTTTGTTCATAAGAGAAGGATTTTGATTAGAAAGATATTTAGGACAAAGAAAATCTACAGGATGTTGCACACGGCTGGGGATGGGGGAGCATGGTGAAGGGAAGTGTGGCGTGGGTGACTCCTTGGTTTCTGGTTCCCACGGTGGCGCCACTCGCAGTAAGGAACATAAGAGGACACGTAAGGCCACCGGAACTGGAATTTGAAATGTCTTCAGATGTATAGTTTTAAATTGTAGCTTCAAGGAGCACATGTTCAGGTTTGTTACATGGATATATTGGTGATGCCGAGGTTTGGACTTCAAACGATCCCGTCACCCAGTTGGTGAACACAGTACCTGAAAACTAGTTTTTCAACCCAGGCTTCCATCCCTCTCTCCCGGTTTTGGAGTCCTCGGTATCTATTGTTCTCATCCTTGTGTCTGAGTGTACCCAATGTTTAGCTCCCACTTATATGTGAGAACACGTAGTATTTGGTTTTGGGTTTCTTTGTTGATTCACTTAGGTTAATGGCCTCCCGTTGCATCCACATTGCTGCAAAGGACACGGTTTCATTCTTTTCCATGGCTGTGTGGTGTTCCATGGTGTATATGTACCATTTTTTCTTTATCCAATCCACCACTGATGGGCACCGGGGTTGATTCCATGTCTTTGCTACTGTAAATAGTGCTGCAGTAAAGATATAAATGCAGGTGTCTTTTTGCTAAAACAATTTATTTTCCTTTTTGTATATGCCCAATAATGGGATTGCTGGGTGGAATGATAATTCTATTTTTAATTCTTTGAGAAATCTCCAGTCTGATTTCCACAAGGGCTGAATTAATTTGCATTCCCACCAATAGTGTATAAACCTTCACTTTTCTCTGCAGCCTTGCCAGCATCTATTGTTTTTTGACTTTTTAATAATAGTCATTCTGACTGGCGTGAGATGGTATCTCATTGTGGTTTTGATTTGTATCTTTCTGATTAGTGATGTCGAGCATCTTTTTATGTTTGTTGGCTGCTTGTATGTGTTCTTTTGTTCATGTTCTTGCTCACCTTTTAAAATTATTACTATTATTATTATTGTTAGAGCTGGGGTTTTGCTCTTGTCATACAGGCCAAGTGCAGTGGTGTGATCATAGCTCATTGCAGCCTTTTGCCTACTTTATAATTGGGTTATTTGTTTTTAATGGGGCTATTTGTTGTTATAGATTCTGGATATTAGTCCTTTGCCAGATACATAGTTTGTAAATTTTTTTTTCTCATTCTGTAGATTGTCTGTTTACTCTGTTGATATTTTCTTTTCCTGTGCAGAAGCTCTTTAGTGTGATTAAGTCTCATTTGTCTATTTTTCATTTTGTTGCATTTGCTTTTTGAGAATTCATTATAAATTCTTTCCATGGGCTAAGATCTAGAAGGGCAATTCCTAGGTTTTCATCTAGCATTTGTATAGTTTCAGGTTTGACATTTAAGTTTTTAATCCATTTTGAGTTAATTTGTTTATGTGGTGAGAGGTATGTGTCTAGTCTTATTCTTCTACATATGGTTAATTGGTTTTCCCAGCACCACTTATTGAATAGTATATTCATTCCCAATTATTTATTTGTTTGCTTTTTGAAGATCAGTTGGATGTATGTGTTCAGCCTTATTTCAGGGGTCTCTATGCTGTCCCATTGGTCTACATGTCTATTTTTGTGCCAGTACCATGTTGTTTTGGTTACAGTAGTCTTGTAGCATAGTTTCATGTTGGGTAGTGTGATGTTTTCATCTTTATTCTTTTTCTTAGGTTGCCTTGCCTATTTGGGATATTTTTGGTTCTATATAAATTTTAGAATAGGTTTTGCTAATTTTGTGAAAAATGATATTGTTAATTTGTTGGGAATAGTGTTGAATCAGTAGATTGCTTTGGGCAGTATAAACATTTTAACAGTATTGATTCTTACAACCTATGGAATTGAGATGCTTTTCCATTTGTTTGTGTCATCTATGATTTATTTCAACAGTGTTTAGTATTTCTTATAGAAATGTTTCATTTCCTTGGTTAAACGTATTTCTAGGTATTTTTTGTGGCTATGGTAAATGGGATTGAGTTTTTGATTTGGTTCTCAGCTTGAATGTTAAGAGTGTATAAAAATGATACTTACTCTTATATGTTGATTTTGTATTCTGAGATTTTGCTGAAGTCATTTATCAGGTCTAGGAGGCTTTTTATCAGAATCTTCAGGGTTTTCTATAAAGAGAATTATATTGTCAATGAAGAGAAAGAATTCGACTTCCTGATTTTCTATTATTTGGATGCCTTTGATTCTTTCTTTTGCCTGATTGCTCCAGCCAAAAATTCTAGTACTCTGTTGAATAGGAGTGATGAGAGTGGACATTCTTGTCTTGTACCAGTTCTTACAGGGAATGCTTCCGGCCTTTTTCTGTTCAGTGTGATGTTGGCTGTTGGTTTGTCATAGATATATCTTATTATTTTGAGGAGTATTCCTTAGATATCAAGTTTATTGAGGGTTTCTATTATGAAGGAATATTGAATTTTATAATAAGGTTTTTCTACATCTATTGAGATGATCATATGTTTTTTTGTTCTTAATTCTGTTTGTGTTGTGAATCAAATTTACTGATTTGTGTATGTTGAACCATTTCTGCATCCCAGAGATAAAGCCCATTTGATTGTAGCAAATTAACTTTTTAATATGCTGCTGGATTTGGATTGCTAGTATTTTGTGGAGGATTTTTGCATCTGTGTTCATCAGGTAAATTGGCCTGTAGTTTTATTCTTGTTGTTGTGTTTTTATCAGATTTTGGTATTAGGATTAGACTGGTTCCATAGAATGAATTAGGGTAGAATCCTTCCTCCTTGATTTTTTGAAATAGTTTCAGTAGGATTGGTTCTAGTTCTTCTTTTTACATCTTGTATAATTAGACTGCGAATGTATATGGTACAGAGCATTGTTTGGTTGGTAGGGTTTTGTTTTGTTTTGTTTTTTATTTTTTAATTTTTGGCTACAAATTTAATTCCATTACTTGTTATTGATATGCTAAGAATTTCTGCTGCTTTAATCTTTAGGGATTGTGTGTTTCTAGGAATGTATTCATTTCCTCTAGATTTTCCAGTTTGAATGCACAAAGATATTCAAAATAGTCTCTCAGGATCTTTTGTATTTCTGTGAGATTTGTTGTGATGTCACCTTTGTCATTTCTGATTCTGCTTATTTGGACCTTCTTGCTTTTTCTTTGTTAATCTAGCAAGAGGTCTATCAATCATTTTTATCCTTTCAAATAACCAACTTTTTGTTTTATTGATCCTTTGTATGATTTGGGGGTGTCTTAATTTCATTTAGTTCTGTTCTGATTTCAGTTACTTCTTTTCCTCTGGTAGCTTTGGGTTTAGTTTGTGTTTCTGTTTCTCTAATTCCTTTAGGTGCAAGCTTAGGTTGTTCATTTAAGATCTCTATCTTTCTCATGTAGGCATTTGGCACTATAAACTTTCCTCATTTTACTTCTTTTGCTGCTTTCCAGAGGTATTGGTATATTGTGTCCCTATTTTTCTTTGTTTCAAAGAATTTTTTGATTATGCATTAATCTCATTGTTTACCCAAAAGTCATTCAGTTTCCATATATTTGTGTGGTATTGAGAGTACCTCTTGGTATTAATCTATATTTTTATTCCACTATGGTCCAAGAGGATGCTTGGTATGATTTCTACTTTTCTTTTTTTGAGACAGAGTCTCACTCTTGTCACCCAGACTGGAGTGCAGTGGCACAAAATTGACTCACTGCAACCTCCACCTCCCGGGTTCAAGGGATTCTCCTGACTCAGCCTCCTGAGAAGCTGGGATTACAGGCACCCATCACCAAGCCCAGTTAATTGTTTTTTGTACTTTTAGTAGAGACGGGGTTTTGCCATGTTGGCCAGGCTGGTCTCGAACTCCTGACCTCAAGTGATCCACCTGCCTTGGCCTCCAAAAGTGCTGGAATTACAGTTGTGAGCCACTGCACCCAGTCTCTATTGTTTTTTTCTCCCTTTTTAAAACTTGCTTTATGACTGACCACGTGGTCAATCTTAGAGTATGTGCTATGTGCAGATAAGCAGAAAGTATATCACGTGACTGTTAGGTGGCGTATTCTGTAGATGTCTATTAGGTCCAACTGGTCAAGTGTTGAATTTAAGTCTAGCATTTTTTTGTTATTTTTCTGTCTAATGTTGTCAGTATGGTGGTGAAATCCCCCACTATTAATTGTGTGACTGTTAGTCTTTTCTTAGATCTGAAAGTAGTTGTTTTGTAAATCTGGGTTCTTCGGTGTGGTATGCATATATATATATATATATTTAAGATACTTAAGTCTTCTTGTTCAATAAACCCTTTATCAATATGTAATTCCCTTCTTTGTTTTTTTAAATACTGTTGTTGATTTAAAGTCTCTTTTATCTAATATGAGAATAGTGATTTCTGTGCTCTTTGTTTTCCATTTGCATGATGCATCTTTATCCTTTCTCTACTTTAAGCCTATGGGTATCATTACATTTAAGTGGAATCTCTTGAAGATAGCAGAAGGATGGCTCTTTTTTCAGTCTAGTTTGCCACTCTGTATCTTTTAAGTGGAGCATTTACGTCATTTACATTCAAGGTTAATATTGATATGTGAAGTTCTGTTTCTATCATAATGTTGTTAGCTAGTTGCTTCATAGTCTCCATCTAGGTAATTGCTTTATGGGGTTCAGAAGCTATGTGCTTGTTTTTGCTTTTGTGGTAGCAAGTATCTCATTCTTTCATCTCTGTGTTTAGAACTCCCTTAAGCATCTCTTATAGGACCGGTTTGGTAGTGACAAATTCCCTTAGCAATTTTGTTATCTGGAAACATTTAATTTTCCTTCATTTGTGAAGCTTAATTTGGTGGGATTTGGAATTCTTGGTTGACTTTTTTTTTTTTTTTTTTTAAGAATGCCAAGAAGGGGCTCCCAATCTCTTTGAGATTTTCAGGTTTCTGCTGAGAAGTCTGCAGTTAGTCTAATGGGTTTCCCTTTATAGGTAACATGACCCTTTCTTTTAGCTGCCTTTAAGACTTTTTTCTTTCACATTGACCCTGAATAGTCTGGTGACTATATGCCTTGGGGATGACTATCTCGTATTTTATGTCAGAGGAGTTCTGGATCTCTTGTATCTGCATGTTTACCTCTCTAGCAAGATTGGGAAAATGTTCCTGACTTTCAACCTCAAATGTATGTTCCAAGTTGCTTATTTTGTCTTCTCTCTCATGAATGCCAATAAGTCGTATACTTCGTTGCTTTTATGTAGTATTTTATTTCTTGAAGGTTCCATTTCTGTTTTGTTTTTGTTTTTGTTTTGAGACAGAGTTTCACTCTTGTTGCCCAGGCTGGAGTGCAATGGCAGGATCTTGGCTCACTGCAACCTCTGTCTCCCAGGTTCAAGTGATTCTCCTGCCTCAGCCTCCCTAGTAGCTGGGATTATAGGCATGTGCCACCACGCTTGAGTAATTTCATATTTTCAGTAGAGACGGGGTTTCTCCATGTTGGTCAGGCTGGTTTTGAACTCCCAACCTCAGGTGATCCACCCACCTCAGCCTCCCAAAGTGCTGGGATTATAGATATGAGCCACCACGCCCAGCCCATTCCTTTTTATAAGTGCTTATTATTATTATTATTATTTTTCTGACTGGGTTGATTTATGGGACCAGTGTTTGAGCTCTAAAACTTTCTTCTTCTTGGTCTAGTCTGTTGCTAAGGCTTACAACTATATTTTGAAATTCCTTAAATGAATTTTTTAATTCCAGAAGTTTCGTTTGGTTATTTCTTCACATAGTGATGTTGTCTTTCAAATCTTAGAGCATTTTCCTGGCTTCTTTGTGTGGATTTCAACTTTATCTTGGATCTTGTTGAGTTTCCTTGCCATCCATATTCTGAAAACTATATGTGCCATTTCAGACATTTCACTCTGGTTAGAATCCTTTGCTTGCGAGCTAGTGGAATCATTTGAAGATGACAAAACGCTCTGGCATTTTGTACCAGAGTCCTCATGCTGGTTCCTTATCATCTGAGATAACTGGAACTTTTCTTATTGTTTTCTTGAATTTGTTATCATTTGAATGCAGATTCTTGATTTTTTAATTAGTTTCTTCCTTAGGGATATGACTGTAATATATATTGTGTTATGATCAATTGACCTCATTTCTGGGTGCTTTCGGGGTTCTGAGGCTTTGTATGAGGTTTTGTTGCAGTTACGTTTGTCCAGGGGTTTTCTCAGATGTTGCTTGTTGCATTGATGTAATGTCATTGGTGCTGTAATTCAGGCTGCAGTATAGTAGATGGCATTGAAGAATAAGAACCAGCAGGTGGGGTGGGGTGGAGGCAAAGGAGAAGCACTAAAAGTGCCCTGCCCCAGCAGGCATTCACCTTTAGTGGGAGTAGAGCTGTTGGAGAAACCCAGGAAGTGAACTTTTTCGTCCCATGCTCCCCGAAATCCTGAAGGAGAGAGTTGCTGCCAAGTCCATGATAAGGCACTGTCTTCAGATATTGGAACTGGAGATACTTAAATAGATTTGGGGTCTCTTCATTTGGATTGCAGAGATAAAAATCATGTTGAAAATTTTAATTTAGCAGCCCTCTGACTATACATTCTCATTGAAATCCTGGAGAAGAAAATGATCATGAAAGAGTAGAGACTGAAACACAGAGAAGACATATGCTTAGCCTTGAAAACACTAATATTTAAAGGTCAAATAAAGAACAATTAATTGATTGGATTAAAAAGGCTGAGACCAAAGAGTTACACCTTACACAAGGGGTGTGTTTCTTGAAAGATGAACGGTTGGTTAAGCTAAATGTTGGAATTTTTCCTCATCTGTGGTGAGCACCACATGCCCACTCATAGAGGAGCTGAGGAGACTCCCTTCTTACAAAAAGGAGGGTATAGCACGAAGGCTTTTTCTCCACTTGTGCAAGATTAATCAGAAAAGGAGATGATATAAAAAGGTCTCTAAATAATTTTTGTCTTGGTTCCAAATGTGTTTGTCCAGGTTTGAGTTTTACAGAGAAAGAGTGAGCCCCAAAAGTAAAAACTCAAATGGTGTTTTTATTAAGACTGTTGAAAATATCCAGATATAATTCAGAGCTCTGTTAACACCTTTGTGACAAATTATAGCACAGAAATAGAGGCATCCTTCCCACTTTACCTAAGACCATCTTTTAGTTCTTCTGCCTCTGGCACCCTTTAATGTCAATGCATGTGAAAGGAACACTCATATTCAGAGAGGTATAGTCATTCGGCAGGAGTGGCAATTCCCAATAGAAGTGGACTTGATGACCAGAAGAATGAGTCATGTCTTTCTGAAGCAAAGAAATAATTTTTAAAAAAATTAGCTGTGGCCAACCACATGGAACCCAGTGGATTTGCATGAGAGCGTAAGAGGAGAGGAATTTCTGGGAACCACTTAGTTGTAGAATGAATGTATAACTGAAGAGGATCATATGAGAGATACCCCCTCACCCAGAAAAGCCTAGGTAAGGGTGGCTATGAAGGTGACTGTATTCCTGCAGAAAAGCTTGGAGAAATGCTGGCAAAATTGGTAAAGCTAAGCATGTATAACAATGTTTTTAGTACATTGAGGTGATTTAAGTTAAAATACTGATGCTAATTACATATAAACAAAATTAATTTATAAAGATGTTTACATAGCCTAAGACACTAATGAAAGAAAGGAAAATACCCATTGGGAGGCTGAGACGGGCGGATCACGAGGTCAGGAGATCGAGACCATCCTGGCTAACATGGTGAAACCCCGTCTCTACTAAAAAACATAAAAAACTAGCTGGGCAAGGTGGTGGGCGCCTGTAGTCCCAGCTACTCGGGAGGCTGAGGCAGGAGAATGGCGTAAACCGGGGAGGCGGAGCTTGCAGTGAGCTGAGATCCTGCCACTGCAGTCCAGCCTGGGCGACAGAGCAGGACTCTGTCTCAAAAAAAAAAAAAAAAAAAAAAGGAAAATACCCAGTAGGAAGGTGCTAGTTCTATTCATGGCATGTGTTAACACAGTGTGTCATTTATTTCTAACAACAAATAGAGGAAGGGGCATATGTAAAATCATAAAACTCAAAATTTGCTAAACCAACAAACAACAACAATAGCAGCAACAGTCTAAATTCTTAGGATAGTAATGCTGTATAAATTCAGGGTCTAAAACTCAGCCAGAGTCAATTTGGCCCTCTACCTGTTTTTGTAAATAGTAAAACAAAGTATTTCTTGGACAAAGCCACCGTCATTACTCTATATATTGTCTATGGCTGCTTTCAAAGTATAATTGAGCAGTTGAGATACAAATCATGTGGCCTGCAAAGTCTAAAATATTCACTATCTGGCTGTTTACAGACTTCATTATGGCAAAGATTAAAAAAAAAATTGTTCTTTATTTTGTTTGTTTGTTAGATGTTTGTTTGCATATTAGCATCCACACTGTGATATAAAGATCAGGCTAACCTCCTAGAGTCCAGAAGCAGCTGCATTGGGGATGCAATGCCTTACATGTGCTCAAATCCATAGTCATCTTATTTCTATGGCACAGCTTTTGCTCATGTGATGAAAAGTGAATTCTGGTTTGTGCTTTCCTCCACCTTCCCTGCTCACATCTGCGTGCTGACAAAGCATGAAAATTCAGTGAGTGGCTCCCATTAGAGCCAGTCACTGCCAAGGTGAATGTCAATGACTCTTTGGGAAACTCTCAGTGTAATACACCTGCCCTTGTCCATGATCAATTTCATGTGGTGAGCTTTTCCAAGGCTCATTTCCCTCGCTGTGAATGGACTTCCCCATTGGGCATAAAATTTCAGAGGAAAATCAGTGGAAAAAAATCAGTACTAGTTAAAAACGCAGATTTCTGTGACCCACCCCGGATCTGTTGAATCCCTGGATTAAGCCAGGAAATCATGGGTGGTGGAGATGTAGGGAACAAAAGTGTAATGATTCTGCTATAGATCTCTAATCCCTATTTTGAGAAACACTGATCCATAGGATCATTTTCAGCTACAAAGCTTCACAGCTCTACAACACTTGGCTTGCTTTGCATTTTATTTCTCAAATCATTCTCTATGCTTCTATTTCTCTGTCTTTCAAAGCTGGAGAGTATTCAAGCAGTGCGAGATTCAGTGTTGAAATGATTTCTACCGGTTGAAATTTGTGTTATTATATTTGTTTCATGCATTTAATTCCTGTTGAGACTCTAAGTATGGGCAGCTGGAACCCTGTTCCAGGTGCTATGTCTCACAAATTGTTGACATCTTTCTTCTCTGTTAGATACCAAATCCCAGCTGCAGCAGAACGAACACATCTACTCCCAACATTTAGCCCTGCACTTGCCTGGGCGACTACCACTGAAGATGGGAAAGGATGACATTGGAAGGGAGTTTGCAGCCCTCCTGATCTCCATGCAAGCATTCTGTGTGGTTTGGCTAACTCAAGTATATGAGTAGTGATTTATTCTGAATTAGACAGACTTAAACTTTGCAAATTGTATCTTAGGTGAGAGAAGAGGCATCACAAAAGTTGAATAACATAAAATTTTCTGTTGGGAAACCATTGAGGTTTTATAGAAGACTCCACCCCTACATGGCTTTGCCTAAGTGGATCTTACACAGTATTTAAAGCCCCACTCAGTAGCCATTGGCCCCAGGAAATTTTCTATACTATCTGTCTCACCTAATTAATTGCCTCCAACTTTGAATTCCATTGCTTTAGTGTCTCTAGCATTAACTTAACTGACACTGATTAACTGAGTTTCAGCATATAGGATATCTGAGTCAGCAAACAGGGACTTCATAAATTAAGACATGATCTTTGCTTCCCAGGAATGTGTGACTGTAAACAGGCACAGAACGAGCAAAGAGCTTATCGGACTGTGCCCAGTGAGTCAGGGCATGCGTTTCAGTCTCCCCATTGCACTGAAGAAAGGAGGTCAGGGAGCTCCTGTATCTTGGTATTTTTGTTTCTATCATGGCCCTTGTCATCTCCCCTTAGACAAGAACAAGTGCCCAGCACATCTTGTATTGAATTGAGCTGAACTCCAATTTAATCTTTTCCTTTTAGAGATCAGGGAACAGTCATAAGCATCTGAGTTTGCTCATCAGAAAATTCTTGTTCATGATTCTTGATGTCAAAAGTGCATTTTGTCACCTTGGAACTTAAGTTCAGCTCCAGGAAAAAATGAAAAAGGACTTTGGCTAGTTTCTCTCAGCACGGAAAGGTTCACAAGCTTTCCCACTACTCTGCCACCTGGGATTCCTGCATTAAGATTCGCATTCCACCATCTCCTACCCTCAGGAATGTTTTCTTCCCTTTCTAACTTCACCTTTAATAATCACTTGTCCTGTGTCCGATTTGCTGAGAACTCACTCAGCAAATGGTCAAGGAATATGATAAATTGATAGGAAGATCTAATGAGAAGAGTATCACTTTCTTACATGATAGGTTTACATTTTAGTAGAAGCTTTTTTGAAGACAGAGATGTTTAGCAAATGGTGAAAAGCTAAAAAGACAAATTTCAGGAATGTAAGAAAGATATGTTCAGATGGTTTGATGTCCATTTTACATGCAGTCTGCCCACTCTTCTTACTTTGATTGCATTAACACTTGCTTTTAAAAGCAAAATTTAGTCAGTCTCTTTTTAAGAAATTAAGTTTATATTTAACAAAAAGCGCATGGATTTTTATCCTGGAGGTCTTCTTTATCCATCATAGTATAGTATTAAATCCTTTAATAAAAATAACATAGCATTAAAAGAGTTTATATCAAACTCTTATAAATCAGATTATGTTTTTATATTGTTCTGTTATATGCTTTTAGGCATGTTTACCCAGAAATAAATCTCACTTCAATATACAATATTTTAAAATATAGTAAATATTGCATATGACATTAATTGAACAAAAATTATAAAAAATAATATGCAATGGATCTAATGAAAAACATCCCATTCACCTTTTCTTTGACAAGTCAACATTATATCTGATATCATGGATTGTGTCCAATTTTGGAACTGAAAGAACCTCAGTGAATTTTAAATGGCATTGACTTTTATAGGTGAAGAGCTTATGGATGTGAAAAGGCTTTTACAAAGAAGCCCTGGAGTAGAATCCAGGTTTCCCAACCCCTGATCAGTCTTCAATCTCCCTGGTGGGCCAGAGATATTTCATGTTGGCAGAGTCAAGCATGAGTAAGGAGATGGTGTGGGGCAGAGTGTGAAACATAGCTTCCTAGACTCCAGGTATGTCTGTCATTTACTAGCTCTGTTACCTTAGAAATGACTTAACCCTGTCCACCTTAATTCCTTTGTCTGTAAAATGGGGCTGTTTTATGTTCAAATGCAGATACGTAATATGTATATGTGTGTATAGTTGCTCTTGAAACCACAGAGCGCTGTGCAGGGCAAAGCTACTCCTATTATTATTGTCACTAGTATTGTATATTCGATATTAATTTATAGCTACTGGACAAGTGGACATTGTTGCTTATGCTCTTGGAATAGCAAAAAGCTCTCAGCAGATACCGGTCCCTTCATCCTCACACATCCTTGTAGGAGTAATGGTGGCAAGAGATTATCAATTTCACTTTACAGGTGGAGAAAAAGAGCGGCGCCCTTGCCCTTGGTCATGCTGACTCATCAGCCTTGTTAATGCTTGGTTCACTGCCTCCTGCTTTAAATCCCATCACAGGGGAGAGTGAGAGAGAGCATCTCCCCAACAGATCAGACCTTTCATTTATCTCCTTTTTTACAACCACCATGGCCTCATGGGTTCGTGGAGATTTTGCAGACATGACACTTCATTCAGTAAGGAGGGAGAAATTTGTGTTTCTATATTACATAGCAAATCAAAACTTATTTTTGGAGGAATCATAACACAGTAAAGACACAAGGTCCTCTTTAAATAAGAATTCAATGGACTAGGGAATGAATAATGGCAAATATATATTTTTCTCTAAATAGAGAGGTGATTGGTTCAGAGGGTGAGTGAGTCTTTTTGACAGCAAGCTTGCCTTAGCCCAGGTGCAAGTTCAGATCAAATGTTGCGTTTGTGCAAGTGGATGTAACTCTCCATTTTAAATAAAACACAAGATGCCTGTTGTTACTGCCACTTTCTCAGGTCCCAGTGCATTTGCCTCCATTCTCTCCAGGGGCATTGCATGAGACTGGCGGGGCGGTGAGCATCTTGCTCATTTGTTGAATGAGTGGGGAGGAGGGTGGCCAGGGGCTTTCTCCAAGGACAGGTGCCTGGTTAGTGCCATAGCCAGACACTCTGAGCTCCCATTCCTTAATACTTCGCTTTCCCACAATCTCCACCCCTTAAGCCTTGATCAGCTCCCCGCTGAGGCCCCCAGAAAGGCTCCTGAGTATGCGTGATGTCTGTGTCACTTGACATGCATGCTGTGAGGTGTTGCTCTTTCCTGCCCAGTGTCACTGTGAACCCATATCCACGAGATTCCCCACTCCAAGCGCTCATCAGAAAACCAGAGAGATGGGGGTGGCCTCTCACCTTTACAAACTGCATTTTGAACCCTTGATAATCAAGATTTGAATGAGTTGGAGGGGCTTTGGCTGGTCCCTGATGGGAGGCCTTCCACATCATAAATCCTGAGCAGGTTGTTCATCAGAGCTGGGGCTCCTGTCCACAAGGAATGCCCATAGGAGCCATCCAAGGGGCTGCATAATCGCAGGCTCATTAGTGCAGGTGGTCTGCCCCATCAGAAGGGAGGTGCCTATTAGCCTGCGAGAGGGCTGCCAGCGTTGAACCATTTTATAGCACAGCTGCTCAGGAAAGAACTCGTGGCTTAGTTTCAGAGTTTTCCTCATCTCCTGCATTTACACAGACCTCTGCTGCCCAGCTGGGAGTGTGTCACCCACAAGACAACATAGAACTCCACATTCCCTGGGTTCTGGCTCTAAGTCATATTTCTATAGGATATACGCTGTGTGCCCTATCTTCATTTCTGCTTCTTTCCTTATTTCCAAGGAATAATCAGTTTGAGATTCGTCAACACAATAAAACTCAAAGAGGCGGCCAGAGGCATATTCGATGCAGGGGAAATACAGAAAAGGCCGAGTATCATGAAAACTCTCCATTTGCATTTTGCTCTCCTTGTAAGTCGTAATACCAGGAAGCTAATGCAATCCCCCGAAAGAAGCTTTTTATATCTAATGACAAGGATATATGCCTCCAGGGTGGTTAGGTAATATAGATTTCATCACTTGTCTGAAATGGTCCCTCTCCTTTCTGTGCTTGGCACTCATGAGGAGACGGGACCCGTTTCCCAGGGAGGAGACCTAGTCTCACAATCTGCCCAGCAGAAAGCTACATAATATGCTTCCTGATTTCTTCTGGCAAGAGGCTCACCTAGCCATGTCTTCAGGCTGCTAGCTGGGGATGCGAAGCGCCCTGCTGGGTGCACACAGAGGCTCCTGCAGCCCGGACAGTTCCTCCCAGGGATGCAAGCCCTGTGCACTTAGGCACGTGTGTGCCAAGGCTTCCGGAGTGTGCTCTTTAATCATCTTGGTATTAAAAATGGATTCTGAAGAGCATTTCCAAAGGGAGTGTGCTGGATGCACGGCTCTCCCTGCTTTGAAGAACGTGCTATCATTACTGCACCCAGTCTCCCCTAACAGCCGAGCAGACAGGAGGGGGGACGGCCGCAGTTTTAGACTTGGGCAGACTACCAACAGCTGCACAGTTAATTATGGCTCTCTCCCTCGTTCTCCTTCTCTGCAAAATCTCAGCTTTAGAAATAAAAGATAAGAAATTCTTTAGAGTAATTAGAGACTGCTGAGCACTTGTGGTAATAATGAAGGAAAACATTCTGACTGATTTACAGCAGGAAGAGGCAGTGAGCGTAGCGATGCAGGTTGAAAAAAAAAATAATTAAAATCAGCTTTGCCACTATCTTGACGGAGCTGTCAGTCAGCCTCAGAGAGAAAAGAATTGCTAATGAAATATTAATATGCTGCTTTAGATTTTATATAACTGCCTTTTGTTCCCAGGTACTGTTCCAGTTTGTCAGTCAAAGGGGTCAGGTGTGAAAGGACACAGAACCAGTGTGGTCAAGGGGGAAATGAGTGCTCTGTGGCCCAAAAAATGCTGGGCTGCAGAAAGGACTCACTGGAGCATTGCAGCACACAGCCCCACGGGCCTCCCCTGACAGCCGCAGCCTTGGCTGCCCCAGCTGGAGAAATCCTAGTGGGGCAAAGCTTTTTTTCTTTTCTTTCTTTTTTTTTTCCTCCCCCAGGCTGACAGACACTAAGTGTCAGCAATCATCATGGTACAATCAGAGCTGGTTTTATAATATCTGTAAGTGGTTTTGAAGTCTGCACATGCCAGACGGTTTGAAAATCTCAGAGAAATTGCATCTCATAGGTAGTCTACAGACGAGACATAGGCCCCACATATTTTTTGTTTTATCAGATCAATCACTCAGAGCTACAATGCGAAATGGATGACATGGTTTGGAAGCTGTGTGTGTGTGTGCTAGTGCATGCGTGTGTGTGTGCCCGTGCGTGTGCATGCACACATGAGAATTTGCATGTGTACAAGCACACCTGTATGCATGTGGCTGTGTGAGTTGCATGTCTTTGTGAGCATTTTGCATATGAGTGTCTGAAATCACTCAAGTGCTAAAGGTTTCTTAGATAGCCCACAATACACCCTATATGGAGTGGATTGGGGACACACCTTGTGTCTTAGAACTCCTGACATGCAAATTCTGGTAACCCAAGTAAACACAGAAGAGATAAAGCAAAGACACAAGGAAACTGGTCAGGAGGCACCACGAGGAGCCACACACAGAGGACGCACCCAAGGCCCGGGTGACCACACATTACGAATCTCTTTTTGCCTAGACTCCATGCAAGTCTGGAGTCTAAGGAGTGGCCAGGGAACAAAGTGGCCAGCGAACAAAGACCTAAGTGGCCAGGGAACAAAGACCCAGGTGATGCAATACGTGGTCAGGAACCAGGCAGGTGAGATGGGGCAAGGTGGCAGAGGAGAGATATCTGAAGAAAGAGCCCAGGCATCTGGTTAAGTCCTGACACTGACAAGAGCTCACTGAGTGACTCTGGGCAGGTAATACAAACCCCTTGGCCTTATTTCCTGTAACTGAGGTGTGAGAAGGAGCAGGGGTCCTCAAGGTCCTCTTTGGGTCTGTGATCTGGTTAGAAGGCATTTAAAAAGGGACCTTGAAGAACAGCCATGGCCCTTCTTGCCTAGGACATGGTTTCTGGCTTTCATGAGATAACTCACGTGTTTCCATGATTCAAACTTTAAAAATTGTAGCTGGGATGAGAAGATTTTTTAACTTAGAAAAATGAAAAAAGTGAAATAGTAATGTATAATAGCTACTTCATTTATCGGGAATTTACTATGTGTGAGGAACTTGCACCGTTTTGAGGTATCTTTAATTTTAAATAAAATAAATATGAGCATCCCCTAGTGGCGTATGGAAAAAGGAAGACCTGTGTTTCCACGCTAGTGAAGGGCAGAGAGTTGGTCCTCACCCAGGTCTGTGACTCTGAAGTCCGTGCTGTCTCTGTTCCAAGTCAAGACTGATGGTGATAGGTCTGTTCACGTGGTAAACGGCCAAAAGCAATTATACATGCTTGTTTAAATTAATCATTATTATTTAATCCTAAGAACCATCTTATGAAGGTCAGGGAGGTTTGGAACTTTCCCAGGTAGCCCACACCTGTGCCCCTCTCACCTAATTCCTCAGTTCCCCTAAGGCAGGACCTTCCCTGCTCTGGCTCCATTTAGATGAGGACAGAAACCAGGAGACTTCATGCTGAATTGACAGACAGATTTTAGCTTCCATTCTAGAGCCGAGAGGCCAAATGACTTTGGAGAAATCATATGCTCTCCCTGCCCCTTGGTTTCTGTCTTTAAAAAAGGATACTATCGCATAACTTTGCAGAAATACTGTGGGGTTTAAGTAAAAAAAAAAGGCACGTAGCATAATTCCTCACTAATCACTGTAAAATAACAATAAGTAACATTTATTGATTGAACAGATGAAATGCACCAACCATTGTGTTATGCATTTGGGAAAGATGAGGAATAAAACACAACTATTTTTCTCTCAAAAGCAATTCTCAGGATTTACGTTTGCGAGTGGCATACGCACTCGGCTCCAACTGTGCCCTTTCGCTTTGTTGACTAAGCTGGTCTTGAACTCCTGGTCTTAAGCAGTCCTCCTAACTTGGCCTCCCAAAGCATGGGATCACAGACATGCAGCATCATGAAGGGCCTCCAGCCATTCTTGATTATTCAACTCAAGTAGTTAGAGAAAAAGAAAAAAATGTATATTCCAAACTACATTTTTTCATTCTTTTTCTACCTACTCTTTCGTCAATCTGTACATGAAATGCCAGTAAAGCTCAATTTGTTTTCTAATTTGCTAAGTGAAAATAAACAAGCATAGATGTTCTTTGCTTCTTGCCTAGTATTACAGTTGAAGACCTTGCACATTCTATTTTGAAATTTACTCCTTTTGCTAGTAAAAGGAGTAAATCTACCTGACTGTATAGCACCTGTTTATCAACAAAGCTTTTGTTGTTTTCTATTCATTTTCTTCTTTTAATATGATGTAAGAAGTGGTTTCTTTGTGTTAAGTGGCCATCAAAACAAAACTATGTGGCCGGGCATGGTGGCTCACGCCTGTAATCCTGCACTTTGGGAGGCCGAGGTGGGTGGATTATGAGGTCAGGAACTCAAGACCAGCCTGGCCAAGATAGTGAAACCCCATCTCTACTAAAAATACAAAAATTAGCCAGTCTTGGTGGTGTGTGCCTGTAATCCCAGCTACTCGGGAGGTTGAGGCAGGAGAATCGCTTGAACCTTGGAGGTGGAGGTTGAAGTGAGCCAAAATTGGTCACTGCACTCTAGCCTGGGCAACAGAGCAAGACTCTATCTCAAAGAAAAAAAAACAAAAAACACCAAAAAACTATGCATCAACTATGCTGCTGGGGAGAAAAAGTTAATGAGGGAAAAGAGAAAGAAGAGATTTTAAAAGGTAATAACTTGTAACTCCACCTCAAAAATGAACTATTTAAGTTGATCCCATGTCTTTGCTGTTGTGAATAGTGCTGCAATAAACATATGCATGCAGGTGTCTTTATGTTCAAACAACTGATATTCCTTTGGATATATACCCAGTAACGGGTTTGCCAGGTCGAATGGTAATTCTGTTATTAGCTCTTTGAGGAATCGCCACACTGCCATCCACCATGGGTGAATTCATTTATACTCGCACCAATAGTCTATAAGTGTTTCTTTTTTTCCACAACCTCTTCAGCATCTGTTTGTTTCTTTGTTTTTTGACTTTTTAATAGTAGCCATTCTGACTGGTGCGAGATGATATCTCATTGTGGCTTTGATTTGCGTTTCTCCAATAATCAGGGATATAGAGCTTTTTTCCATTGCTTGCTGGCCCCATGTACGTCTTCTTTTCAAAAGTGTATGTTTATGTCCTTTGCCCACTTTGTAATGGGGTTGAATTTTTTGGTAATTTTGTTTAAATTCCTTACCTAAATTCTTATCAATTTTAGACTGGATAAGAAAACAGGGCGCATATGCATTATGGAATATTATGCAGCCATAAAAAAGAACAAGATCATTTTCTTTGCAGGAATATGGATTGAACGGAGGCCATTATCTTTAGTGAACTAACACAAGAACAAGAAAGCAAATATTGTATGTTCTTACTTATAATTAGGGGCTAAATGATGAGAACACATGGACACAAAGAAGGAAACAATAGACACTGAGGCCAACCTGAGGGTGGGAGGGGAGAGTGGATCAGAAAAATAACTAATGAGTATTAGGCTCAATACTTAGATGACAAAATAATTTGTACAACAAACTCCTGTGACACAAGCTTACCTATGTAGCAAACATGCACATGTTCCCCTGAACTTAAAATAAAAGTTGAAAAAAATAATTATTGCTAATCTAACACTTATTGAGTGTTTTCAGCCAATCATAGAACGAACGCTTAGGGCAAATACTTATTACATGTTCATACCATTCTGGGAACTGTGCTAAGTTCCTTCCATATGGTCATTCATTTGATCCTCACACTATATGATATTGAAACAATTACCCTGTGCAGTAGGTATAATAAGCCTCATTTTACAGATGAGAACACTGAGACAGAGAAACATTAAGTATATGCCTGCTAAGAAAGTAGGTATAAGGAATAGTTCTGGATAAATAATATTGCACATGCCAAAGAAATTGATCAATGGCAAATGAACTCCCCCTAAATACTTCAAAAAGCCAAAGATGAACACTTTGTAACTAAGTCTTCTAAGTACTCCAGGCTGTAACTGACTCACAACTTGTGTGCCTGAATTTTGGTGATAAGCCAGAGAAGGAAGCAGTCTTGGTTGGCTGTAGGGTGAAGTTAGCAGGTTACCCGACTTCTCAGGGTTCAAGTCTTGTGTATGTGGAAACAGCGATAATAGCTCTTCTTATTTTATGCAGCACAAACACTTGACTTTTAAAATCTAATACCTTAAGGATAAAGTCCTCTTCACATCCAAAAGAAAGCCCTTTAAAATCCTGAGTGTCCACATTATTAATAATTATTTTTTGAGTACTATACCATGGCTAGCAATGAGGGCAGGGACAGAATTCAGGAAAAATACACAATCACGTGGGTACCTGCTTAAACCCATTATCTCATTGAGGGGAAAATATTTAAAAGTCTGTAATAAGTAGAGAGTGAGTGCCTTGCCAACCTCCAAAATCAGTGTCCTGGGCAGAAATCCCTGCAGGAGCCTATCATGTAGCTCTCTCCTTTCCCCAGCCAAGCACAGGTGGCTCTGAACCTCATCTCTGCCCCTTACTCTGTGTTATGCTTGGGGACTTAGGTCACCTCTTGGAGTCTCTGTTTTCTCATCTCTAAAATAAGATTATAGTTATGGTTCCATTGAAGGAATGTTATAAAGACTCAAGAAGAAATATCAAAGCACAGCCCCTGGCCCACAGGAAGGAGGCCATGAGGTTTGCTTTCCTTCTTTTTCTAGGCTGAGCAAAATCTACCAGTAAAGTCAGAAACCAGGGGCTCGTAGAGGCTGAAGTCCTAACAGCAGTTGGCTCTGCAGAATTCATAGGACTCCTGAAAAGAAGGGAGGCAGGAATGAGGCACCGGAGTGGAGCCATGTTTCAGGCGGCTGAGAGAATATTGAGCCAGACAGGAAGTGAAGCAGGTGCTACTGTGCCCTTCCAGCACATTATGGCTTACTACAGTGGGGTGTCCCTAGCACCATCGCCCTAAAGTGTTCACCAGGTCTCGAAAAGGCTGTTCAGGAGCAGCCAACTTGGTGACAGCAAAACCCATGGGAAGCTCAGAGGAAGCCCTCAAGGAGACTAATCAATGTCACAATATTAGAATTAAATGCAAAAGAGCTCAAAGGCCATGGAGTCCAAGTCTCTAGGTGATGAATCTGTAGCTGGTATTTGGAATCCACAGCTGTGTGCCTTCCTTGAGAGCCCATCTGTCATCCACCCTTGCCCCTCAAAGTACACAAGTACACAGGAGCACTACTTTGGGGCTGTAGTCTCCCTACCACTCCCTCATTATGGGCTAAAGTTGGTGCCCTCAAAATTCATATATTGAAACCCTAAGCCCCGGGGACTTCAGAATGTTAACAGCCTTTGGAGATGGGGCTTTTAAATAGGTGATAAAGTTAAAATCAGGCCATCAGTGGGGGTCCTAATCCAATGGGACTAGAAGAAATTTGGATGCAGACACACACAGAGGGAAGACCATGGGGGTATCATGAGAGGCTGGTGATCAGCAACCCGGGAAAGAGAGCTTGGGGGAAATCAGCCCTGCCGACACCTTGATCTTAACCTTCCAGCTTTCAGAACTGTGAGAGAACAAACATTTGCTGTGTAAGCCCCCGTCCCCGGTGTTTTGTTGTGGCACCCTAGCCGATTTTTACACTGTCTGCCTTTCTGTCTTTCTGTGCCTGCCTCTGTCTCTTCATGGCCCCCACCATGGCTCCTTGCCCGTGTCCCCGCAGTAGCTCCCTCTTGCCCTGGAGACACACATTCTCTCTCCACTCCTTAACCACTGCAGTTTGTCCTCCAATCTCCACTGGGTGATGGGTGATTCTAGCTGGAGCCATGGCTTTGTTTGTCTAAACTCCAAGGTCACTTTTACCCCACAGCATACACGATACCTGGTGTTAATGCAGCACAGAGTCCCTCTCCTGGTTAAGTGTGTGGTCAGAATCAAGCATTTAGGGCCTTGGATGGACTCGTGATAAAGATGGCCACCCTGTCCCATGGAGTCCCTAGCACTCCTGGGGATCCTGAGTCTTCTTTGACCCAAGGTTGTCAGAATCAATGTGGTGGAGAAACCTCTCAAATAAAGAGGACAGGCAATAGAAATTTTTTTTCCAAAAGAATGAAAGTTGGATGGGAACTAATCTGAGGTCTAGTTCATTTCTCTCCCAGTGCAGTATGTTGGGGAGTCATCTAGCTGGGGTTAGACTTGATTTCTTATCTGGTTTCTACAGTGTGAGAATAATAGTGTCTTCTCTGCAGAGTGATGAAGGCTAAATGAGACAATATATGTCAAGCATCTTGCACTGCCTGCCACACAGAGGTATCACAGATACTGAAAGATCAGCTGATAGGTGCCTTCAAGGCTAAAATGAATGGAGATATCAACAGTGATGAGAAGAAATGGTCTAAAATGAAGAAGCAGCATGTGCAAAAGTGAAGATAATGATGCTATGTCAGTTACCTTCAAACTGAGTTGCCTTCCAAGGGACCCACAATGTCCTTATTTTAGTGGAGTACTCTGGAGGACTCCACAGTATGACTCTTAGGGCATAAGGGTCATACAGTGGGTTACGAAAGGAAGGTTACCTTGCTGTATTTCCTTTATATCAAATTCAACCTGACTATGAGCCTGTACCCTACTTGGTACCTGGAATAGTCACATTGCATTATTTGGGGGCTGCGTGTCTCTCATGAGGCCTCATTAGAACACAGAGAGCTTACATAGCCCCCAGAATGTCAGGAAGCCTCTTTTCTCACTCATTAAGGTCACTGCTCACATCCTCATCATCTAAGCTTCACTGGTCCTTGAAGGCCGGTGGTTCGCCTGATCTGGCAGGTCCAGGCCAGACTTTTGCTCTCTTGGAATATGCTGGCATACAACCTCTCCAAGAGCACCACCTGGATACCTCATGGAGGTCCTTCATCCCCCCGCAGAGCTGTCATGGAGTGAGGTTGGGGCCTCTTCCTTGGGCTGCTGACCTCTCCCCTGTCTTAGGAGATGGCCTTTCAGGGCCTGTTTCTGTTATTTTCCTCTCTGACACTTCCTCTGCTTTTCTCCTCCAGGACCCAATCGTAGCCACTTCAGCTGGCCCAGGCTTTCCTGAAATGTGAGGACAGCGATCTCCCTACTCTTCCTCCTGCAGGCTGGTGGCAAAAACACAAAGTCCACTTGAGTCCACAAAGTCCAAGGATCGTCGCTTATTCCTGGAATATACTAGGAAAAATACAGGTAGAAACATCACAAAGAAATGTCACAATAAATTAAATTGCCTCAGGTACTGTGTTTTGAGAAACATTATTTATTTCTTCAGTATCAGCCTAATGATACCAGACAAGCTTACGACAAAATGTTAGTAACAGATCTTCTCTTTTTTTCCCCCAAAGAGTAAAACCAATGTGTTTTTTTTTTTTTCTGATGTATACAATTCCTCTTTAAAATTAAAAAAAAAAACCCAGGGGTCAAATCAGGATGTTGTGATAATAATCTTGCAGATTGTTAACTATAAATAAAGTTACTACACTGTATAGATTAGAGATCATAAAAAGAAGAGCTGGAAAAATTTTGGAGCTAATAAATATATTGTTATTGCACAGATAGAGAAATTGAGGCTTGAAAAAGGAATGTGCGATATCAAAGTTTCCAGAGTTAAGTTTAGAAAACTTCAGTAGTTCTCAACATGAAAGTGCTCAATGAAATGTGTTAGGTGAATTAGTAAGAATGCCTGTATCGATTTGGATTATTTGTTAATGCCTGCATGTGTCTGCTTCATTCCAGGCCCCGTGCAGCAGGTGCTATGTGCTAGCTGCTCTGTTAACTGCCAGTTATCTCATTTGATCCCGATGACAACCCTCGGGTAGGTATTGTGGTGACCCCCATTCTATCTCTGGAAGAACTAAGAATGGAAGTTAAGTAACTTTCCTGAGGCTCCTTAGCTAAGGCTCTAGAACTGGAATGGAGCTAGGCAGTCTGACTCCAGAGCCCCACTGACTGTTCCTCCATAGAGGACACAGCTTCTGCACCTCTGCAGGGAGAGGTCCCAACCACAGGGTTGACATGGGGAAAAGTGGCCTTATTTGGCTTTTAATGAATCACTCTACCTCCCTTAATTTCAAAATAAAGAAGAAGGCTTAGATCTTGAGAATCCATTTGGATTCAGTGTCAGAATAACCATACTTTATATCATGGCTGGGCTGCTTACCAGGTTCAAGACAAAAAGAAACAACCGTGAATCCAACAAATAAACAAAGCACAAAGTCCAACAACAACAAAACGAACAAAAAAGAAAGAGAAGGGCAAACTGGTCTGAGTTTGAGTTCATGATCATCTTTGAGGGAGTTTGGGCCTCCTTTTAGCTGCACTGTGTCTTGGTTTCCTTACGAGTGAAATGGGTATGTTCATACTTTCTGCGGCCAGTTGCACAGTCCAAGAAGGCTGCACTTCCCTTCCCACATGTGCTTCTTCTGCTGTGAAACTTACACTGCTCCATGGAGCAGATATCCAAAGATGTGGAAGTGAGTGAACCTCCCAGTGATTCTATGCCCAGTCTTTAAGCTGGCCCAGCTGACACCAAATGGAACAGGGCTGACTTGCCATTTCTCATCCAAAAGCACATCATAAATGTGTGAGCAAAATATCAGGTGCAGTGACTCACAACTGTAATGCCAGTGCTTTGGGAGGCTAAAGTGGGAAGATTGCTTGAGCCCAAGGGTTTAAGGCCAGTCTGGGCGACGTGGTGAGAACCCATCTATATTAGTCTGTTTCACACTGCTGATAAAGACATATCTGAGACTGGACAATTTACAAAAGAAAGAGATTTAATTGGACTTACAGTTCCACGTGGCTGGGGAAGCCTCACAATCATGGTGAGGAGCAAGGAGGAGCAAGTCACATCTTACATGGATGGCAGCAGACAAAGAAAGAGTGAGAGCCAAGCCAAAGGGGTTTCTTCCCATAAAACCATCAGACCTTGTGAGACCTATTCACTATCATGAGAACAGCATGGGGGAAGCCACCGCCATGATTCAACTATCTCTCACCAGGTCCCTCCCACAACAATGGGAATTATGGGAGATACAACTCAAGATGAGATCTGGGTGGGGACACAGCCAAACCACATCACCATCTCTATAAAAAATACAAAAAACTTAGCTGGGCATGATGGCACTTGCCTGTGGTCCCAAGCACTCTGGAGGCTGAGATGGGAGGATTGCTTAAGCCCAGTAGGTCAAGACTGTCAGTGCACACCAGCCTGGGTGACAAGAGTGAGACCCTGTCTCAGAAATAAATAAATAAAGCCATTATTTAAGCCACTAAGTTTTATGTGAATTTGTTGCACTTACCTACTTCTCAGAATTGGGAATATTGAATGAGACAAAGTGAAAGATATTTGTAAGTGATGGGGTGCTACACTGAATATGTTGTCAGTCTCCAGCACCTTGAGGGTGAGGTAAAGTGAACCATACAAGCCCTGCATGTAGGACCTGTGACTGTGACCCATGTTAGTAATGCTCTGTCTGGAGGAGGGAGAGATCACTAGGAGTAGCAGTGACCTAGACAGTCCCGGGCAACATTAAAGCTCAAAACACAAACACATTGTATGGCTGCACAAAAATATTTTTCTCTTTATATTCTTATTCCGTAAACATTTTTTTTCTATTTTTAAAATTGTTTATTTATTTATTTATTTTTAACCATTTTGTGTTAAAAACGAAGGGACAAACACGCACATTAACCTAGGTCTTCTCAGGGTCAGGGTCATCAGTATCACTCTCTTCCACCTCCACATCTTGTCCCACCAGAAGGTCTTCAGGGGCAATAACGTGCATGGATCTGTCATCTCTGCTGACAGCAATGCCTTCCTCTAGACTACCTCCTGAAGGACCTACCTGAGACTGTTTTACTGTTACATATATATATGATATATATATGTATGTGTGTATATATATGTAGAAAGAGTATATATATTTATGTAGAAAGAGTGTGTATGTATGTGTATGTGTGTGTGTGTGTGTATATATATATATATAGAGAGAGAGAGAGAGAGAGAGAGAGTACACTCTAAAATAACAATAAAAATGTATAGGATAACAAGTACATAAGCCAGTAACATAGTCATTTATTGTGACTATCAGGTACTGAAGCATGTTTTCATCTGCTTTGGGAAACTACTCTCCTATCTTACAAAATACAGTCTCTCCAAATCAGATATTTGCTGAACGCTCATTTCTTCTTGGTGCATTTCCAAGAAGATCTGAAGTTCCTTCTGGAGTGGTTGCTTTTCCTTTTCTAACTGATTTTCTTCCAACTGCAGAGATGCTTTCTCAGTTGAGAGGATTTTTATGTGATCTTTAAGTGCATCGGCTATTTCATCTTCTTGAGTTAACTTAGTATATGTTTGGTCTCCCCTTCAAAAGTTTTAAAATAAATATTTAATGCAGCCACATCAATCGGTTTCTTTGAAATTTCTTTGAGTCATCTTCTAGGAGGTCTTCATTTTCATGGCATTCAAAATATGTATTTCGAAGTTCCTGCTATCCACATTGTTTTTTCCAATTACCCTAGCAAAAACTCTTATTTGTTGCAATTGTCTATCCAGGGGCTTAACCTACCTCTCTTTATAGTTTTAGAACATTTTTATTGTAATAACTTTACTCACTCTCCATTTCTATCCTTCTGCTTCCACTTTAGCCTTCTTGGAACATTAGACTTTCCCTTCGAAGCATCTTTCAGTGCTGTCTGAAGTTGTTCTTCATTCATCAGATGGATTTTGAAGGACGTTTTTATTGCAGGTACTTCAAATTGGATATATCCTGATGCATCTTGTACAGAGTGAAACTTCCTTGCAATGTTAACCATCGGTCAACTTGCTCTCGATATTGAGTTTCATCTACCTTCTTTTACTTCTTTTCAAAGGTGTCTATGTAAACATCAAGTGAAGAGTTGGAGACTTCCACTTCTTTATTGGTGTTTCATGCGTTTTTAATCATTTGTTTTCTGATCTGGTTTGCACTGAAGTGGACTCAAGACCTCTAAATATGAATTTTTTAAATTAATACACTTTATTTTGTGGAGCAGTTTTGAAGCAAAATTGAACAGAAAGTACAGAGAGTTCTCATATACTCCTTCTTCCCTCATTCACAGTTTCTCCTATTATTAACATTTTGCATTGGTACAATACATTAGGTATAGCCAATATTCGTACATTATTACTACAGTTCATAGTATATTAGGGTTTGCATCTTGGTGTGAGTTCTATAGGTTTTGTCAGATGCATTCACGTGTCTTCCATTATAGTATCACAGAGTCGTTTCATTGCCCTACACATCTTTTGTGATTCCCCTTTTTATTCCTTCCTCCCCCAAAACCGCTTGTAACCACTGATTGTTTTATTGTCTCCATAGTTTTACCTTTTCCAGGATGTCATATAGTTGAAATCACCCAGTATGCCGCCTTTCTCAGTTTGTCTTTGCCCACTTAACAAAGTGCACGTAAAGTTCCTCCATGTCTTTCTGCAACTTGATAGCTCATTTCTTCTTAATGATGAATCACATTCCATTGTTTGGATGCAGCACAGTTCATTTATCCACTCACCTACTGAAGGACATCTTGATTGCTTCCAAGTATTGGCAATTATGAATAAAACTGCTATAAACATCCCTATGCAGGTTTTTTGCATGAACATACATTCTCAGATCACTTTGGGCACCAAATATGTTTTTAATCCACATTGTGCTTCTCAAAATTGTGTTGCCTTTCTTCCAGGAGGAGAGAAAATAGTGACTAGCTTGCCTCTACTTGAATAAAGTAGTTTCTTAATAATTAAAAATATGACCATAATGATAAACAGCACCATCCCCATAACAATTTGTATGACATGGGCCTTGATGAGAGTCCCCTGGCAGCACTGACCTGACCCAGTCCAGCAGCCCCTGGAAAGCTGTAACACACACCCTCAGGACACCAGCAGACCCTCCACGGCCTCCAGACAATTGCTGAGGTTGCCAGGATTCTGCCACCCACAGAAGACTCTAAGGAACACAGGATTGTTCCACCCAGAACCAAACCTGTGCCTGGCAGCCTCTGCAGCAGACCTCAGTGGGGGCAGCCGGAGGGCAGGTGCAGTCAGCCTTGCCTGATACACTTGCTTTTTGTAAGTAAACTTACTTCTCATTTGGTGCCTGCCAGCCCTTATTTTGCTGACAAAGGCCACAGAACACTCTGATTCTCAGCCTCCTCTGTCATTTGGGTCTGGTGACCTTGAATTGTGTTGGAGGAGCAATGCAAAAGGATTATGGAAGCTCCTACAAAGAGCTCCAACTTAATTCACTAGCTTCACCATTAAGCAGTAAGGAAGGACAACTGGGAAGAGCTTCCAAATATAGAGGCAGGAATATCAAACTATTTTGAGAGAAATTGGAATAATGAGGATAACAGAAAGAAAACAAGGTAACAACAAAAATATCTTTTTAGAAAGCAAGGTAAAATAATGAAAAAACTGGGAGCAATAGAAAGAATTGAAGAGTATAGAAACAAATTTAAATATGCCAATATTGATAGTCTTTCCAATAAGTGTAAATTGATTAAACTTGTTAGTTAAAATATATTTTTATATTTCAAATTATAAAAGGAAGCCTGTTGTAGGCTCTTTATAAGAAAAATAATGTAGAATGTTTGTAAGAAAAAGAATGAAAAGGTTACATCAGAGAAAAAGGTTATATCAGACAAAGTTTATATCAGACAAAAACAAAGTTTCAGTAACAACTAAAATCAGACTAAATTGGCCTTAGGACAAAAACTTATATTAAGTGTGTAACAAGGGACTATATAACAATAGAATTTGAGGCTAGGCACGGTGGCTCACACCTGTAATCCCAGAACTTTGGGAGGCCAAGGCAGGCAGATCACTTGAGGTCGGGAATTGAAGACCAGCCTCTCCAACACGGGGAAAACCTGTCTCTACTAAAAATATAAAAATTAGCCAGGTGTGGTGGTACACACTTGTAGTCCCAGCTAATCGGGATGCTGAGGTGGGAAGATTGCTTGAGCCCAAAAGGCAGAGGTTGCAGTGAGCTGTGATTGCACAACTGTACTCTAGACTGGGTGACAGAGTGAGACCCTGTCTCCAAACAAATTTTAAAAAAACCTAAATTATAGAATTTGGAAGGTGTAATAATTCTAAACTTCAATATACTTCAAAACAGCCTCAAATATTTTTTAAGAAATTAATATTCATAGAATTACAAAAATATTACAATCACATTTAGAGATTTACATGCCTAGTTTAATTTATCTATAAGTCAAATAGAAAAAGTACTAGTAACATTGTATATGATATGAAGCAATGAAGTTATCAAATATAATTGAATGGGCATCTCAGAATAGTATGTGCAGGACAGATATTCTTTTGGAGTCCACACATGCACGCACAAAAATATTTTAAAACTCTAAGAATGAAGATGCAAAAGCAGGTCATGGGTTCCCCTTGGAGTAAGGTAGGACAAGTGAAGTGGAGGTGTGTGCACAAAAGGATACGTGGATGGGCATTTTCCTAGTTTCTAGGTTTTAGGCTCTATTTTGGAATGCTCATTTTGTTATAATATTTCCTAATTTATAGTGCTACACACCTCGTTTTGGATGTGTTACATATTCTAAAAAAGAAGAAAAATATGGTTACTTCATAAAGCTATTGCTAAGAAATAATGCTTGGCAAAGATGCAGCTACTATCTTGTACATAACAAGTATTTCAAAAATGTCAGCTCCATATATTTACCTACCGGAGTCCAAAGATTGCCAGTAAAATGTTGTCTCACAAACTCGCAGACAGTTAAGGAAAGTGAATCAGAAAGCAATTCTGTAACAAGTCTCTCAATCTGATTTCTCAGGACCCTGGATTCTTTTCACAATCAAAGGGAGCCTTTGCGAGAATTTTAAAAAGAGAATGATAGGCTTAAGTTTGATTTTTGGAAACATAAGTGCCAACAGAATAGAGAATGGATTTGGAAGGGTCGAATACAGAGGGTAAGGAATAAAGAGTGGGACTAATTGCGTGGATCCCAAGAGAGATGGGCTGAAAGTGTGGGAGGAACATGCGAAGGCCAGCAGGAGAAAATGTGTAAGATGTTCAAGAATGGAGACCCGACAGGCTCGGTGTCTCCAGTGAAAGGCCTACATGTCTCAGAAGATTGGCCTGTAGAGGCTGAGCCCAGCTGGGAATGGAGGTGGGGCTGTGTGGGAAGCCCTCCCTAGCACGGGGTAGAGCCAAAGAGTCCTGGGCCTGCAGGGACAGGAGAAGCTGCCTAGGGAAGGCATAGGAGACAACGTTGTTTCTTCCCAAATCTGGGAGATGCCAGTGAAGACTAACAGGGAATGTGTGGTGGGGAGAAATGAACCAAGAACACAGTGTGGCCATTTCTAAGCCAGAGCTGTCCCTCTCAATTATCCAACCCATCACCCCCAGGCCCTACTCTCATACAGGTAGATTTTTTAAAACAACCTTATCTGGTATTTATACAGGCTGCATTTCTTATTAAATTGACACATTTTAAATATTGTTTGAGCCTCAGTTTAATATTTCCAAAACTGCATCCTACTTGTATTAGCCTGTTTTCACTGTTGATAAACACATACCTCAGGCAATTTACAAAAGAAAGACATTTAGTGAACTCAGAGTTCCACATGGCCAGGGAGACCTCACAATCATGGAGGAAGGTGAAAGGCACATCTCACATGGAGGCAGACAAGAGAAAAGTGCATGTGAAGGGAAACTCCCCTTTTTAAAACCATCAGATCTCATGAGACTCATTCACGGTCATGAGAACAGCGCAGGAAATATCCACCCTCCTAATTCAATAACCTCCCAATGGGTTCCTCCCATGATACCTGGGAATTGTGGGAGTTACAACTCAAGATGAGATTTGGGTGGGGACACAGCCAAACCATATCATTCTGCCCCTGGCCCCTCCCAAATCTCATGTCCTCACATGTCAAAACCGATCATGCCTTCCGAACAGTCCCCCAAAGTCTTAACTCATTTCAGAATGCACTTAGAAGTCCACAGTCCAGTGTCTCATCTGTGACAAGGCAAGTGCCTTCTGCCTATGAGCCTGTAAAATCAAAAGCAAGTTAATTACTTCCTAGATACAATGGGGGTACAGGCATTGGATAAATTCAGCCATTCCAAATGGAAGAAATTGGCCAAAACAAACGGGCTACAGGCCCCATGCAAGTCCAACATCCATCAAGGCTGTCAAATCTTAATGCTCCAAAATGATCTCCTTTGACTCCAGGTCTCAGATCCAGGTTATGCTGATGCAAGAAGTGGGTTCCCATGGTCTTGGGCAGCTCCACCCCTGTGACTTTGCAGGGTACAGCCTCCCATCCAGCTCTTCCACAGCCTGGAGTTGAGTGTTTGTGGCTTTTCCAGGTGCATGGTGAAAGCTGTCCACGGATCTATCATTCTGGGTCTGGAGGATGGTGGCCGTCTTCTCAAAGCTCCACTAGGCAGTGCCCCAGTAGAAACTCTGAGTGGGCTCCCACCACACATTTCTCTTCTGCATTGCCCTAGCAGAGGTTCTCCATGAGGACCCCACCCTGACAACAAACTTCTGCCTGGGCATCCAGCCATTTCCATTCATCTTCTGAAATTTAGGCAGAAGTTCCCAAACCTCAATTCTTGACTTCTGTGCACTCGCAGGCTCAACATCATGTGGAAGCTGCAAGACTTGGAGCTTGCCCTTCTGAAGCCATGGCCCAAGCTCTACTTTGGCTCCTTTTATTCATGGCTGGAGTGACTGGGATGCAGGGCACCAAGTCCCTAGACTGCACACAGCACAGAGACCCTGGGCTCGGCCCAGGAAACCATTTTCTCCTAGGCCTCCAGGCCTGTGATGGGGGCTGCTGTGAAGACTTCTGACATGCCCTGGAAACATTTTCCCCATTGTCTTGGGGATTAACATTTGGCTCCCTGTTACTTATGCAAATTTCTGCAGCCAGCTTGTATTTCTCCTCAGAAAATGGGATTTTCTTTTCTATCACATTGTTAGGCTGCACATTTTCCAAACTTTTATGCTGTGTTTTCCTTTTAAAACTGAATGCTTTTAACAGCCCTGAAGTCACCTCTTGAATGCTTTGCTGCTTAGAAATTTCTTTCTGCCAGATACTCTAAATCATCTCTTTCAAGTTCAAAGCTCCACAAATCTCTAGGGCAGGGGCAAAAAGTCGCCAGTCTCTTTGCTAAAACATAACAAGAGTCGCCTTTGCTCCAGTTCCCAACAAGTTCTTCATCTTCATCTGAGAGCTCCTCAGCCTGTATTTCATTGGCCACATCATTAGCAGCATTTTGGTAAAAACCATTCAACAAGTCCTTAGGGAGTTACAAACTTACCCACATTTTCCTATCTTCTTCTGAGCCCTCCAAACTGTTTCGACCTCTGCCTGGTTCCCAGTTCCAAAGTTGCTTCCACATTTTCAGGTACCTTTTCAGCAGCACCCTACTCTACTTGTACCAATTTACTGTATTAGTTCGTTTTCACACTGCTGATAAAGTCATACCCAAGACTGGTCAACTTACAACAGAAAGAGATTTAATGAATTTACAGTTCCACGTGGCTGGGGAGACCTCACAATAATGGCAGAAGGTGAAAGGCACATCTCACATGGTGGTAGGCAAGAGAAGAGAGCCTGTGCAGGAAAACTCTTCTTTATAAAACCATCAGTTGAAAGGACATTGGAATATTTCACATCCAAGCATCCAAGCCTTTTTTGTAAAGAGTGCCCCATTGCTAAACCTTTGCTCTGCTCTCACAATCATGCTGCATAATCTAGAGATTGTGCAGGTTCCTGTTTTTCTTCCTGAGGCATGACAGGGGTCACAAGACACGTTTAGGTAAGGTACACTCATGTTGCAAAGCCTGTTGTGAAACCTGTCGCAATATGATTAACTGCCTTTGTTCTGCTTCTGTAAGACTGCTTTCCCACCTTGAGAGTTGTGAAAACAAGCCCTGCCCTTGCCCTGCAAGCCCCTGATAAACGTCATCAGGATTTTAAAAGCTAACTGAAATACCAGAAATGGCGGGAACCAACCATAATCCGCCTAATCGCCTTGTTCAAATATCAGCCAATCATATATCGGATTTGTATAATAACTCTGTGACTGTGTACCCTAGACTATATAACACTGTCTTGAGCCCAGTTAGGGAGCTCTCCCGCTCGGCTCGTTTCACGGGTGTGTGAGAGTTCCAGGTTCGAACCTGTAATAAAGATCCTCGCTGTTTGGCTTTGACTCCGGACTCTGGTGGTCTTCTCAGGGGAATAAACGGTCTGGACATAACACAGTTCTCATGAGACTCATTCACTATCACAAGAAGAGCACAGGAAAGATCTGCCCCCACAATTCAAACACCTCCCACTGGGCTCCTCCCATTACATGTGGGAACTGTGGGAGTTTCTATTCAAGATGAGATTTGGGTGGGGACACAGCCAAGCCATATCACTAGTCATTAAAAAAATTTGTTTTTAAAGAAAGAAAAAAAAAAATAGGGGAAGATTCCCCATTTCAGAGCAGCTTTCTGTTTGGAAATGAAAATTCTCTTCATGCTTACTGTGTGATTTGTGTTCATAAAATTTGAAACAGGTAAACAAAGGATCCAGGCCACAGTAATATCAAAGTACATCACGTCAAACTGAACAAGGAAGAAAGCAAAGGAATCGTTGAACCAAAGGAGGAGGACTGGCATAAAAGTGGAGTCAATCAAAGAGGCAGTGGTGACCGCAATCAACGCCTGAAGATAAAAGTCACAGCACTCAAATAACAATCCTCCTTAGGGTGACAAACAGACAGCAGCTCAGGGAAGTCTAAGGTTTTAATTCTCAGAAACAACCCCTTCCTGCTTTTACATCATGGAAAACCATGCCATATTTGATTACTCAATAAACATCCTGAAGACTGGAAAAAATTATGAAAAAGAAAAGAATGTCCTCTCAGTGGAGAGAGAGAGGTGAGCTTAATCAGAGAGCAAGGCTGACTCCCACTCACCAGTGAGGCAGGTAAAGGCTGAATGTGTAAGACTGTGCAACAAATGTTTGAAGTGCATTCCATTCAGTTGTCACAGTGTCTTGGATAGGTTGTTGCTACCTGTTTTATAAAAAGAAAATGGAGGTTTAGAGAAGTAAGCGGGGAACAAAAGAGCAAAGGGAAAGTGCAGCCTGAAATCAAGTGGATCTCTGAGTCAGATCCCTCTGTAGGATAAAGACTGTGAAATGAGATCATTATGGATGCATTGGGACGGGGTGTCTGGGAAGTGCTCTGCTCATTGCTAAATTGTCAGAGAACACAGGATCAGAGCTGCTTTTAGAAAACGAATTCCATTTTTTGCTCTAGTTTTCAATGCAAAGACTGAAGACTTCCAGCCTCTATGTCTCCTGGCACATGGCCAAGAGTCAGGCTCCCTCTGGGGCTCTGGGGTGTGGCCAGTGCTGTACTCAGACTCAAGGGCTGTAGGTTGCCATGCTCCAGGAGCTAGGCGTGTCTTCCGCTTGTGATTCCCCACACCCAAAGCTCCTCTACCGAATCTGCAATGAAAATTTCATGCCTCCAGGTGCTGCATGGATTATTCATGAAGGCTTCAGAGCTGTCGCCATGGGAGCCAATTGACTTCGGCGTTGTTAGCATATTAATGACCTACCCTGATTTAGAGCTGGGCGGGTGGGGACACCACCTGGATTGTCAGTCACTGGGCCTGGATCAGCTTTTCCATTTGCAGAATATGTTGTTTGTTATTTCTTTCCAGACAGGCCCAGGAGTAATATTTACCTAATTGACTAATCCAAGTAAGCAGGAGGCCCCCTTGCAGCCTCAAAGGGGGTTGGTCTCAGGTCATAGCCTCCTTCCTTCCTCTCTCCACCCCACAGGCTGGGCTGTTGGGCTAGGCGCCCCAACTGGGGAGACATTACATCAGAACGATCATGTAACCAAGACCATATCCTGCGTCAGGCCTGGGCTGCCGAAGCAGCCTCTGACACGGCAGGCAGAGGCTGGTAGATGCTGTGCAGATGTCAGGTCTAGAGCTGACAGAGATCCCTAAAAAGCTTTTAGCTACACGCCCCACAAGGAGCATGGAAAACTAGTACTAATGTATATCAATGATCATTAAGAAGAACTTGCAGAGCCCAGCACAGCCCAGTGCCCAGCCCAGTGGGGGAAGGGTATCTGGGAAGGGCCCAGCTAATCCCTGTGCAAAAGCCACTGCATGGGGCAACCAGGAGCCAGAAGAGCACCCAGGAGGAAGCCGTGTCTACATGGAGGGCCCAAGGAGGCTGATACAGCATTTGTAGGAGAAGGATTTAGATAATTCCAGAAAGAAGAAAGTGGGCATTCTTAGCCAAAGAAAGAGCAGTGAAGAGCCCTCTAGTTGGTGCAGGGGAGTGGTGAGGTGTGGCCAAGTCACAGTACAAAGTGAGAAAGGGCAGCGGAGGGTGGAGAAAAGCAGGTTTCATCCTTTCCTTTTCTTTTTTTGAAACAGAGTCTCTCTTTGTAGCCCATGCTGGAGCGTAGTGGTGCAACCTTAGCTCACTGCAGCCTCAAACTCCTGGTCTCAAGTGATCCTCCTTCCTCAGCCTCCTGAGTAACTGTGACTACAGGCATGAACCGCCATACCTGGCTAACATTTCAAAACAATTTTGTAGAGACAGAGTTTTGTTATGTTGCTCAGACTGGTCTTGAACTCCTGACCTCAAGTGATCCTCCCACCTTGGCCTCCCAAAGTGTTGGGATTACAAGAGTGAGCCACTGTGCCTGGCTGGGATTGGGGCCTTTTGTAAGGCTTTGAGTAACATGTCACAGAGTTGGCCAGGCGCAGTGGCTCACGCCTGTAATCCTAGCACTTTGGGAGGCCGAGGTGGCTGAATTGCCTGAGCTCAGGAGCTCGAGACCACCCTGGACAACGTGGTGAAACCCAGTCTCTGCTAAAATACAAAAATTAGCCAGGCGGGGTGGTGTGCGCTTGTAATCCCAGCCACTAAGGAGGCTGAGACAGGAGAATCATTTGAACTTGGGAGGCAGAGGCTGTAGTGAGCCAAGATGGCACCCCTGCACTCTAGCCTGGGTGACAGAGCGAGACTCTGTCTCAAAAAGAAAAAAAAAAAAACTACATGTCACAGAGTCTAGTATTTTTTTCAGTGTGTCATAAGTAAGTGTCTCACTTTTGAGTTGGAAGTGTGGAAGTGACACTCACTCTTCTGAGCCCACTACGGCAAAAGTTACCTCTCCAGTTAGCAGCAGTACCATGGCTGGCACTCTATCCACCAAACCAAAACACTGGGGTCTTCCTAGAAGCATTGTGGAGAAAGGAGATGCAAGAAGGTAGCTTGGCTTCTCTGCTATTCTACAGTGCACAAAGATACCCAGGGTGCCAGATAACAGGCATGGCCATTGTTCATCAGCTGGGTTCACAATACCTCTGCATGCCAAAAGGAGAACGCGGACTGGGCAATTCAAGAAAAAACATGAAGCCTCCTCCATTTGCTGGGAACATACCAAGCCAGCCCACGTTAAGCTTGCATGTGCTTGGCATTGGCAATGGCATTTGTGAGAGGCAGCAATGTTGTGATGGAGGCTTTTGTCAGGGAGGAAAGGGGAGCCCCTTGCTTCTCAAAGGGCTGCTGAAATTGCTGATCACCTTGCAAATCCAATGGGAACACGTAGTGGGAGGGAGTGGAAAGTGGAATAACATTGGCCTGGCAATGGTTAAACCAGCCTGTCAGTTTTTGATATTTTATAGCAAATATATGCATACACATAAGCGAGCTGAAGTTGCTGTCATTCTTTTGATTCTATTTAAAATAGAAGTCTTTTGGACGCTTTGGGTCGCACAGAAAACTAAGTGTGGGGCCAGAGGGCTCAACATACATGACCTTGGCCTTGACAGATTTGCAAGTCTTTGCCTTTTGCATGAGATCCCTCCATGCGCTTTTCATGTGTTAGGCTGATTGTCCCTTGGGCAGCTCAGAGAACTTTACAGGAAGGCCTGTAGGATTTGTCAGGGCTCTGCACCGACTCGGTACTCTTGCAGATAAATATGCTCTGGACAATTATTGCACAGGATACAAACTTAAATTTTGAGAGCAAAGAATGGTTTCCAAATCCAGTCTATCAAACTATATGTATTACCTATAAACACATTGAAATACATACATGGTGTAATTGTGTTTATAAATAGATGACTTCAGGCTAGACTGGAGAGATCAATGAACGTTAGATCATTAATGCTTCTAATAGATAACTTTTTCAAAACCATCATGTATTCCGAAAAGTAGACAGACAGACAACATCCAGAGAGGCAATGTGACTTGCTAGAATCCTACTAGGAGACAGTGGCAAGAGGACCAGTGGGCCTGCAATTCACTCCCACTGTAACCATGGGTATGACCACTGAGACCACAGGTGCCTGTCATTCTTGTTTCCTCCTCAATGGGACTTTAATCAAAAGGAAGTAAGGTGGCTGAAGCCTGGAAGGGGTAGAAGCGAGAAAACCAGTGCTCATTTTCTTGATTCTAAGTCCTTTTAGGCACTCGTCCACCATCCAGTCTCCGAAATCCAATTCAAGCCAATAGCCTTAGGTCGTCCTTAAACCTCACAGTCTGTCAGGTCTACAACTTATCCAAAAATAGGAGGAAAAAAAGAAACACAGATAGACCATCTTTCGCACAGCTGAAGATTGTTCCTGAAGTAAAGCTTTTAAGCCAATGGAAAAAAAAAATAATGAAATGTCCAAAATTGCAAGTTCCTTGGCTCCACCATCTGCCACCACAGCCGTGTGTGTGCCACACGCCTCCAAAGCCAGCTCGTGGGGCTGTTCCCAGCCTCCCCGCTCCAAGCTTGCAGGACTCATCATGGCTGACTCAATATTCTATCTCCCCTTCAGGTAGAGTGAGCTTTTGCCACTATTTTAATGAGCAATTTGGAGTAGATATAGGCACAAAGGCAATATCTATATGGTAAATATACACATATGTAATTAGATGGCTGTGAAATTATATAGGAGGGTGCTTAAAGAAGCAAAGAGTTCAAAATTGAAATGGAAGCCTGGTAAATAACCCATTATGCCCAAAGAAATCCTGATTGCCTATTCATAGCTGAAATTTACATGAACCCTTGTTCATTAAAGAATGAATAGCTGCTAATTTGCAGCCTTACCAAAGCAAAGTTCAGATGACAGAATTTTTAAAAAATATCCTCTCAAATCAGAAATCTACCAGCTGTCCCACATAAATTAAATGCCATTGCAACTTCCTTAATATACTGGAGACCCTATTTTTAAATTCTACTATCTAATTAAAATACCAAGTAGAAAAAAAGATGCAGATTGCAGAAATCAAAATTTAATAATAAAAAAAGAAAATGGCAGGGAGAAAACCAGTCTATAATGGCAGGGAGAAAACCAGTCCGTTTGTTAAAGCAATGTGTTCAGTTGCTTCCTTTTGAGCAATTTTTGTTTGTTTGTTTCTGTTTCTTGTTTTTGTGTGTGTGTGTGTGTGTGTGTGTTTGTGTGTTTTGTAAGGAGCTACCTGAGCATTATTCAGGGATTCGGCAAGGCCTCCCATTTAGATATCTGTGTTGAAAGTTTAAAGCAGGGAATGGGAGGGTGAGCTCGATGTTTAAGGCAGGATTCTTGCCAGCATGAAGCCAGTATCCAGCAAGGGAAGTGGATTCAGCAGGGTGAGGTGAGGATTTAGTGTGCGAAATGTCCAGCTCTGAATATGTGCCATCCTCTGCACGAGGCCCAGAACCTCTGTAGGTGGGAAGCACCCAGGTGAAAGACCCTGTAAGAGTGAGAGAGATAACGACTTCTTTCTACTAACGAAAACACTGAGGATCAGTGAGATGTTGTGGTTTGTCCAAGGTTATACAGCTGTAGTCAAGACTGCAACCTGATCCGTAGCTTAGGATTCTTAGATGCTTGCATTTTATCTATAGATAGTGAACAGCAAGCAATTTATCATTCAAAGGCTAAAGGGCGAAGAATACACGTCTGCCTCTCTTCCACGACACAGACAATTTCACTTTAATGTAGCGAGCTTCCACAAATCAGTACAACCCACACAAACACCAGGAGAAAAAATGTGCAATCATTAAAAAGCACTAACTAACAACAACAACAAAACTAAATAAAAGAACTAAAAAGGCTATCAAATAATGAAACAGGTTTAATTTTATTCGTTCATAAGCAAATGTAAATTAGAATTCAAATTGAGAACCATTTGTCACAAAGTTCACAGAAGTCAATCATTATAACCAGTGCTAGGGAAGCTGAGCAGAAAACCCACACTCCTCAGTCTTCTTGGTAGGAAGGTAAATCTCCCCTGCTTTTCCATGGGTGAGAATGGGAATATATATGAAAAACCTTAAAAAATACTCATTTACACAACCAACTCCATTTCTTATAAATTTTCTGAAGAAAACAGATATGTGCACAAAAATATTTGTAATTCTAAAAATTGAAAATGACCTACTTGTCCAAAAACAAAGATTATCAGTTAATTGAATTTTAGAAATGTACAATCTATGGACTCTAGATTATTTTACTGCAGTACTGTATCTTGTGGTTAACAGAGTGAGCTCTGGAGCTTCTGAAAATTCAAGAACTGGCTCTGTAATTTGCTAGGTAGGCTGTCCTCAATCAGTCACTTAGCATTTCTTTTTCTTGGTGCTCCCATTTGTACAATGGGGAAATCATATTACCCACTTCAGAAAATTCTCATGAGGATTGAATTTGTCAATGCTTCTTTAAGTTAAATCACAGGTTATATTCTGCTACATCATATGTCCAAATTATTGTTATTTTAACTATTCTCACTATTATCATAAAGCCTCAAAGAATGATATTATCAGAGTGTATTTTATTTTTAACAGAGCTCCAAGTAAAGAAAAAATCTAAGGATATAGTCCAAGATATAAAAAATCATTATTTTTTATGCTTGTCTGTGTCTTCTATTTATATATAGTTTGTATTATCAGTATAATAAAGTACTTTTTAACAACCTTGTGTATGTTTTCATTAGAATGCTATCCAAGAAGAGAAGACGTCAACGTTCATGGTACAGCAGTCTGTGTATTCTGGTCGTTAAAAACTTGCACTGTGGCCTTGGGCACAGTGGGTGTCTATGCTCTGCTGCACAGCTACTTGGGCAAGTTACTTAACTGTACTCGCTGTACAGTTTTGGTTTTTGTTCTTAATTCAATGCTGGAAAAAAATAATAATAAAAAAAGACATAAAATACATGCATTGCACTCATTATCAAATCTGGACGTCTGAGTCAATCTTTCTATGATGGGAGGCACAGCTGTGGGCTCCAAGCTTGGGCATACACATTAGTATGCTGCCGAGGCACTGCTTCCCTCAGTGGTGGACGGTGGGAGAAACTCTGGCTTTATGAACATCGCTTATTCCCAAAACAGATCCTCCTAGTCAATCTGAAAGACAAATAAAATGGAACAGACTTGGATTTTAATTCAAAACATGAAACCATTGTTTTAGGGACTTTATTTTTTTCCCTGCCACGCAGTAGACTTGCATTTACCTTTCAATGGGCCTTTGAAAATAACATTCTTTCCCGCCTTTGCAGTTTTAATCTTTCAAGGTGGAATCAGTCCTGGTCCTTGCCGCCAGGCCCGCTACTGCTCATCAGAGCCGACTGTCTCCTCGGGGCCTGGCTTGCTGGAGGGCATCGTCCTTCAGAGAGTCTGGAGGGATACATGGTGAGCAGGGTGGAAGCCTTCTTAGGCCAGGCTTGACCAGCAGTCCCTTAGGAACCTTAGCTTTCTCAGTATCCTTCTTCAAACACACACACACACACACACACACACACACACAC